>NC_056741.1:1566182085-1566557085 GCF_019279795.1 Protopterus annectens
TTCATCTACACTACATTCCTAGTGACTGCAAGTATATATCCCGTACATGTATTATTACACTTGCCACCATACATTAGGTTGTGTAATGGGTTTGGCTAGTTCAATATATGCCTGACCTATATCTGACAAACTAACTGTCCAGGATGCAGATGTTACTGCTACATATTTTTTGATTGCATTTATATTTCTTTATCTACATATCTGGGATGTTTTCACATGACATTTTTACTTCAATTTATACAGAACCCTGCATTTCTTGACACACACTCACATTTTTGGGGAAAATATAACATGCTACACATGTGCCAGTTTTACTTATTCATGCCAGCCAGTAACTGACTGTTGTGGACTGTATATATGTTTCACAGCTACTAGCACTTCCATCACCCACTTTATATGGGACTGCACAACTCTGAGTTGCCAGTACCTTTTCAAACAGTACTGTTTTTATAATGCAAGGGTACAACAACATTTCAGACTCTGTGACAGAGACACACTCTGGGTTTTAGACCTTTATTAATGACATTACACACTTTTCCACAGGCTCACTCCTTTATTTGTTTTAACAGTGTATATGGCAGACATGTTCAAGATATATTATACCTTTTTTTATAGGTTAGCACACTCTTTTTTCAGGCTCACTCACTTATTTTATATGACAGTGCCTGCAGAGATATTATTCCAGACATATGTCACCTTTCTTAATGGGTTTCTACACTCCTTTTGTGCCTCTGACATTTTTATCTGACAGTACATGCAGAGGACTTATTCAGACAATTTTATGGCTGTATTATTGGACTACAACACTTTCTTTCATGCTCTCTCCCATATTTTATATAACAATACATGCAGAATAATCACTAACCTGCCTGGTGGCGCAGCCTATCAGCATAAGCTTGCTGATTCATAGCACGATCACCTGCAGCTGTAAAGTAAATGAGGGGATATTGAGACATACCTATCCATTATACATACTCCATTATCAATTCTTACATACTGCATTCCATGGCTACATACTCAGTTGTGGGGCATCCCGCATCCCACGGGCCTCCTGTATCCACTGGCTCAGGCGGTCCTGCTTTCGTCTCTTCAGGTCTGCATGGTGGTGACGGACCTGCTCACCAGTCCGAGGAGCGCCTGTGGCACTGGTGAGGTCATGAGCTAACCAGCTCCAAGCCTCTGCCTTGTACTCTTGGAACTGGCCCTGGAGGAGTCTTGACTCGTGACGGTGGACAAGGAGCCAAACCATGTATTTGGACTCCTCGATGCCCCAGTGTTGTGCTCGGAAGCATGTTCCCTCTCCGACACCAGACATTCTAACTGCAGATGCGAGCTACAATCAGTTATGGCGTGTATTCCCACCTGTGGGGCTTAAATATGCCGCATTTCCCGCACTTTTTTGTGATTGGCCATTTTGTAAAATTCTCGGCTGACTGCAGACCTGCTTAGTACTGGTTAAACTATCATTCATAAGTATATGAATGTTAACAGTGGATGTTTCCCCTATGTTGTCATGGCTTAGTGGTTCTGTACTTTGCTTCTGATGCACAGAGTCCTGGGTTTGAACCTTGTCATTCATTTTATTTTCATACTGTTCAGACAGGCTAGGGGATGTGGCTGCATTTAAGCAACTTTGCTCTCTGTTGCCCTACGGTGCCCTGGTTTGCGCGGCGTGCACGTCCGCGCAAACACATTGCGTTAGGTAAAGCACTTTTAAACTTTAGGCAACTCTATTGCGCTGGGTAAAGTGCTATTCAACTTTGGGCAACTCTGTTTAGCTGGGTAAAGCACTATTCAACTATGGGCACCTCTGCTTAACTGGGTAGAGCACTATTAAACTATGGGCACCTCTGTTAAGCTGAGTAAAGTGCTACTTAACAGCAGGCTATTATATATCTGGATCTTTTAAAAATGTATATTTTGTTCACTGATACATTGGCCATTTCATTGCTTTTAATAATATTTTAATCATATATGTGTGGTATTATTTCAAATACTGATTTAAAACATAAATAAGAAGGGGAGAGGTGGGACTCAAACCATGAATGCCTCCTCTTTGTGCATGCGCTCTACCATTACGCTATTGCAATTTGGTGTGATTTGCATAAACATTCTTTCTTATTCTCTTCCATGTCGGAATTGCTAACTATAGCTAAGCAATGGGCACACCCACGCACACACGCGCACATACGGACAGCTATATCGTGGATTTAAAAAAAATATATATATATTTTACTTTTTATAGCTGTGATGGGGGTTTACAGTGTCAGGGTGTGTGGTGTTGGGTGCAAGTACATTTGAGCGAACTCGCTCCTGTGTGTTGACAGTTTGCTTTTACTACACTTGCAGGGGCGTGGACATTTAGACTGCTTGGCAGTCGGACACACCCCCTGCTTTCATACTCGGTCCGTGTAGGAGTTACGGTTGAGTCAGCATGCCCTCATGAATATTCAGGCATGCTGACGTCATACCGTTCAACTGCAGCCTCCGAGTAAGACTTATTAAGTCTTACACGGAGGATTCGTGAATCTGGGGGAGCAAGTACACTTTTTCTTTGGGCTAAAAGTTAATCATTTCTAAAAGAACACAGGCAGTAGCATGCACTTTAGCATGGATAATCTTAATATTAGGATAGGTAATATGTGTGGGTGCAGCTGTTGATTTGGGGCAGTTGTCCCTATCTGGAAGTTTAAACTTCATTTTTGAAGATCTACCTAGTTTGTGTTTCTTCTAAGTTAATATGGGATGGGGGTGCTTTAAAAATGTATTTAGTTTTTTGTTTGCAGGTTTTCGTTAAAACAAAAAGTCCCGAAAATGTGGCATAGGTTCAAATGGAGATTAGAAGAAACAACTGTATAAAAGATTAGTCTTGCCAGACAGTGTGTGCATATAACACTAAAGTTGGAAAAACACATTCATGTGATGTGTAATAGGTGGGAAAAATAGGTTATCACAATGGCAATGCCACCGTAATATCTTGAAATACAATGGTATTAATTTAAGAAATGCAGAATGCAAATAGCAGTGCTGCAGGAGACACATTTGGAAAAAATGAACATGGGAATTTGACCAAAAAAAAAAAAAGATTTCAGGGTGGATATTCAGCAGAATACCAGGTGCCAAAGAAAGGGGAGTACTTATACTAATTGCTAGAGGGGCTCCAATAGTAATAGATGAGGGGGAAAAGACAGTAATGGCAGATTTGTAATACTAAGGGGCTATTGTTAAGGGAGTGAGATTATGCAAGTGTGCACTTATAATCCACAAAAAAAACCTGTTATTATCAAAAGTGTTGGGAGAAATAATTAGCTTTCATCAGGGAATATTACTTATACGTGGGGACTAGCACTTGTTTTGCAATAATGAGGATGTATCAGGGGGACCTGCAAAGGGAAATATAACAAACAAGGGTATATTTATGAAGAAATTTATGAAAATATTTGGTATGGAAGATATGAATTCAGTAGAGAACTCTGACAGGATTTGCATATTATTCCCCAAGGTACAATAACTGAGCTAGACTACATAGAAATTATATTTCACAGGAACATTTGCATTTAATTGAAAGCTTTGACACACATCAAATAACTATTTTAGATCATGCACCAATAACAAAAAAATAGAAAATCCATGGTAATGAAGTAAAACTAAGGCACTGGCACTTTTCCACCTACCTGTTAAAAAGAATGGAATTTAAGGAATTGATAGTGGAAATTATTTGAGATTTATTAGGGACGATAGAAATATCTTTAGAATTTATAACTTGTGAGTGGGATAAAATGAAAATGAAATTTAAGAATAGAGATGAAACAAGAGTGAAAGAGATACAATTAAGAAGTAACAAGAATTACTTAGAGGGGTTGAGAAAGATTAAAGTATTGCAGAATAAGGAGAACCTTACAGAAAATTAAGAGGTGCAGATGAAGAGTGCTAAAGAGAAAGTAAAGGAGTATATGGATAATGTGCATGAGTTTAGAAAGGTTGCTGTTAAGCAAGTATATTTTTTATAATAATTCCAGAGCACACAAACTTTTAACACAATGACTTAGGTAGGAAGAAATTAGAAAGAGTTGTTGCTAAACTTAGGTAGCCTGTAACAGAATAACCAGAGATCCTGTTCAGGTTTTAGAGATATCTCAGAAACTTTATGAAAATTTGTATAAAGAAGAGAAATGTGGAAAATCAAGAAAAAACATAAATGGAAATACTTAAAGGAAAATTCCACCTTCTACTACACTTAAAGGAAAACTCTTAGGTTACTTCTTTGTCTACAGTATAGTTCAAGTATTGTGTGGGTGCCAACAATTTGTTTGTACTTTAGAAAATGTTTATTTCCTTGCCTTGGAATCAAAGTAAGGGAAAGTCGGTCCACTTTTTTTAACCTTAACGTCTCACATAATTTGCAGAGGAATTTGTCTATGCCTGCATGACATACTGCAGACACAGAAAAATCATTATCAGATACTACTGGCAGTCTTACAAAGGTAGTTAGTCCTGCTGATGTCAGGAGCACAGCAGCTGCTGTAAAAAAGACAGAGAGGTGTGAAACCGCTTTCCACTTTGTTTGTTGCAGGGAGGAGAACTTAACAGTGATTCACAGCTGCTTCCAATGTAGCCACCCTTTTCATAGCAAAACAGAGATGCTAGGTCAGTCAGTGGTTCAAAGGCAGTTGTCACCTCTTTTGACAAATTTATATAAGATGCATCACAGTGTTGAAATGCTAAGCGTTAAACTTTAAATGCTTGTTGTTTATACTACTACACATTTTAAGATTACCTAAATATAGCATAAAAGATGTCTGTTGACATTTAGAGAAAAATCAAACAATATTTTTTTTCTTGTTATTTTTGTAAAGTGTCAACATGTTTACCATTTTCATGTCCTCCCACCACTATATGAAAAAAAAAATGCCCAAATAAAGACTTCTCTGCAGGAAGTGAAATGGATGGCAACCTTATCAATTAGGTGCACTGTTAGCATTTATAAGACGGTCTTTTATGCTTTCTTGTGACATCCTTCCAGAGGAGGATGCATATCTAGTGCATAGATCCTTGGGAAGAGGCATCAGCCACTGACTTTGAATCAGTCTTTACACAAATGGAGAGCATGAGCATTTTCTTGTCAGTAAAGGAAATGTAACAATTGATGGCAGCCATGATATATAGCTGAATATACTTTAGCTTAGATGTGCTTTGTGCCCTTTCATTAAAACATTAGAAAAGGGAAATCTGAAGTACTTTAACTAGCTATCTACATAAATGAATGAATGAAAATAAATACATTTTCTACTGCCGGCACTGGAGGACATAATTACTTTCAAACTCACTCCTTTCCAGTAGCATCTGTCACTTATACACGGAACTGCAAAGATCTCTTAGAGAAGTGACAGTTTTGACACCTGAGGGAAAAGTGTGGAAGACGGGACTGCCAATTCATCATGGAAATGATTAACAAAGATGTTCTCAACCTAAAGACATTGGGCTAATCCCAGTTTGGTTTTGTTAAGGAAAGGTCTACTCACCATGGCAGTCTTCTTTGAGAGGGTCAAGAAGGCTGTGGATGATGGGAGAATGGTGCATACCACCTACCTTGACCTGGCAAAGGAATTTAATACAGTACTATACTACACAGGTATTGTTGACAAACTCCCAAAACTAGATACAAATCCCTACATAATTCACTGGATTGCTGGCTGGCTCTCAGATAGAACCCAAGAAGTCAGGATTGGTGAGACCACTTCCACCAGGAGACTGCAATACCCCAGGGCTCTGTATTGGGCCCACTCTTGTTTGATATCTATTTTTTTTAATTCAAGGCTAATTTTGAACACCTTTACCTTACTAAGTTCACAGATGATTGTAAATTGGGAGCTGTCATAGATTCCACAATGTCAACAACATCACACAAGAGACTCTGACATGAACAAATGATTGGTGCCAGAGCCACATACTAAATCTCAAAGTGAAGAAATGCAATATAGTACATTTTGGGAAATCATCCACCTAAGCTAATTATTCCATCAATAAAGCACCCTTAAGAGTTAACCTGATGTTTAGGGATCTGGGAATATATGGATAATCTGACCTTTGACCACCATGTAGGCAAAATAGATCATTCTGTGCCATCTAACTCATTAGCAAGGGATCTGGGAATATATGGATAGTCTGACCTTTGACCAACATGAAGGCAAAATAGATCATTCTGTGCCATCTAACTCATTAGCAAGGGTATGACATCCAGGTCTAAGAAGGTTATAATATCACTGTACTCAACCCTCATCAGACTCATCATTGAGTATAATCCCCCCCCCCCCCTTCACAATAAACCTAATCAGGCACTTGCAACAGTTGGAACTCCAGGGGCTATAAATACTCTGTCCTACACAGACTGCCTTAAGGTCCTATCCCCTTACTCACTCTTCTACAGGTTATGAGAGTCGGTCTATGCCTAGCATATAAAGCATCCTCAGACCTGGCTCTGATGGATCGCTTGCACACATGCAAAACAAACAGCACCAGCAACACTAGATCCATGAACTTGAACTTTGCCTGCAATATAAACAGAACCTGCTGGAGTGACTGTTATGTATTTCAAGGGATCCCCACACTATGGAATGGGCTACCCATCCATGTGAAAAAGAATTCATGCCTGACCCTATTCAAATGAAACCTTGGCCATTGCATATGAAATTGCAAATTCACCCAGGTCTAGCCCCCATGTCTCTCATGGACATGAGTCAACAGTAAGAAAAAAACAAAACAAACATACCCCCCACAAACACACACACACACACACACACACACACACACACACACACACACACACACACACACACACACACACACACACACACACGTCATGGCTACCTCCTCACTAACATACTTCACCATATAGGCACCCAAGGTACTTGGAGATAAAACAAGGTAGTGTTGCATGGCTAGACTTATAAATGTCCTGTTTTTTATAATGAATTTACAATAATATAGGATTTATCAGACTATTAAAAGAGTTAAACATTGAAAGAACAATGCTGGTAGAATGTCTCAGATCATTTACAAGATAAAAGAAGCACTCACACACATGTAGGGAGATGTCTGAAGCAACACACTCTTTTTCAAGAAATAACATCATACAGTTGCTGAATTGTTTAAATGATGAGATGTACTTTCCACGTGCAAAAGGTGGGAAAAAGGGGTTGTGATAGATGGATGGACGGATTTCTGGGTTAATTTCATTTGTACATTATTGTTTCTTCCTTGTTGGATTGAAATAAGTTTCACAATGTTAAAATGAAATTCTTGTCCTCTGCTTAATTCTGACGTGTCATAGGTACAGATGCTGAAGGCTTAAATATGAAGATCTGGTAAAACTGGTATTTCTTCATTACCCATGATTTTACAATACACCCTGTGATGAAAACAAATTTATGAAGTGAACTGTATGTGCTGTAATTTTGCAGTGATGTACACATATAGATAAATTGAAGATAAAAGTGATAATTTTCTAAACTGTACATCACAGCTGCAATGTGGCAACTTTGGCCAGAATTCACAAACAAGTTACAAATAATAGCAATGTAGAACATCTTAACATTTTGAGAACAACTGGCTGGATGGAAATAGTAAGTTCTGTATGTGAGCATAAAATGTGTCAGCTAACTGCTAAAGTCTGAGCTGTCAAAACGTTTATAATACTAAGCAAATATAGCTCAGTATGTTGGTGTAGTATCCTTTAGGTATATTTTACTCATATGCTTTTCAGCTAAAATAATAATTCTTCAGTAACTGAAAATCTTAATAAAAGTGACACAACCTTGATATGATAATCTTGTTACCATTTTGGCACAGTAAATCACATGTTTTTTTTTTCAGGGCTGCAAGGGCTTTCTATTTAACTTTTAAAATATTAAGAATGTTTAAAAAAAAATAGATTGTCCCCACTATGATCTGCCTCCCATCGACCATGAGACCCTTCACTTCCTTACTTTTCTGAAGACTGAAGCAAAGTGCTCTTTAAGTATCTCTGCTTCCAGTCTCCCTCTCTTATTTGCTCATTCAGGTCAGATTTTATCTCCCTCTTTCTTCATGATTTATGCCTTTCCTCTATTTGACACCCTCTGCCATAACCCTTTATGGTTGCATTTTTCTGTCCTCATTTATTTTTTTTTCGCCGTTATGGTTGCATTCTTCTGTGCCACCTTTTAGAGTCCACCCACTATTTCCCACCTTTTGTATGCCATGTCTTTTCCCTAATCAGTAGCCACATATTCCTGGGTAGCCAATTTAGACTTTTCCTCCTGCATACTCTTGATCAGATTTCTGAGTACTGCATCTCTTATTCATTTTCATAGTTTCTTAATGTCAGTGTTTGCAAGCATTACTTCATCTATGACCTTCCACAAATCTTTTATTTCTATCCCGGAAATCTCACACCATTACCTTTCTCCTTGTGCGCTTACCCATCTCTCCAGTCTACATCTCTAAACTGTAGACTGTCATGGTAACTGCTAGATAATAAGATCTTTTCCATGTTGGTAAGGACCACATCCAGAATTCTGTCCCTTTTGGTACAGTCCTGCAACAGTTGACTGAAGAGCTAATTGCAGAACACCACAGTTAACTCCCTCTTTCTTACTGCTGTGAAACTTGGAGTCTCCAGTCTGCTCCTGACTGATTCAGGTCCCCGATCAGTATTGCCTTCTTCCTTGTATCCCACTTCCTTATTCTCTCTTCCAGTCTCTTTTCCACCTCCCTTCATGTGTGTTTGGCCAGCAGATTGCATTGGTTCATTTGAAGACCCTTAACCTGTAGGACTCCTACCTTAGTTTTTGAACCTATCTATTCCATTACCTATTTATGGGATGGTGTTCCTTCTTCTCTTTGACCCCACTTAATGACCCCTTATGTAGACTGCTACTCCACCTGCATTCCTAATTTCTCTGTCATTCCTACACAGCCTATATCCAGGAATCTCTTGGCCCTTGTTTCAGAAATACAAGTGAAGTCCACCTCTCCTCTTGCACTACTAGCTGCAGCTCCCATCTTAGACTCCTTGCATTGCATATTAAGCCCAGCCTTTCTTTGAATTGCCATTCTTCTTTGTCCTTTATTTTTTCCATCTGAATACTTCACTTCAGTGATGTTGAAACAGCATTGGGAGAAGCAGACATTTTTTTCTCCCAGTATTATTAGTTTGCAGTTCAGAACAGCAGGTGGATGGGCATTGAATTCCACTGCCCTTAGACCCCTATTTTCTTCCCATCTGTTGATCTGTAAGAAAATGAAAAGGATCATTAGGTTGTGTTTGCTAGCTGCCGCTGCTGCTTGTTTCAGGCATATTATTCATATTATGCATGTTCATTCTAGGTGTAACCATTGTGAAAGAATACTTTGTACATGCTGTGAAAATGGTGGATGTCCTTTTTCAACTCACAAGGGTGAAAACAATCAAAATGAGAAAATAAAATGCCATTGGTGTCATTTTAGGAAAAAGTCTACTCATGCCAGCTAAATTGGAAATGCCTAAATATGCCAACTGTTTTAGTGTGCTTATCTTTACTGCATGAGGGGTTTATAGGATTAGGAATAAAGTTATGATGTATCATCAGTCTGCTTTAACTAAGTTAAGTTGAAGGCTTGAAACACTTTGTTTTGATTAATGCTTTACTACACCCAGGCACATCTAAGACATCAACCCCTGCTAGTATTGCCAAAAATAATCCTAAACAGATTGCTGACTCCTTTAACAATTTCTTTACCGAAGCTATCCAGTCACTTGCAAACTCCTTACCTCCCATTCTTACATTGTCACCACCCTCCTCTTTTCCCTCCCCACCCACTTTTCAATTACAACCTGTATCTACATCCCTCATCAGTACCCTCCTTTCAAAACTCAAACCCTCTACCCCCTCTGCTGACTTATTACCTGCTCAATATCTTCAAATTGCAGCTAAAGCTATTGCCTACCCTATCTCTATCCTTATAAATAGAACCATCAAAGAAGGCACTATCCCTTCCATCTGGAAGATCTCTCATATTATTCCCCTTCATAAAGGTGGAAACTCAACAGAACTTTCAAACTACCATCCTATTGCCCTTCTTTCTCCTTTAGCTAAAATCATGAAAAAATGTATACACCAGCAATTGCTCGACCACCTCCTTCTTAATGGTCTACTAACCCCCTCTCAGCATGGATTTCGTCCCTCCCATAGCACTACAACTGCTCTTCTTTCCTTTACCGATCACATAAATAAAACCGCAATAATAACATCTTCTCATCTGCTATCTTTATAGATCTTTCTAAAGCATTCGACATGGTTAATCATCAAATTCTCTTGAATCTTCTAAAATCTCTCTCACTTGATACTCTGGCACTACAGTGGTTCAAGTCATACCTAGATAATCGAAAGCAGGCAGTCCTCTGGGAAAACACTCTATCATCCCCTCTTCCTGTCTCCCTTGGCATCCCCCAAGGATCTATCTTAGGTCCTCTATTATTCTCCATATTTATTAATGATCTTGCCTCTAGTATCCCCCAAGCAGTAACCATTCAATATGCTGACGACTCCATCTTGATCTCCTCAGCCACTAACCCTACCATACTTCAATCCCTCACCCAAAATGTCTTTCAGCTTGTAGAAAACTGGTTCTTACAGCGTTGTCTCCTCCTTAACCCAAATAAGACTAAACTATTGCTATTCACTCCCACACATAAAGCTAACATACTCCATTTCTCTATCGTATCTAAAAATGGCACAGTCATATCTCCTGACACAACAAACAAACTTTTAGGGGTTACTATCGATCATAACCTAAACTATGACACTCATATTAATTCCACTATTAAATCCATTAACAAAAAAATTGTCTCCCTCTACAAAATGAAGCCTTTCCTTACTCCTACAGCCAGAACTACCATTACCCACACCCACCTCATCTCCACTCTCTTGTATGCATCACCTTTATATACTAACCTGTCCAAAACCAACCTGAATAAATTATCTACCGCCTATAATAGTATGGCCCGTTTTGTTACCAGCTCCCCTTTTAGAACTCACCACTGCTTCAACCTAAAACAACTTGGTTGGCTTGAATTGCACAATCAACTCTTATCTCAGCAACTTATTATAACACAAAAAATCCTTTACTTTCCTGAAAAAACACCAATCCTTACCAAACTTATCAGTCCCTATAAAAATCTTTCTAACCTGCGCTCATCTCACAAACTTTTAGTATCCACACATAAATCCAATAATAAAGCAGGAGACTCACTTTTCTCCTATGTAGTAGGGAAATGCTGGAACCAACTCCCAACAGACCTCACTACAGTCTCCTCTTCCTCACTCTTCAAAAAGAAGCTAAAACTTTATCTTACAAACCACTGGCTCTTTCCATGCAGCAACCCTGACTAAAATACTCCCTTCCTGCATATTACTAGATTACTCTTCCTAAATGATTTCACATTGTGCTGTTCTGATTCTATATGCCACATAACCTGCAAATTTGAACTACTTCTCCCAGCTTCATTACCTCTCCTTCCTACCTTATTCTTAGCAAACCTCTCTGTATCCCCCCTTTTCTTTCTGTCTCATTGTACCATCATTAATCCCCTCTCTACTCCTTGTATTAACAAAAAATAAAAAAAAACTTATTGTTGTGGATTTAATGGGGTGAGATTTTTTATTGTGAATTTAACTGTTGTATTCTAATTATTTTATCTGTTATTGTTAACATAACCAAACAATTTTGGATTTTCTTCATGATCACAAGTGCCCTCTAACTTTGATTTGTATTAAATCGTTTGTCATTTTTTGGAGCTTTTCTCCCCGAGCCTCTGCTGAAAATGGACTTATATCCAGATAAACTAGCCTGGTCAACAAATGTTAAATAAATAAAAAATAAAAATGATACTGTTTAAGAATCAGTTTTGTTTGGAATGCATTTTACTCAGTTATGTTAAATGCAATTATTGAAACTCCACTTATTCTTAGAGGGGTGCTTTGTATAGACAGACTAAATGCAAAGATGCCAAATATTTTTCTGAAAAGCAAGGAGTGCTGTACCCTACTAAGCTCATGCATAAGGATCTTATGGGAACCTAAAGAACAGATGCCATTTGTAATTACTAGCAGGTTACAGTTCCTCTCTCAACCTGAGCCACCATGATGAACATAGTGATTGATTACATTTGATAACTCGGCAGGTGGGTTTATTATACTGACTCTTTTCAGTTCTTATCCAAGTTACACAGTAGCACAGATAGCATTTTAAAACAGCAGCATAGATCTTCACGGTATCTTAGCAGTAAGGTGAAAATTTTGCAATTTATTTTCACAGTAGACCAGGTTAAGTTGCTGACCTTTTTATAGCAAAGAGAGAGAGAGAAACACATTTAGTAAATAATACACAAGATAACTTGTATGAAACGAGTTTAGTGAAACTGATAACACTGCTGGTAGATGGAAGATGGGAAGTGTATTGAGAAAGTGAAGAAGACTTGGAAAATGGGTAGGTAATTAAAAGGACTGTTTGAAATTTATAGAAAGATTGTTTTATTTTTTTTTTTATTTATTTGATGACCTGTTAACCCAATGGACACAAGTGTCCCTTTTCGTGGGCAACCCAGGAGGACTGCCTGGTTAAGTGACTTGCTCACAGCCAGTTAGAAGGCAAACAGAGGTGGAAGGAATTAAACTCAGTAATGGAAAACAGCTCATTAACAATTCAGAGCCTTATTCCTCTGTGCTCACTGCTGGAGGGTTAAGAGAATTAAATAGTACATCAAAAGTTGATCATGTAAGAGTGGATTGGTTAGCTATAGGATCAGTTACTGTATTATATGAGAGAGAGTAGTACAGAATGTAATAAGTACTTTAAGAAAATATCAGACTGGGGCACTTGTTTGAGGTCTTGAGATAATCTAGTTGAGATTTTTTCTAATGATGTAAACTGTCAACCAGTTTCTCCAGTAATGCCATGTAAAAGTGAATCCCCTCAACCATACCATTCCCCTTGGTTCCACAGTTGTATGACAGTATAATGCTGCATGAATATAAGAAGTTTGTTTAGATGGGGAAACATGTTAGCAATTTTTGTTATTGACTCTTGATGGTAGATGCAGGCATAATCAGCATAGCAGATAGGTTTAGCACTTTTTTTTAGTCCCCTCAGAACTCATGTTTTCTGCCCAAGCCCTCAGCAATCAATATCCATACCGGGTCTACAAACTACTCTTCAGGCCTTTCACAACTTACTGAGTTATCACTGGAGTCCGTCAGGGATTTTGATGGTGTCCTGCAGGCTTAGCTCATCTGTGCTTCCATCTGGGGGGGCCAGGGGTTATTACCTACTCACTCCATTTACCTGCTCATCATGCTTGTTGATTAAGTCTGAGGGCAGTTTCCCTCTTTGGACCATGCCTCCCCTTAGGAAGAATATCAGTAAGTACCCTTTCACCTTGGATGGGCATGCCCATCCCTTCCCTGCAGCTCCATCAATCGCCCAAGCCGCTAATTGATCCTGGGTCAGCTGGGGCATAGGGCTTTAACCCTCTACTCCACCACAATGGCTGAAGCCTAACACTGTTCTTGTGGCAAAATGCATGGAATTGATATTCTTCATTGTAGCTTGGTGAATTATGAGAGTATGGATATTATCCTAAGTTTGTACAGGATTTCAGTAAAAGTTAATAAATTATTCCAGCATCTATCCTCCCAAGCATTCCACAATGGAAAGGATGGTAAACTCCCTCCATTCCCCAGGTTGGGAAGACTAGTCTGTGTGCAGCAACAGATGACTGTGTTTTAGTGTGCTGTTTCTCCCCCAAGTGGCAAATGCTCCACACCCCAGTTATTCATCTTAGAGGGTGGAGTCTAGCAGTGGTAGCCATGCCAGTTTCCTCTCTGGTTGACATTATCATCTTTAGTGCTTGGGAGATTTTGTTATTACCCTATCATTTGACCGCACATGCTTGCTAGATACATGGAAGTTGGCATTAATCAGTCATAGACAAAGGCATTTATTTCCGTTTATGCAGTTGATGTTCCCTTGGTAGCAATGGCCCCTTTGATTGTAGAATGCCTCACTGATCCTTGGTTTCCACTATGTATTCTACATGTAGTCACATTCAAGCATTTATCTCTCAATCCTTCCCTCAGAAAGAGGTGAGTAGATTCTGTTTCATAATTTTTCTCTTTAGCGGGCCATCTCCTTCATTGCCAGAGCTGCTAATCAAGCCCAGGTTGGATGTGTCATAAAATGGGCTTTATCCCTCTACCTGTGCAGGACCAGTTGGAGGGACAGCCCTTGCAGAATTGAAGGGACATCCTCAGTAGATGGCCATTTTCATACTTCTCCCTTGCACTTTGGTGGGTGTGCTCTAGCTGGGGCTGAGGAGAACACAGAAAAATGTGTACCACCACCTGATGAATGTCTAGATGATTCTCCCTCCCTGTTGACTGTTGCCCTGTTTTTGACGAACAAATGGAGTGATTGGTCTTGTAGGTTTTGATGGCTATCAGAGAGTGAGAGCAAAGTGTTACAAAAAAAAGGTACTTGCATGCACTCAATTTCAAGTTTCCTTAAACTTTTCTTTATAAATGTTACCTCTGTTTTCTATGTTGTCTCTTTACTAAGTCTGCCAATCATATTATCTTCTACCTGGCTTTCCCTTCCCCCAAAACATCATAGTTTACCTTTACCAGTGTTATTCACACTTAACAGACCACCCTTCCTTTTCTTCTCCACTGAAAATGTGTGTAGAAAATCTCTGCTTACATCGAAAACTATTACGTAACACTTGTTTTCCTTCAATGAGCATTGCCTGTCATAATAATTTAATCATGTATGGTCATCAGAACTGTACTGAGTATTCTACATTAGGCAAAAAATACTGTATTCAGTGGATGATAAAATATGCTTATAAAATCAAGTAAATTAGATACATATCAGGATTATTTTTGTTGTAATTACAGCATTAATATATTTCAATTTATAAATTATCCTTAGGGTATTTTTAGCCAGAGTCCATTTTCCATCAGTCTACCCTAAAATCTTTCTTCCCTGTGTGTATCTCCACCCCAACTCCTGAATGTGTCATTTTGCCCTTCATATAATTATAAATTTGTTCAGTATCTGTTAGCCCAACTTGAAGTATGCTGAAACTAAATTCTGTAGCAAGAGTAAAAAACATTTGCTAGCATTGAGAATAGAAATGAAGTATGCATTTACATTTAACTTATTGATTAATACAAATATATGTGCAGATCATCTCAGGCAGACAAAGAGAAGATGTACTGAAGTGCTTAAGGCAGAACAAAGAAAATGTTAGATTTATGTATACTTTTTGTAGTGGAAGGTAACCTGAGCATCTCAACCTACTTACAGTAAAATAATAATTGCAAACATATTGGAGCAAAGATAGTAATGAAGAATTCTGTAATTCAGTGCAATATGTTAAGGTCACAGATAAAACAATTTTCTGTAAATTAAGTTAATACTCCATGTAGAATTAGTAAACAGTATTGATTACAAAGGGAAACCTAATGTAGCAGAACACTCCTGTGAATAGCACTGAAAGTGAATTATGAAGCATTATTTTCCATCCCCTGGAAATAAAGCTCTGCCCTTGTCTGGAATGAACATTAAGCTAATGTGAGTTGGTACTGTTATGAAGTGAGAAAGTGTTAAAATGTATGCAAATTTCTGTTAAAAATAACAAAACAGTCTAAATAGATTGTTTTTTTTTTCATTTAATTTCTTACGAGGGGTCACAGCAAGGTGTTCCCTCTGACTTAACATGACAATTGTCGTACAAGGTTAAGAAGTCAGAATGTGATTTTCAAAGTCAGATAACATCTCTTGGCAAAATAAACATTGTTGTGGATGTCTTTACAACAAAGTGTACTTTGTTGGCATAGGTATTTTGGGCAGATGCAGTAGTAATTGAGACCTGCTGCACATACACACTGACTGATGACAGTTTAGGAAAATAGCAGAAAAAAGAATAAGATTCCTTTAGAGAAATGGTGGCCATTTTTAGTACCCATGTTGAGTGACGTTTAAAGACATGCAGGTAGGTGCGTGCGTGAATGGGTGTGCCTTCCTTTAAGGTTGGGTGTCGGGCTGGCAACTCGGCACTGTAAAACTCCACTGCCAATCATAAGCGGACCAGACTTCCACTGTGGTGACCCCTAACCGGGAAAAGCCGAAAGACAGTTTATAAGGAATTGGAAACAGTAGTGTTCTACTCTGGAAACCATGTCAGGAAGGGGTGTAGTACTGTTGTACAGCATATAACTTGAAATGATTTCAGCTTCATCCTGTAGCATGGAATAAGCACTTAATGTACATTTGTGAAGAACTTATATATGTTCAACTTGCAAAACAAGTCCCCAGGCAGCTTTGGTGCTGTAAAGGAACCAAGGAGTTGTGGTACTATCTGGTACTGTTACTCCAAACAGGAGCTTAAAAAGAATACATGTTAATGAACTACAGATGCCTGCTTACTTTTCATTTTTTTCAGAAGGAAAGCAGACTTAGAGGCATTGGTCTCTAAAGTAGACATGTCTCACTCATTTTTTAATCTTTCATTATTTATTTATTTATTTATTTATTTTTATTTACTCCATTTGTTTCCTGGGAAAGTCAACTAGGCCTAAAAGGGCCCATTTTCGGTGGAGGTCCGGGGAGAAAAGCTCCTCCAAAAACATAGATGCAGGAAAAATATTAAACATTAATTGGTACAGAGTAGAAACAGTGTTACACATAATGGTTACAGTAATATATACAGAATATATACATAAAAGCAGGAATTTAGTTGGTTGCCAGATGAATTCAGAGTGGTAAAAATGGAGATAAATTAATCAGCATTATTGTGCCAGTATCAACAGGTGATGAAAGAAAAAAAATAATAAATATGGAGAAAGTATCATCAGTCACTAGTAGTAAAAAGCCATAGGAATTTAGTTATAATATAAGGAGAAGGAAGAGGTTAGGTTATAGAGCAGGTACATAGCCAGGAAGTGTTGAGATGATTTTTCAGTGTTTGTGTGAAGGTGGTGGTGCTGCCTGTGTTTCTTATAGAAGGAGGAAGCGAGTTCTATAGTGTGGTGATGGTGAAAGAGTAGAGTAGTTGACCAGCCGGTAAGGTGGGCTTTTCTACTTTTAGAAGTAGATGATCTTCAGATCTTAGTTGGCTGCTGGGTTGGTATTTGGCAAGTAGAGTTGAGAAAGCAGGACAGTCTCGGGGTCTGTAGATTATTTTGTGTGCTGTAGTTAGCTGGGTGAATGAGGGATGGTGGGGGAGTTTTAACCAGCCTAATTGTTTCAGTGAGTCACAGTGGTGGGATAAGAATTTGACCTTGGTGACAAATTTGGCTATTCTGTTGTAACACATATCAAGTTTGGATTTTGTAGAATTTTGGATATTAGTGAGGAGAGAGGAACCATAAAGGAGAGAGGGTAATAAAAATGTAGTTGCAGGGGTTTGTCTAGTAGAGAGGCTAAGAAAGTGTTGTTGCCTGTGCAGCATACCTAGCTTTTGGTGTGTTCTTTTTTGATGTTACTGTTTATGTGTAGGTTAAAGTTTGGGTTTTCATCTATAATAATGCCTAGTAATTTAGTCTGTGGGACAACTTCTATAGTGGTATTGTCTTGGGCTTGTATACTGAAGAGTTTTTTTTTTTTATCTAGAGGAGTAGGGCAAGATGATTGTTAAGAAAACAAGATTTAGTGGAGGTGAGGACATTCTGGATGATCTGCTGGAGTTCAGAGCTGGAATTTGCAGTGCATATTGTAGCGTCATCAGCATACTGGATTACTGAGCATTGTGGGAGAGTAGTGTGAAAGTTGTTAATAAAAATGCTAAATAAGACGACCAAGTATGGCAGTGTTGAGGAAGGGAGAGTAAGATTGTTGCAGTTTGGTGGATTGCTGCCTATTGGAGAGAGAGCTATTAAATCATTGTAGGGTAGGTGGGGAAATGAGGGCAGATAGTTTAGAGAGCAGGATAGTGTGGGAAATGGTATCAAAAGCTTTGGAGAGGACGAGGAAAAGAGAAGCGATTATTATACCAGAATCCTGTGCCCGGTTAACTGTATCAAGGAAGGAGAGGAGGGCTGTAGTGGTGCTGTGCCCTGGTCTGAAACCATGCTGAGTGGGTGACAGACTTTGATTTTCAAACAGGTGGTTGAGGAGTTGGGCATGGATGCATTTTTCCAGTATTTTAGAGAGGGGTCTCTTCAGGGTTATCTTCTTCAGGGTTCTGGTGTAACTGGAATTAGCTCTGCTAAGCATTTGCAATAAGGCAGAGAATCAGACCTGTTATGTTTGAAAGTGCAAGAAAAGATATGATAGGTTATGTAACATGAGAGCTTGGGGACACAGTATAATTGCACATGTACACACACACACACACACACACACACACACACACACACACACACACACACACACACACACATGCACTCGCACACTTGCACCAGTTTGATGCAGCTGTGATATATATATATATATATATATATATATATATATATATATATATATATATATATATATATAACTATGTATTTCTATTTTGGTTTGCAAGAAGTTCTTAGGTTGCTACATTAATAAACAAACTTTTTATAAATGTTCTTTGCTGTTATAAATTTTATTTCTGTAGCAACCTAAAAACTCACTTCTGCTTTGAAGAAACACAGTTAAGACAGTTTACAAGCTGTGATATGCATGTTCATAGGTGTGTACTATGCTAATGGCCCTGGGTCCTTTACAAGCCTAGCTATAGGATTACCCTGGCATTGTGCCACCCAACCTTAGTTCCCAGTGCTTCTATCAAGTAGGGCCACTGGAGTTATCCCCAGGGTGAATTTTCTATTTCCCATCCACTCATCAAGATTTCTCTTGAAGAGGGTCATCAAGGTGCTCTGCTTGACATATATGGGAAGTCTATTCCGTAGCATGGGCAGTCTCTGGGTTATGAAACTGTCCCTCCAGTACGTTCTGTTGATTATGGTAATGAGGTTGACACCTCTGGAGCGTGTGGTGCGGAGGGATTGGGATTTTTTTTAGATGTAGCATTTCTAACAGAGCTGGGTCAGATATGGCTTTGTAAGTCAAGCAGAGTTCGTCTCTAAGTAGGCGATATGAGACAGAGACTATTTGGAGTTTTTTGAGTCTGTCCATATAGGACAACTGTTTAAGGCCTAGGATCCTCTTTGTGAGATACTTTTCCAGCCTCTCAAGTTGTTGCAGGTGTCTAGTGAAGTACATGCCAAATGGGGCATTGTACTCGATGATTGGCCTAATGAGGGAAGAATAGAGGGAGACAGTGACCTTCTTCTTCCTGGATGCAAAACCCTTAGTAATGAGATGTGCCACATAGAAGGACTTTTTGTCCACAGTGGCAATGTGGCGATCAGAAGAGAGGTTGCTGTCAACCTGTGTTCCCAGATCTCTTTTAACGCCTTCTGTGCTCAGTGGGCAACCATCGATGTGGTAATTCAGGGGAACTGCGTTTTTCCCAAAGGGGATGACAACACATTTTTTGGCATTGAGCTTAAGGCCATGGTTCTGACACCAGTCGTTGGTCTCAGTGAGGCCATTCTGTAGAATGTCAACATCACTTGGGGAGTTAATAATAGCTCCCAACTTGCAATCATCTGTGAACTTTGTCAGCCAGAGTCCCTTTGTGTTGGTCTGGACTTCAGAGAAGTAGACACCAAACAGGAGAGGACCCAGGACAGAACCCTGTGGGACTCCACTCGACACTAGGCATCAGTCTGACTTGGAATCAGCTACTTTCACACTGTGGGTTCTATCTATGAGCCAGTTTGCAACCCACCTACTGATATAGAGGTTGATGCCTAGCTTAGTGAGTTTTTCTATGATTCCTGAGTGGGGAATGGTATCAGAGGCCTTGGCAAGATCAAGGTAGGCTGTATGAACCACCTTGCTTTCATCCACGGCACTAGTGACTGACTCAAAGAAGTCGACCAAGTGGAGCAGGCATGATCTACCCTTCACAAAACCAAACTGTGTGGGATCCAGAGTTTGGAGATTCCCTATATCCTTGTTTATTAGGTCCATGATGATGTGTTCCATAGCTTTGCATATCAGACTCATCAGACTAATGGAGCGATAGTTCCCAGGGTCTGTAGTTGCTCCTCCTTTGTGGAGAGGGATGACTGTAGCAGTGCGCCATTCATAGGTTCATAGGTTCATAGAGTAGTACTAGGCTAACTGCCCTTGCAAGCCAATTTAAGCCTAGCCAATTATCCATTGTGAGACTCAAACCCTACACCTTGTGTTTATAAGGTAAACATCTTAACCATTAGGCCACCATCCCAACAAAAAATTTGGTAGGAACAAAGCCCGAAGTGAGGCTGTGATTGAACAGGGCACACAGGTGAGGTGCAAGTTCACTCTGTAGTTCATGTGGAACACAGCCAGGGATATTGTCAGGTCCCATTGTAGCTGTATGCGTGGCCTTGGACAGTGCTGTTTTAACCTGTGCAGCAGTAATACTAGGTGCCTGGCAGTCTACTGGTATTGTGATTGGTCCTTTGGGGGGAGAGGTAAAGTTGGCACTGAATCTGTCGGCCAGTATATTGGCAATATCTGTTGGCTCAGTATAGGAGGTACCATTGTGCAGTAGCTCAGCCCAAATCTGGGTATTGCCAGGTAGATTCTTTACATAACTATAGAAGACCCTGTGGTTGTCTTTACTATCTGCTGCAATTCTGTTTTCATAGCTAGCTTTAGAGGAATTGATGAGGGATCCCAACTTTTTGTTGAGGCTGATAAGGGAGTTTTTCCAGTCTTGAGACTTTACCTTATTCCACATCAATTTCTTCCTTCTGTTGTAGAGTTTGTTTATGGCAGGGGACCACCAAATTGGCTCCCTTTTTTTGGAGGAGAGCATCTTGCATCTATTGGGTATGGCGAGATCCAAGCATTTGTGTGTTTGTACAGTGCATTGGTGTATGATTCGGCAGTCATGCAACTATTCTCCATTTGCATGGGTGCTGTGAAGTTAACGTCCTCTGTTTTTAGGAGCCCAAAGTTAGCTTTGGAGAAGTGTTTCATGGTGGTTACCTTTGTGGGGGGGTGGATTTCCAAGGTGATTAGTTTGTGGTTGGATCTAACCAGGGAGCAGTTGACACTTATTGTAGTAGAGCAATGGTTGCCCGTGTTAGTAATGACCAGATCAAGGATGTTGCTACTTCTAGTGGGGGTAAGAATGAGCTTTTCCAGGGCATTGGAATTAATGAATTCCAGGAAACATTGGGCAAGTGTATTGATACATGAGTAGTTTTCCCAGTTAATGGAGAGGTAGTTGAAGTCACCCAGTATGAGAGTGTTAGGTTGGACCCTAATATTCTCCAGGGTGCTTAAGAACGTGGAGTGTGAGTCTTGGGACATGGTTGGGGATCTATAACAGGCTATGACCTGATTCGCTGTCTGACCCAGTGTTAGCTGCACGTGAAGTATCTCTGATGTGTCATGTTGGGCTATCAATCTGGAGGTGTGCGCATCCTTTATGAATATGGAAACACCACTGCCTTAACATTAACTTGGAAAAAAAGAAGTGAGCAAAACTGTTTGTACCCGAGTGTGATCATAATTACTTAATGACAACTTGAAAACTGTTCTTTTTTTTAAGTTAACAGAACATCTACGTTTAAAAAAAAAATTTTCAGTGTTCACAGTCTTTTGTAAGTGGTTTGACAGACTATAAAACAGAAAAATGTTCTACCTTTTTAAAAGATGGCACACACTGAAACCTGCTACAAACTGACCCCCAGGGCAGGTATCCCTTCTACCTCACCCTTATTACAGCTCTGCTTACCAGTGAAAACCATGTAGACTGAAGGAAGACATCTAGGCTGTGCAGAGACGCTATACCAAACATGAGCCAAACAAGACAGTACAACAGCATAGAAACAGAAGTGCAAAAAGCAAACTCCCCTGGCCTTTATAAAATTTTAACTTCTTAGGTAACCACTATATATGTTCTTCATATTGATCACTGCTGCAGCAGCCTAAGCTATATGGGGTTATATTCTATGTAGGATATGACAGCTGGCCAGCTCCCAAAGCTTGAGGGGACCTTCCATGTGTCCAAACTGTTAGTCAGCTTATGCTGAGCTGAATAAAAAGACAGGTTTGTGTGCCAAGCCTTTCAGAGCTTTCTTTTGCCATGAAGACTGCTCCTCTGCTGGCTTTTGAGGAATAACTGTCAGCTAAAGTTGTTCCATTGGTGGACAGAGAAGTTCCCCTCGAGGGAAAAAACTTCCACATTGCTTTTAAACTCGTACAAACTAACTTTTTTGTTAGAAACAAATACTTTTAGGCTATGAAAAAGTATTTTCCTTGACTGTCTCATGACTTCTATGTACTTTTAAATCGGAGTGCCCTTTTTACTTTTCTTTTACAAAGTTGTTTCACTCTATTTCTGTGGAGAAACTATGCTTATTGTTACTTTTTGGTGCTGGGGAAAGTATTTAACGTACTTTTTACATACTAAAAAGTGCTGCTTTCCTATTTGATCGACTTACCGCTAAGCTTCCCCAGGAAACAAGCATTGTTTTTGGCTTGACCATGATACAGACTGATGGTCCTTTTGTTGGACCTTCTTTCAGCCACAAAAATAAAACAAAATTGTTTAGCAGCCTTTGCCACCACAGCAGGCTGGTTATTATCCTCAGCTGCAGGTGGATGAATCTCCTGTGGCCAAAATTGGTTTCTCAGACAACTCATCTTTTTTTTTATCCCTCTGGTGTTGTCCAAGCAACCACAATTGGCCAGGAATTAGCACTGTCCTTTTCAGCTATTGGAGTCCCCACAGTGGCAAGTGAGAGCCACTCTTGTCAGTCATTGGAGAAGGGACAGGGAATGTGCCCCTGTTTAGCCAGAATGTTGTGCCCATCCCTTGGGAAGCTGTTACTGTCAATACTGGATCTGTTACCTCTAATTTTCTTGTCAAAAAGAGACAGAAGACTAATCATTCAGCTTCTGCTTTGTCAGTTATCCAGACAAGAGTAATGTATTGGGATTGGCATAGGGTCTTGTGTAAGCTATTGATCCTTATAAGGAATTTTTTGCTAAAAGAAAAGGGGATTCCAGTTTCCCTAAAGAAGTTCTTGAAGTGGAATCTGTAGGGGAGTTGAAAGAACAGATGCACTGTTTCTCCTCAAGTTTCTGATTCAGATTCTGAGAAGAATGTGGTATTTGATTCTTCCTGTGAGGGATTCCTTGTCTGTGTGACTATTTCCAGAATGAACCATTGTTTTCAGTGAGAGAATAATGAGGTTTCTCAATCCCTTAGAAAGTATGATTTGTTACAAATGGAATTTCCAGAACCCTCACCCATCACCATGGAGGATGCATTTGTCACATCCTGTGGTTTACCCAACTGACAATCTGCTGCCCCTAACAAATCAGAATTATATTATATATAGAATAAAGACAAACATTTTTCTTGTTTTTTTGTTCCTCACAAGGATGGCTTTATAGATTGATGTCTTTGTCTTAAGCTCTAAACAATTTTTGTAAGCAAATAGGCTTGAGAAATAAGACAAAGTAATGAAAGCCCTGAAAATATTAAGTTTCTTGCATCTGCAATGATATTTACTTTTTTTTTTCCATTAACAAATGCTCTCAGTTAGACACGGAGTTTACAGCTGAAGACAGTGGTCCAGGGGAATTCTGTAAATTCTGTTCTGTGTGAAATTTTCAAAGATTCCTTCATGCATCTAGAAAGTTGTTGCCTGTTTTTTTTTTCTCATTGCTGACTACTTTTATATGGAGATGGGTTGTTTGCAGGTGTAGACAATCCTGAAAGTTCTTGAGCATTTTTTGGAGAAATGTAAAATTTAAAGGTGCAGTGGCAAGCAGTTGAGTGAAAAATAAAGTTTGTGAGGTGAAACAAAAGCAGGATAAACCAAAACATGACTGAATCTTCAAACTGAAATATTTATTGGAAGGTTAGCGCTTTCACAATCAAAATTACTGCTTCTTTAGACCATTAACAACAGTCAACATAGCTTAGCATTTAAAAGTGGTAACAGCTGATCAAAATCATCCTGTGCATTAAAATAACCAATCACAAAGCTTTATAGTCATTCATTAACTTACAACATATTCATCCAAGCCTTGGCATTCAAGAAATAAACATCATATTAAAATACTATTGCAACCTTGGCATTCAAGAAATAAACATCATATTAAAATACTATTGCAGCCTATCAACAACTCTCTACAATTAAAATTGACCAATCATAATGTATTGTCTTCACTGATTAAAATGCACTGTGTACGTCAGTCTGAGACTTTCAAAAAATGAAGATGTTAAAATACAATATAACCAATAAAAAAAAGCCATATACAAACTGTAGCAAACCAAACTCATTCTGTTTCATCATTCATTAGAATACAGTGTGTTCACTGCATTCGCCAAATGTCTTATTGGTGCTAAAAAATTTGTCTAGCAGGATGCATCTACTTGGAAGTATCGAAAGATGACATCGTCAAAGACCACTTTATCAAGATGACATTGCCAAATTCCCTAAATATCAAACATCTATAAAAGTGTAAACTAACCCCAGGAAGAGAACCACTTGGCCACCGTGGTGAACCATGCCCTTTCCCCACTGTAGTGCAAGCTTAGAGTTGGTGTATTTAGTTAGTAGGGTTGTTTTACTTGCTGCGTTGTTTGCTTTTGTGTCCTGGTGGCCAAGTTCTTCTCTTCCTAGAGTTACATTTTTCTGTTCCAGGTGTTTGACGTTTAGAGGGTTTGGCGATGTTGTCTCAATAAAGTGGTCTTCAATGTTGTCTTCCAATACATTGAAGTAGACCCAACAGGATATATGTGAAACACATATGAAAGATATAAACCAATCACAATGCTTCACCCTTATTCATTAATATATTTTGGTTCAAATGACATGCGAAGAAGCAGTTGTTTTAAAGATCAACCTGCCAAACAGTATGTGTGTGTGTGTATATAAGACAAAAGTTGGAAATGCACATTCAAAAAATTGTAATATTTAATAGTTGAGAATAATAGGTTTTTATCATACTAGCTACACTATCCATATTATTTTGGAATGTAAATGGTCTGCAGATATAGACAAAATTGAGAGAGTATTGAAATATATTAAGAAATGCAGAGCGCAAAAATCAGTGCTGCAGGAGACACATTTGGAAAGAGATGAGCATGTGAATTTGACAAAAGAAAAGATTTCAGGATGGATATTCAGCAGAATATCCTGGAGAAAGGAAATGTGGCATAATAATACTGATGGTTAGAGGGGGCTCCAGTAATGACAGACTTGGGGAAAAACAGTAGCGAGAGGCTATTGTCAAGGGAAGATGATTTTGCTGACGTGTATATATATATATATATTCTCCCAAAAGCTGATATTATGGAGCTTAAGAAATTTTTAGGAGAAATAATCAGCTTAGTTTTCAGCAGGGAATATTACTTATAAGTGGGTACTGGAAATGAGAATGTATCAGGGATAAAGAAGGGAAAATATAACACAATGAGTCAATGTCTGAAGAGATTTATAAAAGTATTTGATATGAAAGACCATGATTCAGTACTAGGAAATTGGACAGAATTTACATACTGTTCCCCAAAGTACAATAACAAGGCTCAACTGTATAGAAATATTTTATAGGAACATGTACAGTTCTTTGAAAGTTTCATCAACACACATCTAATAACTATTTCAGATCATGCACCAGTAAAACCTGTGATAGAAATGTATGGTAATGTAGTAAACAAGAGACACTGTTATTTTCCCTGCTACCTGTAAAAACAACAAAAAAAGACAAATTTAAGGAACAGGAAATGGAAATTATCTGGGAGTTATTATGGAATTTAAAATGTGTTCAGAAGTGATAGTAGTGTTTGGATTAAATGAAAATAGAGTTTAAAAACAGTGTAGAAATAATGATAAAGAGAGATAGTTAAAAAGTAATAGGAATTATTTAGAGAGGATAACTAAGGATGAAAGTATTGCAGAATAAGGGGAATCTCACAGAACAAGAAGAGGAGTGACAGTAGGGTGCTAACATGAAAATAGGGAAGTATTTGTGTAATATGCATGAGTTTAGAATTATTGCTGTTAAGCAAATATTTTTTGCTAATGAATCCAGAGCAGATAAACTTTTATCACAGTGACTTAGGCAACAGAAAATAGGAAGGGTTGGTGCCAAACTTAGGGAGCCTACGACAAGAAAAGTAACAAGAGATCCTGTAAACGTTTTGGAGATAATTTCAGAAATTTTATGAAAATGTGTATAAAGCAGAGGGATGGGGAAATCAAGAAAGGACACAAATGGAAATATTTATATAAGATTTAATTATGGCAAGCTTAGAGGAGGGTGAGTCTCAGCAACTAATAGTTAAGATAAGAGGAGATTAGATAAAAATTGTGACATATAATAAATCTGCAGGGAAGTTTCTAGAAACAGAAGGTATTCTTGTGGAAGTCTGGAGGTAAGGAGGGAAGAAAGTGATAAAGAGCTCAAAGATTTTGTTTAATAGTATTGTAAAAGGAAGGAAAGCACCAGTATCTTGAAAGAAAGCATTGGTGGCTGTATTACCCATAGAAGGTAAAGACTCATCCGACCAAGCTTCATACAGTTCCATTTCAATTTTAAACCATGATTATAAAGTGTTTATGTCTATTCTAGCTAAACAAATGGAAAAGTTGTCAAAGTAGATAGATATTGATTGATATGTGATTTTGTGGTGGGGAGGCAAACATTTGTCAACATTAATTGAACAATGACTATCAAGAGAGAAGCAGAACTTAAGAAACTGTCAGTGTTCTTAATGGGTATTGATGCACGTAAAGCATTCAGCAGAGTAAACTAGGATTTTATGAATAGGACAAGATTTTTTGCTTGTAAGTGTTTGTATGTGTATGTTTATACCCTAAGTAGACTTCATAGAATTTTCCGTCAGATAGCATATGTTGGAGGTGTGATGGGGAAGAAAGATTCCCTACATAATACTGTTTAAGAAATATTGGAGGAGCAATTGGCTGTAAAAAAGGAAATGGTCATTCTGAGCTGGGGCACAGGGTCTGAATTGACTAAATATAGTAAAGTCTTATTAAGTTTAATTTTGTTTGCTGCCAAAAAAGACAGTACTAGAAATGGAAATCAGAATATAAACCAACTGTATTTGAAGTACTAAATGTTGTAAAAGAGATAAAAGAACCGGACGTGGTATCTTTAGAAAAAGGGAGGAGGAAATTACATAGATATAAATAGAATTTGTAGGAGCAATACATGCAGAATAATGTTCAGGAGGGGGAGTGGCGTTTGAGGGAATGCATGAACTGAGCAATTTATGTAACGATGGACTGAATAACAGTTGTTATTAAGAAAGAAAGTGTATAATTTATATTATATGTAAATGAAAAATGTTAACTTATTTTCTTTCTACTAATGTATGTGTGTCTGTATCTTAAGTGATAATTTTATAGAGGTGTTTAAAAAATAAGATGCTAGCACCCAACATTGTTCTGAACTTATGTCACTATGGTACCAGCTAGTGAGATCCAGTGGATATTGCTAACACTATTTGAAACTTACTTACCCCTGATGGAATTATGCCACCAATCATCACATGAGCTCACGTACTGAAGGTACTCTTTAAAAGGAGGAATACTTCATCTTTGGGGCCTGACAAAATAACAGGCTGCCTAATTAATGGCAGTAAGCTAGCATTTGCAGACCCACTCCTCAAGCTCTTCAACCTGAGTCTATCAAGTTTATTTATCCCACAGAAGTGGTGCATAGCTGTTGTAATGCCACTCACTAGGGTGGCCCCATGTCAGACCCTGGGAATTACAGGCTCATCAGCATAACAAGTTTTATATACAAAAAAATGGAATGTTTTATACTGGACCTAATTAACTGTGATAGCAAAATTCTTATTAGACTTGACCCATAACAGTTTTGCTTTGTCAATGGAACTTCCTGTCTAATGAATCTTGTAAAATTCTTAGAGAGGGTTATACAGGCTGTTGACTGTGGACAACCTATCCACACAGTGTACCTCGACCTCATAATTTGATGCCATACCACTTACAAATATTATAAACAAATTGAATGAACACCAAATTGATCCATCTGAGGTTAGTTGGATAGCCATCTGGATTGAGTCTGTGAGAATAGGTGGAGCACCCTCTGGGAAATAAAAGTGACCTGTGGAATCCTTCAAGGATCAGTTCTGCGACCTTTGCTGTTCAGTATGTACTTCTCCAATCTTTATTTATCAAATGAGAATCTGTGGTTAACAAAGTTCACAGTTGATTGTAATCTAGGAGTTGTCATCAAGTCCCCCTCTGACTTACATACACTCTAGCAGGAGCTTATATTTCTCAGTAGCTGGTGTATTAAAAATGAACTCAGACTTAATGCCAAAAAAGCAACATTGCCACATTTGGTAAGCAGCCCCTACTCCAACTTACAGCATGGATAACACACCACTTCAAAATGAAATGTTGTGAGAGACTTGGGTACATGGGTGGACCACTCCCTTATGTCTGACCATGAAGTTGCAAAGGTGGCTAGGAAATCCATTTACCTTGCACAGCTCATACCTGAAGGTATATCTTCCAGGTATAAAGAAGTTCTCGCCTCCTTCTCTTCTGCACTGGTTTGACCCGTCATTGAGTACAACGCCTTCTATAGGATGTACCTTAATAAGCATACCAAGAAATTGATGAGACCCCAGAGGTTTGTAACTAAAAAGAACAGGCAGGGTCTTAAAAGACGTTTAACTACCAAGAAAGACTGGAAGCTTTTCCCCTGCACTCAGTTTCATATGGACTTCTTAGAGGCAACTAGTACCATGCTTATAGGGCTATAAGGGATCCAGTAGTTTGAGAACTCCTGTACCTAAAAAGTCATACTAGTAGTTTAAGAACCCCTCTACCTCAAAAAATCAAACTAGTAGTTTAAGAACTCCTATACCTCAAAAAATTAAACTGTCTAGCTAATACTACGCCACAGACCTAAATCTACTCTAGCAAATAAATAAAACTAGAAAGAGGACTAGATTTGTCATTCAGAACCTATCCCTTCTCTAGAATAAACTCACTGTCTAAATTAAGCTATGTGACACACTGTTTGCATTTTAAAAAGAACTGGACAACTGGATGGTTATTCATATATTTGAACCAGTTATGACAGGTCTGGCCCTTCTTTAAAAGAGTGACAGCCCTAAACATGTATATTTGCAAGGTGGCAATGGCCTTGTGGCTCAGTTTTCTTGTAACTCCCATGATCCAATAGCCAAATTGCATGGTGGATAAATTCAGCTGTAGATGTGAATGGGATACAATGGAAACAATAGATGAATAGCTGAGAGTGTACAAGAGTTCTGTTTATCCAATTGCAGAGGTGCTCCTGCAAACCTGGCATTTAAATAGGAAAATAAGAATAATGTTCTTTATTTAAGTGAAATAAACAGCAAACCTAATGAGTTGTTTAAGAAGAAAGATTTGCATTAGTATAGAATAAAGAAACATGCAGTGTCAAAGAGACAGGCTTGGAAGAATGTATTTTTCACACAGTAAGCTAGATTTCTCAAAACACATAAAGCAAAACAGATATTTACCATTTTATAACCTGAACCAGGCCATACGTTTTGAAGGACAATATGACTCCATTGTCATCAGTGAGCAGTGGGAGATATATCTTGACGTGACTCTGTCCATTTTCAAAACTTTAATCTGATAACTTTGTTGACATTGTTTTAACCCAGAAATGGAAATTACATTTTGACCAAAAATGATTGTTCACATGGAAGCAGTTCTAACTGTGAAATACTTTCATCTAGAGGACCTCAGAAAGCTTTTAAATGATCGACCTAGTGAAAAGATTATGACTGGGATTAACAGAGGAGCGCAATGTGTGTGCCCATTAATAGTATTTTGTTGTTTCACAACATGGTGTGGCTCACAGATAAGAAGAGATATTTTACACATTCATTGTGGCCTGGCTTCAGAAGAAAATGGTATTGCATCTGTAGAGTGCAAAATAGCACATTCAGAGTTTTGTATTAGGACCTGACACTGATCAAATGTACAGCTGGGGATATGTTAATCTTACATACTAGAACTAACGCTGCATAAGTCTGCAATTTCCTCATGTGAGGAGTGTGATTCTCACAAGCAAGAACAGCACTTAACAGGACTTAGGCCCAGGAGCAGCCATATAATATACCCACAGTCATGAATATCCACATAAACATTGACTTGCTACTCCAGCTCTAGCTAAGAACCCAGAAAAGGGTTTCACAGTAGAGTCCCTACTAAGTTTATAATAAAAATAGGAAGACAATGGATGAAGAGGACAGTTGGAAAGGGAGAAGAGCAAGCACTGGAACATAGAAAGGGACAGATGCCTTTTTTCTTTAAGAAGAGTAAAGAGTAAATTCCATGCGGGAGTTGTGGGTAGGATAGAGGGTATGGGATGTTAGCAGGGGTAGACAAATTCACCTAAAATGCAGAGAGACAGACAGGAAAGGTGCTGCCATAACTGGGAGAGACACAAAAGAGGGAGGCAACTGGATGACAACTGGTGATGGTGAGGAGTGGACAACAAACTGAGGAGGGGAGTGATACACAAGGAAAGGGAACAGCTTGGTGGGGGATGGGGTGGTGTGAGGAATGACTGCCATTACTTGATTGATGGGACCACGCTGCTATGCAGCTCTGCAAGCCACATGAGGATGCACTCAAGAGTGCTAATCAGGGTATCCAGCTGCCATTCCACCACAGCCCTCACTAGTCCTTCCACCTCCTGCCAGGTGATCTACTGGGACCCCCCACCCGTGATGCTCACTGATGGGATGCCTACCTTCCTTATTGAAAAATAAAGCTGGACAGCACCAGCAAACTCTCCAGGTCATGCTTGCAAGGATGATTTTTATTACTCTGCAGAGAGGCTGGCTTGGAGATCACTGAGGATCCAGTGAGGTGAAGCATCTGCTGGGTGCTGTGATCACTGCCTCACCATATCCATCTCTGCATCTGATATGGCATAAAATATGAACATAATAGATAGAGATGAAACAACAAAGGACAGATAATAAAATTAAGATGGTGACAGTGGTAAAAAGGGGAAAAAAAGCTGAAGCAGTGATCATTAAGATGTTCAACAAACACACTGCCTTAGCCTTACTGGCATAGGGTTAGTAGTGCTCTGCTCCCTTGGCTCTGGCAGACTACTAAAGCTCAGAGTTCCTCCTACTGTCTGTCGGTGTGATAGGGCAGTCACGTGGCAGTACAGGGACTGCCTTACAAACCCACAGACGGAACCCTTTCAGTTTCTTGGTGTCATAGTAAGAGAAGGATCCTTTGGAAGACTGCTCCTTACTGTGGATCTCATCAGTTGCTGAACTCAAATAAGAAATCCTTTTGGGTTTTCATTTCTTTCCTATCTGTGTTTTTCTGTCAGTTTACCTGCTGCTTTGACTGTTTATTTTTTTTTATTATAAATTTTGAATATGCTTCTGTTTTTCCTTTGACTACTCTATGCTGTTGATTAAGTTTCATTTGAAAGTTTTATAGGAAAACTTGCTAATATTGCAGTTCATTGGGGTTATGATTGTTTTAGTTGTATGAGAAGGATTACAGTATTTTAAACATTTTTTTATTTAAACTTCAGTTTTGAAACCATCTTATATGTGAACCATTTTTGACAGAAATTTGTCATCAGTGTATGATTTGTTTCTTATCTAATACTGTTTTGGGCTGTATCCATTTATTTGGACTAAAACTAGCCTTTTTTACTAAATCACGGGACTTTTTAAATGTATTTTGAAAATGTGTTAGTATAACTACTATCATTTTATTCAGTGCAGTGTTCAGAACAGTACTATATGCAGAAGTAGACTTCAGATTACTATTTAGAGGGAGAATAGTGAAATTTGTTTATTTTTACTGACTGTACAGCCATTATTTGGTATTGCTCTGGCTATTTTTTGTCCCCTGACTTGATGGACTTATATACGGCTCCCCCTCCATCTACTCCTTGTGCACTTAAAAACATTAAAGTAAGGCAAGATGTATGCCTCAGCCTAGAGCTTGTTACTCCACAGTAGCCTTGGGCAAGCTATTGGACCACTCACTTTCTGTTGCCTCCAAGTCCCCTGGTGTGATGATAGTACCACAGTTGTGCTTGACACAAGAGTCAGAAACATTCTCTGAGGCTGCACTATTTCCTGGTTCATGTACAAGAGAAACAAACTCTTTAGGCGCAGTAGAGGTCAGGGGTGCAGAATCTGTTGCCATTGTTGATACATATTGCACCAGGGATTCTTCCAGTAGGGCAGAGCATGCAAAAAAGAGACAAAAGACCCACCATGTTACAGGGCAATAGTCCCCGACTATGTTTTCATCTGAGCCGGTGGCTGTGGCTAGATCCATTGTTCAGGCCATTGATTGCTGGGTGGAATCCTAGGGTACGAGTAATGGTGGGTGCAAACCCGGGTTTTGAGTAATGGCTGTGCACTCTCTCCTGTTCAACCACCCCATGATCCTGATTTTGAAGGGGATCCAGAATCTGAGGTTTTGGAAGAATCAGAATCTGACCTGTCAGTTTCTTCTGAGGACAAGCAGGTTCAGAAGTCTAAAAAGATGTTTCCTTTTTCCAAATGCTGGCTCGAATTAAGGATGTATTCAGTTGGAAGCAATCATCGTATGACCTAGAGATCAGTAGGGTATATGATCTGTAAGAGGATTAGGCCCTGGCCATGGCAACCTTCCCTCTATTGGACCCAGCACTGGGGGATATTTTTTATGACAGCTTCAGTTTTCCTCTGCTGAGTGAACCTCTGCCTAAAAAAGTGAAGAAATTCACCATGTGTTCAGCCATGCCTGGCTTTCAAGTCCTCTTGTCTATGGGCCCTGCTTCTTTGTCCCCAGTGATCCTACCAATAAAAAAGACTGCGTCTTCATCAAACCAAGTCCCTCAGCATAAGCTAGACAAGAGGCTAGAATTTTAGGGAAGAAGCTGGTGCAGTCCAAAGCAGTGGCTTTCAAAGTGTTAACTACAACTGTTTTATGTGGTAGTTTGTGTTGAGGTGTTTGTATAGTTTAGAAGAGTTTACTACATTATTACTTACTGAGTGACATTGTTTCTAATGTTTCCCAAGTGTTTAAACATCCTTTAAAGAGCACCTTGGAGGAGGTTGAAATTGTGACTAGAAGTGCAGTGACATCAGTGGTGGTAAGGTGGTATGCTTGGTCGTACAGTCAAAACTTTTCTGATGAGTTAAAATGAGATTATGAATGCTCCACTAGATTCTTATTGTGTTTTTTGGTTTAGCAGCTAATCAGATCCTAAAACACTGGGATGACAAGAGTAAACTGACATAAAGGGTATCTAAAATGTTCCATATCCCCAAGAACCCGCCCTCCAGTAAGTGTATCAATTTTGGTGGCCCTACAAACAGAAGTCAAGTCCCAAACAAACAAAACCAAGGAACCAAAAGGAAATGGCAAGACAAGAACTCTGCCAAACCTAACAAAGAACTTTTTTTTCCCAAAAAGGCTGACCCCCCAAACTTTGACTATGCCATGGCTTGGCTCCTATCATTACCCAAAAAAGCGGTTGTGGAGACCAGTGTTGGAGCTATCCTTCCGAATACTTTTATCATGGTCCCTAAGTTCAAGATGTTCAGCCTGCAGACAGTTCTTCTTCTTCTGCTGGACCTCTCCAGGGACCTGAAGAGTGAATATGATCCTCTTTGCTCATTTCTTCAGGAAATTTCTGAGAATTTTTTGCGTGGGGTTCACATTATCAGTTGTCTTCATTGCCCTTTGGGCTATCCAGTGCACCTCAGGTGTTTACCAAATGTTTTGTTCTGGTAGTGGTTCACTGCCAGTCTCTTGGCATTCATATTTTTCCTTACTTGGATGATTTGTTGATCTGTGTAGAGTCTGCATCCTGGTGTTTGGAATTGCTACAGAAGGTCTCAACTTTACTCTCCCAGCTAAAGTTCAAGACTTGTCTTCCTGGGGTGCTTAGTCAACACTGATAAAATAATGTTTTCTCACTGGAGGTAAGGTCTTGTCCTACTAGACAATATTTCCCAGACTCTCCAGGAAGATAATCTCCTTGGAAATAGATTACTAAAAATTATAGGACTGATGGTGTCCATGATTCTCATGATACCACTGGCCCATTTCCACATGAGGAAAATTCAGTGGAATGTATGAAATTCTTGGACCCAGCAGTTACATTCCCTGGAATCCCGGAGGTCGGTGCTACCATTCTTCAGACAAGAGTTATAGTGGTGAAGAGCACAGTGGAGTATTAACACAGGTTCTTTCAGCCTGTTCTTGGGTAGTCCATCCAGACAGATTTGTCCAACTTGCTTGGGGAGCTGTGTGTATGGGAGTGCAAGTGCAAGTCACTTGGAGGCCCAAGGATAGAAGGCAGAATGTCAGTATTAAAGAAGTGTTGGGGATGATCCATGGCTTGAAAGCCCTTCACCAGCTATATTCTCTCGGTACTCTTCCTGTGGTTATGGACAACACCACAGTGATGTGGTACTTGAACTAACAAGGGGGGGTGTTACAAGGTGATACCCTTTGTTCTTTTTGGCAATGATGGTCTGGGAGCTGGCTTTACAGCATTCTCTGACTCTTTGGGCATAATGCATCCTGTCAGAGCAAAACATTGTGGCAGACAGACTAAGATGATCTTGGGCAAGTCCACATGGGTTGCAGCTTAAGGCAGTAGTGTTTCAGGATCTAGTCTAGATGTGGGAAATGCCTCAAATAGATCTGTTTGCCTTCTTTCAAAAGATACAACTGGAGGAATTCTGATGTTCATCATATTGCTCACTGCTGAAGTATCCTTAGATGTATGTATGGTCTATATCCTGTCAACGATATAAAGCCAGCCAGTTTCCAAATCTTCAGGACATCTTCCATGCACCCGAACTGTCAAGCAGTATGAGCTAACCTGACTAAAAGACAAGTTTGTGCTTGAATCCTTTCAAAGCTTTACTGCCATCAAGGAGAATGTTCCACTGAGGAGCAGATATGTTCCCGTTGGGAAAAAAAGACTTCCAAGGGGCAAATGTGTTCCCTTTGGGGGGAAAAAAATTCTATTTTCTTAATTTTGTTGATGTTTTTACTGCTTTCTTCTCTAAGAAAGTTATTTTAAAGCCAGGAGTGTTGTGATTTAATGAGAGCACTCATTTTTTCTGTTGGTTTAAAAGTAGTGTAAAGTAACTGAAAACATTGTTTTCTGTGGAAAAAATGATGCATAGTTTTCTTTAGTGGGGCTGGCATAGTATTTTAAAGTGCTTTTTACTGTTTTTTTTTTTTATATCAAAAAATAACTTTTGTAGACTGTTAGTGTTTACCATCATTTCTGATTGTCTTCCCTGAGAAAGAGGCACCATTTTCGGCTTCACCATGGAACAGACTACTGTTCCAATGGTTGGTCCTTCTTCCAGCAACAAAAAAGAAAAGTTAAACAACCTCTGCCACCACAGCAGGCTAGAAATTTGCCCCAGCCACAGGTGACTCTGCTGTGGTCATTTGTTGCACCTCAGACCACTTATTTTTTACCCCTTATTCCTCTGGTTTAGCACATCCAGCCATTATGAACCTGTGGTTAGTTATGTCCTCTGTTGCTGCTGGGATCCTCAGTAGGCAAGGGAGGGCCAATCTTGTTGGTCCTGGGAGAGCGAACAGAGAAAGTTTCCCAGTTGTTTCAGAATGCTGTGTCGATCCCTGGGGAAGCAGCTGCTGCCATTAGTAACACAGTTGGCCCAATTTGTCCTGTAAAAAAGAAACAGAAAATCAAGCATGCATCTATTCCTGAAATTTCATTGGATAGGAATAGGTTTATTGGGTCTGACTCAGGGTTTAATTAAGACTATTGATTCTTTTTGTAAAATAGTTTTTGGTTAAAGAAAGATGGATTACTCTTTTCTTGAAGAGATTCAAGATTCAGAATCTGAACAGGATGATGCAGGGATAGATACATTTTTACTAGTGCGAGAATATGCCAGTGTTTTCAGTGGGAGAACTCTGCAGTTGCTTAGTCCTTCAGAAAATATTATGATTTGTTGCAGAAGAATTTTCCAGAAGCTACACCTATTCCTCTTGTTCTGTCTGCTTTAGAGGATGTGTCTTACTGTCTCAGTTTTCCTGTAAGTCAGCCAGCTGCCCCTAAAAAGGCAGTTAAGATGTATAAAGTTTCTCAGTCTTTTAAAATTGCATACATTATTGCCAAACCTGTACCAGCAGCTATAGTTTTAGTTGATTCCACTGCTGCTAAGCACTTAGTTAATTCCAATCCTGCTCTTTCTGATAAGGATGGGAAAATTATTGCTAGGAATAGGAAAAAAGTGTATACTTCTGCAACTTTGATTTTCAGAATTTTAAATTGTGAAGTGCATAGGTTAAAGTTTGTTTTGACAAATTCTGGCAGTATGTGGAAATGTTTTATCTAGAGTTTCTTCTTATGTAGCAAAATCTTCTTTAAATAACTTAGTTTATTCTATTGAGCTTGTACTCGTTTACAGTGTTATGTATGACTTTCTTGAAACTTATTTAAGGGCAGTGCCATTGGTACTGTGTTGAGGAGGTTTACATGGCTGCATTCTCAGAACCTCCCAGATGATGTTAAAAATGAGATTTTAAATTCTGTGTTGGACAGAGATTTTGTGTTTGGTCCCTCTGCTGCAAAGGTGAAGGTGATAAAAATGTGTGATGAAAGGGGTAAGCTGATCCAGGGAATCTATAAGATTTTCAACCTTCCTTTTCCATATTTTCCAAGGGATTTTCTATCTATTCATCCAATTTTGGCAAAAAAAATAATAATAATAATCAATCTCCACAAAATTCAGGTAAAAATATGTGTACGAGTAAAAGGCATGGGGTTCAGAAAAGACGTTTCAAACCTCCCAAAACCAAGGGCAGTCCAACAAGTCTGAATGACTATTCAGGAGACTTTGTGACCCCCCATCTCCCACCTTGTCCCTTTATTTTTCTTCCAGAAAGTTTGAATCTCCATTTTTCTCTTTGGCAAAAGTTAAATGGGTTATGAAGGTCATTCCTGAAGTTTACCGATGGCAACTGTAGGAAATTTCTCTTTTCCAGGAAGTCATTCCTTATCCTCCAGATCATACTCATTTGTTTCCTCCTGTTCATGATCACATGCTCTCCAAAGAAATAATAGAGCCAGTTCCCCCTTCCCAGGAAGGGTTTATATTCAAGGATGCTCCTTGTGCCAAAGAAAGAAAATACTTTTAGACCAGTTCTGAATCTTTCTTTCCCAAACTTGTTTGTGATAGTGCCCAAATTCAAAATTAAGTCACATAACAATTTGTTACCTCCTCTTTCTCTTTCCAAATGTCTTGGTAACACTAGATTTAAAAGAAGCTCATCATCACATCCCTATTCATCCAGGCATCAGATGTTTCTTAAGGTTTTGTGTGTCTGGAACACCTTATCAGTTCTCTGCCTTATCCTTTAGATTATTGACTACACTGAGAGTATTCACAGAATGTCTCACTCCAGTTATAGCTCACTCCAGGCTACAGGGTATTCACATTTTTCCATATTTAGATGCTTTGTTCATCTTTGCAAAGTGTTTTTCAAAGTGTCAGGAATCTCCCTCTTGGGTGAGAGATTGCTTACACAAACCGGGATTTCAAAAGAACTTCCAAAGTCTTTCCAGACTGCTTCACAGAGGATTTTATTCCTGTGATGTCAACTAGACATCCTCAGTTCAAAGAGCTTTTCTTCCACAGGAAAAAAAAATCTTTATTTAAATCTATTTGTAAGCTTTTCCACTGAGACTTTGGTCATTGTGAGGGAATACCTCATTTTTTTTTTTTTTTTTTGGTATCATGGTTTCTTTGATTCTCATGATACCCTTGGCAAGATTCCACATCAGAAAGACACAGTGGTATCCGAAATCTCTTTAGTCCCATCATCAACATCCTTTATCTTTTCAAATCCTATTGCTGGGGTTTGTTAGAAGATAATTTTTGTGGTGGAGACAACAGATATCCTTAAATCCAATCTCTTCTTCTTCTTCCCTGCTCCAAATTAGTAAGTTACCACAGACACATTGACGTTACTTAGGGAGCAGTTTCAAGAGGGACAAAAATGCAGAGGGTGTGGGACAGCAAGGACAGACACAAGCACACAAATATCAAGGAGATGCTTGCCGTGATCAATGCACTTAACTGTGTAAATCATCTTTGGTCTCTGGGACCTCTTCAAATGATTACAGGCAGTACCACAGTCATGTGATACATCAGCATACAAGGATGATCCAGGTCATACGCACTTTGCAGACTTCTGGCGCAGGCAACTGTGGTTCCCTCTTTTTTTGGAAATGGCCAGGGCAATTACTGCAAGCTTGCTTGCAGACTGGATCTACTTACACAAGAATGGGGGGGGTTGATACACCCCAGCATCAATCATCTTCAGCTGACTGCCTGGATCCTGGCTTATTAATTCCTTTTAGTCACCCATTTACTGAGGACGTGCAGCAGGTACTAATAGAATGAAGAAAGCCTGCTACTAGAAAAAATATATATTTGCAAATGGAAAAGGTTTTCTAGTTGGTACCAACAACATAACCAGTACCCATTCAGGACTATATTTTCTCTGTTTAACAATATTTTTGTGAATTACTATCCTATGGCCTTTTTTATTCCAATATCAATATTAATTTATCGGCCATTACAACCTGTCTGCCCCCAGATCTTCCTATTTCAATGCAGTCTGATGTCAAAATGTTCCTGAAAGTGGTTTTGCATAAGGAGCCTCCAATAAAAATGATAGCCACTCCTTTGGATCTTAATTTTGTATTAGAGGAACTAACAGTTGCTCCATTTGAACCAGCTAATCTGGCTGACTTGAGGTTTTTAATATGGAAAACAGTTTTACTGATTGCTCTGACCTCTGCAAGAAGAGTGTTTGAGATGCAAGCTCTTATAGTGAGTCAGCCCTATCTTATTTTTCATAGGGACAGGGTGTCTTTTAGAACTAATCCTTCTTTTATACCTAAAGTGGTATCCAAGTTCTCCTTAAACCAAACTATCCATTTTCCATTGTACTTCCTGAACCTAAAAATGAGAGAAAAAGGATACTTATACCTTGGATGGCCACAGACATCGCAGGTAATATCTTGACAAAGCTAAATCTTTTAGCTCTTCAGATCAATTGTTTACTTCTTGTGAAGGCAAGAAGATAGACAACCTGTGTCAAAACAGGCTATTTCTAAATGGTTGCTTAAGGCTATTACCTTTCATTCTGCTCACCATAACAAAACTATTCCAGCCAGGGTCAAGGCCTACTTTATCAGGGGCTTTGCTTCATCTGTGGCTTATTGGAAAGGGTTGGATTCTACAAGTATTCTTGAAGATGCTACTTGATCTTCTGTACATACCTTTACAAAGCACTATATGCTTGATTCCTTCTTTATGTCCAGAACAAGCTTTGCTAGGACCATTCTCCTGGAGCTCCAGACTCTTTTCCTTCCACCTCCCAAATGTAGTTAGCAGTGGCAAACTACCCATATAGCTAAGGCTACTGCAGCAGTGATCAGTATGATGAACATAGTACAGTTGTGCAAGTTGAACTTACCATAACAGTAGATGTTGAAATCACCACTGCTGCAGTAGCAGCTCCCTCCCCCCATCCACCTTGGTTTTTGGTGTTCTTTTTTGTGTGTTTGTTTTTTATGCCAGGATGTGGATGTTTATTTGTTGTTGTTCCTAGCATTGTCCTTTGATGGATTAACCTCCCTGTCTCTCTGCTGGCAGGAAAACTCTGAAGTGCATTTTTCCACCTAAACTTGCCTTTTATTCAGCTTAGCTGGTTGACAATTTGGGTGCCTGGAAGGTGCCCTGAAGCTTTGGAAGCTGGCTAGTGGTCATATCCTTGGCAGGATATAACCCATATAGCTAAGGCTACTGCACCAGCAATCATTCAAATATCTACTGTAGTGGTAAGTTCAACTTACAGACTGTAGTTTCAAGACATCCTTGCAGCCATGCATGGAGGACAGGTGCATTCTCGTTCCCTTGTTCGGACTCTTCCAGTATGCTTTTCCACCCTTTCCACTGATTCACAAGGTACTTCTAAAGATTCAGAAAGAAATCCCAAAAATCATTGTGGTGACTTCGATTGGCCCAGGCAGTCATGGTTTTCCCTTCTAATGGTATTGGCCAAGGGCATTTATCACAGACTTCCTCACACTCTGGATTTGCTCACTCAGTCCCAGGGGCAGCTGGGTGCTCCCCAGATTAGAACAATTACTGCTGACAGCCTGGATGATTCAATCTTGACTCCATTTAGATACTAAACAGGATGTGCAGCAGGTGTTAAAGGAGACCAAAAAAAAAAAAACTGTTTCTAGAAAAGCTTAGGTTTACAAATGACTAAGGTTTTCTAAGTGATGCCTAAATGGGAACAGAGGGGTCCCTGTGGTTAACACTCCTCTGGTCTTGAAATATTTGTGTGAGCAACTTCAGGATAGCTTATCATTTGCATACATTAATGTGCATTTAACAGCCATTTCTGGTTGTCTTCCAGTGGATTCCCCCCTTTTCTTATCTTTTTGTAAAACATTTCACAAAAGTAGAATTACTTGTGATAGCCCCTTGCAAGCAATTTCCTCATTCATGGAATCTCATCTATGTCCTGGAAAAATGACCTTGCAACTCTTCGAACTTGCCGCTCAGGCTGACCTGAAGCTCTTAACGTTGAAAACGATTTATTTTACTGCTCTGACATATACCAGGTGTGTTTCTGAGCTTACTTTATTTTCCACAGGGATAGGGTTGTGTTATTTTATAATCCTTCTTTCATGCCGACCTCCCTCTGTTCTTTACAGAACCAAAAGCCAAAAAAATAAGGGAAAGAGGATACTCTATACCACAAATGTGCAGTGGCAACACAGGTACTATCCTGACAAAATGAAACCCTTCAGGAAAGCTGAAAGGCTTTTTATTTCCTACACAGGGGCAAAGAAAGATCAGCCTGTCTCTAAGTAAATCATTGCATGATTCTTGTCCTCTGATATAGCTTTTTGTCACATCCTCATGGCAAGGTGAATCCAGGCAAGGTAAAGGTACACTCCATCAGGGCCTTTTCTCCTTGTTCAGTGATGTATTGGAAAGGAGTGGACTCTAGAACTATTCTGGAGGCAGCAACTTGGTCCTCTGCCCATTTGTTACTGAATCACTACAAGTTAGATGTTCTTTCTAGATTGAGAGCAGACTTTGCAGGGACCATTTTCCAGTGTCTCCTAGACCTTTACCTTTCCTACTCTGGATAAGTTTTGGGAATTTACACATATGTCAGTAAGGCAGTTGAACACTGCCTAACTGGCAGTGTGTTTGTTGAGCATAGTGCAATTCGGTAAGTCATACTTTCCTATAATAGTAAATGTTTGTAGAACGCATTGCATTAGTGGCAGCTCGCACCCCTATTTGAATGTACATTGTTTGGTGTTTATGTTGCCGTTGAGCAGTGCTCCATGGTCTTTATTGTTGTGTTTGTTTGTGTTGTTATTGGAACAGAAGACATTTGCAAAGCTTGTGTTTCCATTTTCTTTTCCTGCTGGACTATAGAAAACTGAAGCAGTCCTGTACTTTCAGGTGATTGGTCCATCACACTCATAGATTGGCAGTGAGACTGGACTATGAGCTTTAGTAGACTGTAAGAGGGAGCGTAGCAGAGCACTACTAACTGCATGCCAATAAGACAGTGTGTTGTACGAACATTGACTGTTACGGGTAAGTAGGACTTACACAACTGTACTTTGTGCTGCACCAGTTTGCATTACAGCCTATGGAATGGGTAAAAATGCAGTAAGCTAGTAAGTGTCAGCACAAAAGTGATATAGAGTTTTGAGACACCCTTACTTCAAAATTGTATGGACTACAGGCATGATGTAGGGGATTTGGTTATTCTTAAAATAGCCCACAAAGGCAGCTAGCCTAGTGCTTACAAATATATTTATTTATTTATGTATTGACATTTGATTACAGAGAAAGTACAGTTATCAAATGATTTTAATATTTAGAGAAATTTTACCCAGTTTATAGAGAAATTAAAGGTAAGCTAGTTGCACTATGAAGTTGGAGAACAACAGGCTTATGGTATATTTAGAGAGAATGCCAGAGGAACGAAGTTAATAGAAGTAGAGGTGAGTGAAGAAGGGAGAGTAAGGAGGTATAAGGTATGAAGAGCTGTTTGTTCACATTTAGGTATATAGTTTATCCTGTGTTGAGCAAGAACAGAGCCAGCGTTTAGAAGTCTTTCAGAATGGTTTTGAAGGATGGGACAGAAGGTATTGACCTGATGGATACAAGTAAGGTGTTCTAGGCCTTAGCGACTTGGTAAGAGTACAGACAATGCCCAGCAGATTTGATAGGTTTGTGGAAAGAGAGGAGTTTTTTGGTCACTGGGTAATAATAACCAACTGTAATCATAGCTGTCTAGAATGTTATTTAGTGCTGGACAAGCAGATGGATTCTGGATAATTTTATAGGTAATAAGAAGCCATGTATATGTTAGTTGATGGGGTAATTCTAACCAATTTAGGCTTTTTAGTGTTATATAGTGCTCGGTTCTGAAATGGGTATTTGCTTCAGATGTAATAACTTTGGTATAACATTGTTCAGGTTTTGATTTTTGTGATGCCTGGATGTTGGTAAGAATAGAAGAGCCATAAAGAAGTGTGGGGAGGAGATAAGTACTGACAAGTGTAGTTTTAGTCATGTTGCTGTTTTTGACTCTATAAAACATCACTAGTTTTTGTTGAGCTTTTCTTATGCATTTTTGTATATGCAGATAAAATTTAAGGTTATCATCCACTATCATCCCTAATAATTTGCCATAAGAAGTGAGTTTAATGGTTGTATTATCAAGAGAGAGAGAACTTTAATGTTTTTTTCATGAGAGAGGGATTTAGGGAAAAAAATGGTAGTTTTGTTTTTAGGATTGAGCATGAATAGTGAGTTACAAAAGTATGTTTCAGTGGTTGGCAAAGCTTCCTGAGTAATTTTTTGGAGGCCCACCATGTTGTCAGATATGTAGAGTGTGGAGTCATCTGCGTACTCTATTAGGGTGGCCCGTTGTGTGGAGGTGTGGAGGGTGTTGGTGAGAATGTTAAAGAGGAGGGCACAAAGGATAGAACCTTGTGGTACTCTAGTAGTGACTGGGAGGTATGGAGAGAGGGTGGAGTGCCATTTTACTGACTGATACCTATTGGATAGGTAGATTTTGAAAGATAAAAGGGTGGGCTAAGAGAGGGCTCTAATGAGGACATTTGAAGAAATTTCCTGTGACAAACTGTTGAATGCTTTAGACAAGTCTAGAAATAAGGATGAGACTAGTTTGCCCTTGTCTCTAGCTTTATTGATAGTATCTATATATGTTAGAAGTGCAGTATCAGTACTATGGGAAGGGTGGCAGTCATGTTGCGAGGGGGAACAGGAGTTCTTCCTGCAAGAGATAGTTTAGCAATTGTTTTGAATACATTTTTAAAAAATTTTGGACATGGGGATAAAATTGCTTTATGTCTAAAGTTAGTAATGTCTGTTGAATTTCCTCCTTTGTGCAGAGGGATAACGTGTAACTTTTTCCAGAGAGATGAGATGGAATGTGGGACTCCTGGACTTACCTATTATAAGGATTGAGAGAGAGTTATCAGCTGCTATTTTAAGGTACTCTCTTGGAAGGTCATGAGCTGAAGTAGAGCATGGTTTGAGTTGGTCTAAGAGTAGTTTTATATACAATGTGGGCACAGGTTTGAAGTTGAAAGTAGATGTAGTGATACTTGACTGATGGGCAGGGTTAGGAGTAGATGTTGGAGAATCCTTGATAAGAGATACTGTACTATCTACGAAATAAGAGTTGAATTGTATTGCAATTTCAAGTTGTGAGTTATTGGGAGTGAACTTAGGGCTGAATTTTTGTCCGGGATCCAAGATTTCTTTAATGGCTGACCAGAATTGTTTAGGGTTGTGTTTACTATTATTCTGAAAGTTATTATAGTATAGCTTTTTTTGTATTTATTTATTTATTTACTTTTTAGTATAATTGTGAAATATTCCAAAGTTTTCAAAATATTGTGATTTATGTTTTTGCCATTCTTTCCATGTTTTTTCTGTACCCTGCATTAGCATTCTATCCTTTTTAGATAGCCAGACTGCATTATTTGTTTTTAGTCTCTTCCTTCTAGGAGGTGCAAGGCTATTTAGACTACTCAGGAAAGTTGTTCTAAGGGCATGAATTTTTGGAAGTTTCAATTAATTGATGATAGGATAGTAATGAATATGGAAATGTTGTATGATGTTTTATAAGCATGCTATTTAAGTGAAAGCATGAGATGTCTGTTTGTATAGATTGGGAGATTATCTCTGCGACAATCAGACACTGTACCTGTGGTGGTGTATTTGCCTGGGTCTGATTAAGATCCAGTCAAATAGAGAATTTGATGTCTTGCTGTAATTTGAGGGGCTACTAATTAGTTGTGTGAAGCCATATAAAATCAGGCTAGATGTAGGGGAGTTAGACTTTATGTCCATCCAATTGACATTCACATCACCTGGTAGAATTTTTTCATCTGGAATTGTTAATGGATATGCAGTGTAGGACATCTTTCATTATAGCTGTATTGTCACCAGGAGTGATGTAAAGGACAGTAATACATTGTTGCTTATAATTGTTTCTTTTCAAGAAAGTATTAAGGTGCCCTACAGAATTGCATTTTAGAATTGGTTTGCTGTAAGGGGAAGTGTGGTAGTTGTTGGGAAGTATTAAAACAGTGCCACCACCTTTCCTCTTTACATGGTCATTACAAATGATGCTACAGCCAGGATGTGTAATTTCAGAGCTGTTTATGCTGGGTTTAAGCCAAATTTCAGTTACAGTGAGAATATCAGGATTATGTTAGGTAATCCAAGCACGTAGTTCAGCAGTTTTATTTCTTATGCTTTTAACTTTTTTGGCAGCAAATGTTAGATCGCTGGGGTTGGAAGTTGACCATTGTAGAGTTAGAGTAATGTGTGGAAGAGAGTTGCCTTGGTGTTCATTGCAATAGGTGGGACAAGGCTTTGGACGAATGTCTCCTAGAAGGATTTTAGTATGTTGGAGGAGAATTACTGATACTTGTTTTTGGAGAGTATTTTCCACTTAATTTTGTTTTGGATTAAGTGGAAATGGAGTTAATCAGTCTGTATTTGGAGTCCATGGCTGTGCTGGAAATTGGTGACGGGGGATATTAAATAGATTTGGTGCGATGTGTGGAGAGTGTAGGGAGGATGCATGAATGGGTGTTTGGGACAGAGTTGGAGAGATGTTGAGAGCTGTTATAGAGTCATGGCAGGATGAGAGATGGCCCAGTAAGAGAAGAAGAAGAAGCAGATTTGAGGAAAAAGCTGAGGAGTAGCATGATTAAGTAAAAGGATGTGTATGTTATTATTAGCAGGTAGTGTTGAATTAGGGATCAAGAAGGAAAAAGCAGTTACAGGACAGTAAGATATTTAGTGATGGTGGAGTCTGAAACTTGATAGAGGGTAGGTAGGAGATAAGTATTTTCTGTGAAGGAAGATAGGTTGTCTTAGTATCTTTTCTGGAATGTAAGGAATAGAGGGGTTTAAAAGGGTAGTGAATGAGGATGTAGCTAAAATAGGAATAAGTGAGATTTTATTTAGGAAAAGTAGACAAAACAATTTAGAATAGATAGGTACTGTGAGGGAGGGTGTGATTATAATGAGTATATGGGAGGGAGAAATATATCGGTATAGTGCTAATAAATTAAATGGAAGTTGGGAATTAGGTAAAAAGAAATATGAGTGTTTGTATGACAGTAGTAAGATTGTTTAGGGAGGGTTAAGGAATAAGTTACAAGTGAAATTTATAGTAGAGTAAGAGGGATGGGTAGGGGAACAAAGTGAAGTAGAGCATAGTGAGTCTGAGAATAGCAGACTTCCACCCTCAGGTCAAATTGTAACAGAGAGTAATCAGTTGATATTGAGTGTGATGACCTCCACTGGACCAGTAATCAAGGAGCCTCAATCATCACCACTGGGAACAGTGGGGGATGTTCACTGAGTGGATAACAGGTACACACACAGTATTTCCAGATACAGCTCTCTGCATCAAGTACAATTTCCTTTAAGAGCACACAGAGACCACAGTCAGTCTGGGGCTGGTTTCTCCCTATTCCTCCAAATCCCCAGTAAGACTCCCCACTGGCACAGCTATAGAGTTGAGCTCTCAGCTGAGTGACCAAGCCAAGACCTCCAGCACCCTCTCTGTCCAACCAGTGCTTTGTGTCCCTGCCCAAGTAGCTGGCTGACACACACACACACACACACACACACACACACACACACACACACACACACACACACACACACACACACACACACACACACACAGTTTGAGGTTTGACACACACAGACACACACACACACACACACACACACACAGACACACACACACACCTGGGAAAGGCTGGCACAGATTTACTAGCTATTCCCCATTCTGCCCAAACTATAAGGTAGATTTTAGTGCCATCAGTCACGCCTGCCAGCTACCGTAAGGCTTTTCCAAGGATATCCAATATACTGAGTGATATTAATATTAATACAAATGCTACTTTGACTAAGAGCAAAGCTATTAGGAGTGGCCCACACAGTTTCACCAAATAAATATGCAAGTGCTCTCAAAACTGAAATATATCTACACAGATCAGCTTCAATAAAAGGTTTAAATACATTTAATAATAAATAATAAAAGAACAAGGCAATACTAAATATATATTCACAGTGACAAAGTTCAAAACCCCAAGAAATATTTAAAACAACATTGCAGGACAGTCTCACACAAATAAAGAAAAACAAAATCTAAACTAAGCTTCATTATATTCCTGACTATATCCAAGAGAATTGTACTATTCCCTAGTAACTTGCTATTAGAGCAAGGCAGATGTGGTGAATGGCTCTTGTTGTTGTCAGGTCCAAAACAGAATACAAAATGCTCTGTCTCACTCAGAGACTTCTCAAAATAATATCTCAGATATCACTGCTGGGATAGCTTGCAAAATGATATAATTTCTTGTCATCTGACTTCTAGTTCCCAGGCCAAACCCCCCATTGCTGGCAGCTGGTAGCATTTAGCATCTAGGTGTAAAAATACTTATCCAGTGGCTTTTGCTCATATCTTTGGCAGATGCTGGAAGTCATAAAAAATTACATTCCTCCACATTTCAAGACCAGTAATTAGTTCACGTTAAAAGTCAATAAAGAAAGGTTCCTAGTACAGACTTTGTGTCTCTAGCTGCACTGAAATCTTGAGAGATAGCCTCTTTATGGCATAGCTTATAAAGTAATTTAATTTCAGATAGTTTTCTAAAGTTTGCTGGACTGAGGTTAACCTTCCAGTTTCCTCTGTTGACATTTATACATTTAAACAGTTACAATAGCACACATACATTTCTTTTCTCTACCAGTACTGCATACTGTGGATACATTGTAAACACAGCACTTTATGAATACCTTTTCAACACAAACATTTGTACAGAACTGTTTGATATACACATAACATACAGTTCTGATACATTTATAAAGCAAGCATTTTATATAAATTAGTTTGATATTCACAAATTACATATACAGTAATTATTTACAAAATTCCAGATAGCTGGGCTGGAAGTATCTTCTTTCGTCACATCCAGTACAAATCAACAAACAGATAGATACAAAGTATAACAGGTTTTCTTTCATTTCCTAAATTCAGAAAGTTTGCAACTAGGGAGACTCAGTAACTGGCACATACACTGTAATATGTTGATCAAGAGAAAGAACAATGGCCAACGTAGTAAGTGGTCCATGGAGTGCAAGGACTACTCTTTTGGAGGCAGTGTTAAAGCCAATTTCCAGCACAGCCAGGGAATTATTTGACTAGATGAAGTTAATACACACCAAGGATCTTCAAGTTAAATTTGCTTTCATTATGCAATGTCAAAATTCTCAATGAAAATGTTTGAGAGTTGTGCCTTGTGGCAGAGCTTCTGCAGTATCGGGGTTGGATGTAGTGACCACAGGCTCTGAAAGGAATGAAAAGAGAAAAAAAACTGTACAGGCAATAAACTTAATAATTATTATAAAATGAGATGGTGGACAGACCACAGTGTATATAGAGAGCTGTATTGAGCAAATTTTAATAACATAGCACTACAGTGATAAGCAGAATATAAAACCATTACTTAGTAAATATTCATGGAGTTAACCAGTATATCAAAAGAGTGTGATATATAGTAAAGCTTTAGCAACTAACATTACATATTTGTTAAGTCACAGCATCAACATACATAAAGCTTGAGTTGAATGAAATTTATACAAAAGCAACAAACTACCAAGGTCTATTCGTCTACTTTTCTTGTTCGAAAACGCACTTCTTTGAACAAGAGAAACCCAAGACCCACTTAAGCAAAAGTGCACTTAACTGAAAGTGCACTTTCATGAAAATAACCTTACTGAAGTACGGTACAGTGGGGATAAGGAAGTATACCTTTTCCCTACTGTAGTGCAATCTCGGAGTAAGTATATATAAGTAGCAGGGGTGTGGGGGTGCAGGGGTGCTTGCCTCCCTGCAAAAATGTGATTCTCTTTGCTGGTCCAGATGTCCATTACAAATATATACTAACTCCACTTTGGTAAAGTGATTTTCACGAAAGTGCTCTTTTGGTTAAGTGAACTTTCGCTAAAGTGGGTCCCGGGTTTCTCTTGTTCGAAGAAGGGTGTGTTTGAACAAGAGAAATACACCCATTCATTAGACAGTCTTAGAACAAATAGAAACGTAATAACATATGACCCATACCTGCACTGTGAACCAAAGAGTGAAAAGGTCACACAGACAAACCAGTTAGTAAAAACTACAGAAAAAAACATAGCCAAGCTAGAGTTTTCACTCAACCACATATTTATATATATATATATATATATATATATATACACACATTATATATATATATATATACATACATATATATATATATATATATATATATACACATATATACATACATATATACATATATATATATATATATATATATATATATATATATACATATACATACATATATATATATATATATATATATATATATATATACATATATATACATATATATACATATATATATATATACATACATATATATATATATATATATATATATATATATATATATATATATATATACATATATACATATATATACATACATACATATATATATATATATATATATATATATATACATATATATATATATATATATATATATATACATATATATATATATATATATATATATATATACATACATATATATATATATATATATATATATATACATATATACATATATATACATATATATATATATATATATATATATATATATATATATATATATATATATATATATATATATATATATATATATATATATATATATATATACATATACATATATATATATATATATATATATATATATATATATATATATATATATATATATATATATATATATATACATACATATATATATATATATATATATATATACATATATATATATATATATATATATATATATACATACATATATATATATATATATATATATATATATATATATATACATATATATATATATATATATATATATATATATATATACATACATATATATATATATATATATATATATATATATATATATATATATATATATATATATATATATATATACATATATATATATATATATATATACATATATATATATATATACATACATATATATATATACATACATATATATATACATATATATATACATACATACATATATATATATATATACATACATACATATATATATACATACATACATATATACATACATATATATATATATACATAGGTTCATAGGTTCATAGGTTTATACTAGGCTATCTGCCCTAAGGCATTTATAAGCCTAGCCCAAATTATTGTGGCTTACGCCACCCCTTATATGAAAAAATACTGTGCCCATTAGTTTGTTGTGCCTCTGTCCAGCAGTGACCCAGAGATGATTCCCGGGGTAAACCTACGATCTCCCATCCACAGGTCTAGATTTCTCTTGAACAGAGTCAGCGAGGTGCTCTGCCTCACATGGACCGGGATTTTATTCCACAGCATAGGGAGTCTCTGAGTGATAAATCTATCCCTCCAGCACGTCCTATTTATATCCGTGCTAAGGTTTAAGTCGCTTGCTCTAGTGGTTTTGGTGGATTTGGATTTTTGAGGTGGAGCATGTCCATTAATTCGGGTTGGACATGGCCTTGTATGTCAGGCACATGTCACCTCTGAGCAGACGGTATGCGACTGAATAGAGCTGGAGTTTCTTCAATCTGGCAGCATATGACAGATTTTGGAGTCCCTTTATCCTTTTGGTGAGGAACTTTTGGGGTCTCTCCAATTGCTGCAGATGTCGGGTGAGATACATCCCGAATGGGGCATTGTACTCGATCATTGGTCTGATAAGTGAAGAGTACAGGGAACAATGACCTCACTAGATCTGGATGTGAATCCCTTCATGATCAGGTGGGTAATGTAGAAGGTCTTTCTAACCACTTTAGCAATGTGAGTGTCAAAAGAAAGGCCACTGTCAACCTGGGTCCCCAGGTCCCTGATAACCTCTTCTGTGCTTAGTGGATTGCCACCTATATGGTAGCTTGGGGTTACCTTGTTTTTCCCGAAGGGTATGACTATACATTTTTGGCGTTTAACTTCAGGCCATGGCTCTGGCACCAGCTATCTGTTTCCGTGAGTCCCTTCTGAAGGATATCAGTGTCCGATGCACTTTCCACTATGGCCCAGTTTGCAGTCATCTGCAAACTTTGTCAGCCAAAGTCCTCCCATGTTGGCCTGTACTTCTGAGAAGTAGATGCCAAACAATAGGGGCCAAGGACCGAGCCCTGTGGGACACCACTTGTGACCGGCTTGGAGTCTGACACAGCGCCAGCAACTCTAACCCTGTGGGTTCTGTCCTTAAGCCAGTTTGCAACCCATCTTGTGACATATGGGTTTACATTTAAGCTGGTAAGTTTTTCTACAATACCCGAGTGGGGTATTGTGTCGAAAGCCTTTGCAAGGTCAAGGTAGGCTGTATGGACTGCCTTTCCTCATCAATGGCCTTGGTGACTATTTCAAGAAGTCGACCAAGTTCAAAAGGCATGATCTTCCCTTGACAAAGCCAAACTGGGTCGGGTCCAATGTCTGCAAGTCCCCTATATCTTTGTTTATGAGCTCCATTATGATCCTCTCCATAGCTTTGCAGACTAGACTTGTTAAGCTTATGGGGCGGTAATTACCAGGGTCCGTGAGGCGCCACCTTTGTGGAGTGGGACCACAGTTGCCGACGCCACTCCTTGGGCACGTATCCTGTGGTAAGGCTGAGATTAAACAGCTGCCTTATGTGCGGGTTTAATTCCTCATTTAGCTCGTGTAGCACACAGCCGGGGACACCATCCGGTCCCATTGATGCTGTGTTTTTAGCTTTAGAGAGAGCAGCTTTCACCTGCGCATTTGAGATGTCCGGGAGGCTACACTCGGCTGGGATAGTTATCTCTCCTTTAGGGGAGAGGGGTGAAGTTTGCACTGAACCTGTCTGCCAGTATGTTGGCAATGTCTGTGGGTTCAGTGATTTTTGTATCATTTTGGACTAATTCTGAGCATATCTGTGAGTTTCCACCCAGGTTCCTAACATAGCTGAAAAAGGCCTTATGATTGTCCTTTGAATCCATGGCAATTTTCTCTCAAAATTGGCCTTAGTTGATTTTATGAGTGCTCGTAATTTTTACTAATAATGATCAGGGGTGACTTCCCTTTTATGGATTTTGTTCTATCATGTAATAGCTTTCTCCTCTTATTGTAAAGTTTGTTAATGGCTGGGGTCCACCAGACTGGACGTTTGCCCTTTGTGGAAAGAGTCTTGGTTTTATTTGTGATTGCCTGATCCATGCAGTCCTGGAGGTGTTCATAGAAGGCATTTGTAAGGGCTTCCGCAGCTTGGGTTGTGGTTTCCTCTGACTCAGGGGCCTTGAAGGATACCACACCAGTCTTGAGTAGTGTGAAGTTTGCTTTAGAGAAGTTCTTCACTATGGTCTTTTTGTTTGGGGTGGGGCGGGATGTGGATTTCCAGTGAGATTAGTTTATGATCAGATCTCACCAATGAGGGATATACTTCCGGTGTGGAGCATTTTGTCCCCATGTTTGTGACAATGAGATCTAGTATATTTTCTCCTCTCGTGGGAACAGTGACTAGCTGTTCCATGGCATTTGAATTTATGAACTCCAGGAACCGTTGGGCTAGAAAGTTAGGGCTTGAGTAATGTTCCCAGTCTATATTCGGGTAGTTGAAGTCACCCAATATGATGGTGTTTGGAGATACATTTATACCCTCCAGTGTCTTCAGGAAGGCTGTGTGGGGTTCCTGAGTTTGAGAGGGTGGCCTGTAGCATGCTACAATTTGTAGAGCAGTTTTGCCTATTGTTAGTTGCACCTGGATGGTTTCCGTAGCTTCATGCGTTGCCACCAACCTGGAGGTGTGAGTATCCTTTATGAATATGGATACACCCCCTCCTTTTGTGGAGTGGTCCGGGTTTTGGGGCCGGAACGCATGATATGAGGTAAAACCTAATAGTGCCGGGGTGCTCTCAGGAGCCTTGAACCAGGTTTCAGTTACAGCACAGACATCGATGTTCTCCATACTGAGAAGGGCCTCGAGTGCGTGCATTTTGAGATTTAGACTTCTGGCATTGAGCAGCATTACCCTCAATTTCTTCCCATTTTTGTTTTCTAGGGTGGTAGGTTTAGAATTTGAGCCTTGCCTAAAAAAGGCACTATGGGGGTGGCAAGAGCCTTAGCCAATATCCGGAATCCCAGGTGACAGGTGCAAGCTGTCCCTTGAAAGCGTGGCTTGTCAAGCATGTCATCCCAGGCAGACAGACACTGGATCCCCTTTGAATGACACCAGACATTAAGCCAATTGTTAAAGCTGATCATCTTGTCTCTATATTGTGGCATCATTCTTGGTGAAGGAAGGATACTGCTCAGGGTTAGGGTCATACCTGCCTGGGCTACATAATCAGAGAGCTCCTCTATGTCTCTTTTCATGCAGTCCAGGGAGGTACGTCTCAGGTCGTTCACACCAGCATGGACAATGACTGTGTCATATTTGTACTTGCTGTGGAGTGACCCGAGTGCTTGTGTTATGTGGCGGATTCTAGCGCCCGATAGGCAGCTTACTGTGACCCTCTCCTTGTTCAGCCTGGTGAGTGGGACGTCAGTGTGTCTGACTATGGAGTCACCTATGACAAGTATGTTTGGTGTTGTATTTGGCCTTAAGGGCTGTGACTGCTTTGCACACTGCTTTTGTGGTTTATGTGTTGCTTTTGGTTTGCTTTTGTGTTTGCTTTTTTGTACATACATATATACATACATATATGTATATATATACATATATATACATACATATGTATATATACATATATATATATATATACAGAATCTCGAAAGCTCATAATACCGAAGCCCAAAATCCTGAGACCAAAATCCCGAAAATTCAAAATCCCGAAAGCCCAAAATCCTGAAACTCAAAATCCTGAAAACACAAATAATGCTATTATGTCAATATAAAGACACTAATATCTACCAACTGACCCTGACCCTAACCCTAACCCCAAGGTCCATCACTATCGCAGACTCACCTGAACCGCGCCCTAACCCTAACTCACTTAAACCCCAACCCCAATATTTGTCACTATTGCATACATGCCTAACCTGCGCCCTAACCTAACTCACTTAAACCGCTAACCTAACATAAAACCAACTGCACACTTACCTGAACCCAGCATGACCTAACACCACAGGGCTAACAATAGCAAAGCCACAATGGCGTCCATTATGTCTATTTTGTGTTTTCAAGATTTTGAGTTTCAGGATTTTGGGTTTTCGGGATTTTGAATTTTCGGGATTTTGGTCTCAGGATTATGGGCTTCGGTATTATGAGCTTTCGAGATTCTGTAGTGGACCCATATATATATATATATATATATATATATATATAGATATATATATATATGTATATATATATATATATATATATATATATATATATATATATATATATATATACATATATACCTTATATATCCCATGGACATCAGCTGGGTTTAAAAGCTATTTGTTTCTAAAGTATAGCTACACAGTCCACTTATGCTGTCCTGACAAGGTCATAAAAAGGCCGACACATGCATGAGAATTGCTAGTGAAGTTTGGTTTTATTGACCTGAATGTATCCATAAAGACTTGAAAAGAAAGTATAAAATGTTGTGGGCATTCAGAAGACATATAGCTGAAACATGTTGCCCTTAAGGGGTCACTTGCATATATTCCATGGGCCTCTGTTAAAATAGGTTTAAGGTATCACACACACAACACTCTATATCTGCACTGTGAAGGAAGATAGTGACTGAGTGGAAGCAGAGACAATAGTGAGGGGATACTTAGTAATGCCTTCTACTACAGCGACCCTCCTTCCCTCAAGTCATAGTATAACAAAGAGTAATCACTTTATAGCCAGCTCCTGCAGTATCAGGGTCAGATTTAGTGACTGCTGGCTATTGTACAGTGACAAAATTCTCAGTGAAATCATTGAAGAGTTGGATCTTGAGGCAGAGTTCCTTCAGTATCAGGGTCGGATGTGGTGACCACAGGCTTTTGTACAATGACAAAATTCTCAGTGAAAACATTTGGGAGTTGGGCATTGTGGCAGTTGTCCTGCATTATTGGTTCAGTTGTAGTGACCACAGGCTCTGCAATGTAAAGGAAGATGGTGACTGATATGAATCTGTGAAGCTATGGTGATAACCTATCACCAATGTCTAGGACAGTGGCATAGTGCATGAGTATCAATAGGTGTGAATGTAGTAGGTACTGAAGTTAGATAGAAACAGCCCCACTGATCAAGTTAATTGCACAGGCTTGATGGAATTATGAGCAGTTTGCATACACCTTGTGACAAATGTTGGAATATGTGGTAGAAGGTGACAACAAGCCACATATAACCCACCTCAGAATGTCAAAATAAATACAAATGGGGTGCATAAACCCTGTGGTAATACTGTACCCTGACTGGTTTGGTAGACGCCCGTGGTAATGCCAGGTGTAACTCCCACAGTAATGGTTGGTGGAACAGGTAGTTAAACAGTATACTATGCTAGGCAGACAATGACAGTGTGCATTACCTGCATGGCGGTTACATAGGTACAAATCACTGAACAACCCCAGCCGCACATGTACCAAAGTCAAGACCTACAGTCTTACTTGCAGCATCACACCCAAAGCAGGCTCATTCTCTGCAGTGTCTAGTCACTTCAGGAATACCTGGCAATAAGGAGAACAGTAGTACAGTTACACTTGCAAGTACAAGTTGTATGACACACAAAGCAAAGAAATAAGCAATGACGAAAATAATTAACAGCATTGCAGACAAAGGCAACTGAGCAGGTGAGTAAGAGATACACTGGTATGACAACAATCTCTTATAAGTATCCCATGGCCTGGACAGACATTCTAGCCTTCTGTGGCAGGTCAGCTGATTCTACTGTATTTTGTCAGGTGCTGAAAAATAGTAAAAGCTACAGCAAGCTCATGAGTGTCACTAATTGTATGTAGGTGTACAATAAGGTCTACTTTTGTAAAGAGGTTAGGAAGAGGGAGCCTTTCACCACATGGAGGAAGAACCCTTCCCACTGACATGTTAGTACCCAGCTGCTGCTTTGATTGTGATGGGGGTGCAGTAAGTGACCCCTAAAACCTCAAGGAAATTATAAGGAGTTCATACTTACTGTTGAGCTCAGGGTCCATCTCCCTCACCTGTTCTTCCAATTGGAGGAGAGGGTCAAGGTGATGGATGCCTCTTGCTGGCATTGCTTAACTGAGTGGGTGATGCCCATAGCATGCTTCATTGCCCTAGGAGGTCAGTGCCAGGCCTCCACCTACCCTTGACTGTGTATCCTTTTCAAAACTGATGTAGCAATTTTTTATTTTACTTGTAGAACAGTTCTCTAATCTCTCTCCTGAAAACCCACAACCTATGCACATCCGATGCTGTACATTATTCCTTCTGCTTCAGCTGTGCTGGCACCAGTACTATGCAAATAGCCACAACTTCTGGATACCTGTCCCCCAAGAAGCTCCACCCCCTCCAGGCTTAGTATATCATGCTTCATCCAACTGCGTAACACAATCTCTTCCAGATCCATGGTCCTTTCATATTTCCACCTGTGTAGCAGTTGATGATCCCTGTCACTGTGCCCCCCACCTGTACAAATGGTAACAGCTGTGCCTAGCCCTCATATCTATGTTACATGGGTTAGGTTATGTCTCATGTTCAGCATGGCCAGTCAGTGCACTACACTGTGCTGTACTGTACTGAATAGCTATGGGGTAGTAGTGCATGCATTATATTTAATCTGTATTGTCTTTTCTCTGGCCCAGATGTTGCTTTTCTGTCAGTGCCATTGTGTATTGCTTTCGCCTCAGCCTCACACGAGGTCCCCTGTTACCTGTTCTTCTGATAACTACTTACCCAGCAATGCCTACACTGCATGCTCCAGTCTTTCTGGTCATTGGATGGTGATCCCCAGCTCTAGCAGTCTGCATACCACCATATTATGCAGCATTGCCCAGACACCATATATCTTGCTGCAAATCTTTGGAGTGTAGAGCACTATGCCACCAGCAGAATCTAGGCAATGGAAACAGACCTTCAACAGTGTAAATGCACACTCAACAACATTGCAAAGCTGTGACAGTGCAGAGGCCTATGTCATCTCAGCAATGCTCAGTGGGTTCCATATCGGAGTTGTGAGCCTTAGCTTCAGGGAGTAGGCAGTACCACTCATAAGACATCCATGTTTGAAATCACCTGCACAGGTCAGGTATAGTCCAGGTTTGGAAATTGTGTGAACTTCCTGGGTGGCACACAGATACATTGCATTTAATACCAGTTACACTGCACACCACCTGGCAGTTAATAAAATACAAACCATTCTAGTGATATACTGGTACCCATGTGTGATAGTGATGGGGGTGCAGTCAGTGGACCCTAGAGCCTTAAGAAAACATGCTGTTTCATAGAATGCCCACACAGTGGCATTTTCATCCTCTTTGTTCTGTGGGAAGCACATGGAATGCTCAACATGTTGCTGCATGACATTTAGGGACTAGTGTGGTATTTGTGATGTAGATGCCCGTGTCCCCTTTTGGTCACTGAAAGGTCTCCGTAAGGATGGTCAGTGAAATATATACCTGAGTGTCCACAGGGTCTGGTATTCAGTGTATCCCATGGGATTCCATGTGAAGACAGCACATGTGTGCAAGCTCCTGTATTGTGTCTCTATCCATGCATTAGCCCGTGTTACGCATATCTGTAAATCTGCTCCACCCCCTATGTCACTGCTCACCATACTATTTTGTGTTATGTCTTGCTCTGTTTTTGAATCTTGGCCTGCCTTTGAATCTGCTTAAATTTTGTATTCATGCTAATTAGTGCTCTGATGCACTATGGGTTTATGAATCCAAACCTAAGTCTTCTGTGAAATATACATTTTTTTTCCATTTGTTGGTTGTGCAGATGTGATTCAGTAGATAAATGAGGTTATAAAATTAAAAATGACTGTAATTATTTAAAAAAATCCACACAAATTACCCATTCTAAAGTTATAAAACATTAGTTTTGTTTGCCATGGTATTGGTTATGAAGTTTCACATGCAGTTTTCATTTTAAAGATAATCAGGAAATTCTTACTTTGGAAGCTAAATTATTACTGCAGTTTTTTTTAAACCAGTTTCATTTAGAGGTTGTTAAGCTTTTCTAAAGGTGTTCATACATTAATTATTTAAAAGGTTCTAAATGTAGATTATTGAAAAATAGTAATGCTAGGTTTAAAAAATGGAGATAGGAGATCAAAAAGCTGACCCACATGCAGCAAGTCTCAAAAGATGTGATTATAACTTATTTGACACCCAAAAGTCCTAAAATTGTGATTTGGCCATATGGTGCTGTGACTATTGGTTTCCTGATAATTCGTAATAATAAGGTACTCAAAAAGAATTTGGTAAAGATAGGATTTCTCATTGTAAATGTTGGAAATGCAGTTTTTTATTCTGTTGTGTTAAATTACATTAGTCCTTTCTTTTCTTTTTGCTCCCCTACATTTCTACAGCTGACCATCATCTGCCACCAGTTTCTGTCCTAATTCATTTAGTCTACTGAACCCATCATATAGCCTCCTTCAGGCTCAACTCAACCCACTTCTTGGGCTGGTGTTGAAGACAGACACTGATGCATTGTCATACCCTTATGGCAATCACCAAGGACAGCATTGTATTCTCTGCAATGGCTGCCTTCAGGTAGTGCATGTGCAGCTTCCCGACTAAGGAGTATACTGCTTGTTGCTGCAAGCTCTTATACTCTTAATGTTACTATGGCTTTGAGCCTATGCAGTCTTCCTCCTCCAGAATGAATGCACAAGCATCAGCTACTCACTCCCATTCTTCCCCACCCATTTCCTCTAGCAACTGTGCCGCCTGTCTAGCGCGTCATTTGGCAGGCAGTCAGGGCTTTATCCCTCTGTGACATTGGGCCAGGTCTTATCAGTCCTTTTTGTCTGTGATGTTGAGTACACTTCTAGATGCAGCTGCCATTTGCATTATGTGCAGATTCTGCTCTTCTTTGTATTGTTCATTTCCTTATGGTCAGCTTGCCAATTCTTGTCTTAATGCCTGGCACCTTTAATAATCTCCTTCACTTTTTTTGTAATTATTTTAACTATCTGTCACCTGCCCATGGCCCTTCTCTGTAATTTTCTGGATTGCTATGACACTGTCATTCCTATACCCTCATGCAGGTTTTAGTAATGCACATATGCATGATGGCAGTCTTCCCCTACCATACTGTCACTTCAATACTGTAGACTGCTGTTGACTAATTACCTGACATTAATGCTGTAATACTTGAAGGATGTACACAAAGGAGTTGCACAATGTTCTCTTCCTGAGTCATGATATATAACAGCATCATGGTGGCAAGCACACTTCTTTATGCACTCACCTGATACCTGCCACCATCTCCCAACTCCAGCCACACAAAAAAGAAGTTGATCTGGCTTCTGCAAGGTGATTTTCTTTATATTTAGCCTAGCCTAGCCCTCCATTAGAGACAGGAAGAAACCTGCTCATTCCCTCCCCACAAAGAACCATCATTCAACCAGATCACTGTTAGCATGGTCAGACATTTTGCCTCTGCACCAGCAGGCCAGTTCTCCGTCACTCATTACCTTGTATGAAGCAGCCCTATCAACTTAAATGTGATCTGATAGTGGGCTATTTTTAGCAGCCAGTTTTGGGGCCAGAGGTTTGTATTTCTATAAATCTGCTGTTACTCCATTTTGCAGAAGATGCCTACATCCAGTTGTACTAATAGTATATGCGTGCTTTAAGGTATCTTGTTACCCCAGTTATTATCAGTTAGTACCTTGCCCCTTTTTAGTAATACCCCTTACCATTAGTTGCATAGCTTAGCCCTCCCATCACTAGGTAGGAAATGCATGTCTTCATGATGTTCAATTCTACCCTCAATTAACTGAGCAGTGTGTTTTAAACACCTTTATTGAATTATTACTTGTGATATAGGCAAATTTACATTTATATAAAGGTAATCAAACTGCATTAGCAAGTTTACATTTACAAACATTTTACTTCACGTATATTGCTATATATCATATAACCTAAGCAACATTGCATAAATTATTCAATTTCTGCCTCTTTTTTAAACAAGAAACATACTTATTAAACCATCGCTTATGACATAGGCAATCATACGTTTATGTAAATAAAAATAATCCACACCGACACAATCCCAGTTGCAAGCATTTTACATCACAAACCATAGTGAAACACTCCTGGTTGCAAACATTATTCACCACTTATAATCTACTCAATCATTTTCAGTCAAACATTACATACCTCATTTAATGACCTCAGTTACAGTTGTTTTATCTGTGTTATTATCTTCACTACTTCTAGTATAGTTGGTTTAGATTTTGATTTTCATTTTCCAATAATTGCTTTTTTGGCAGCCACCGTAATTAGGCACAGCAAGGCCTTACCATGTCTAGGCAGTTCCGATTTTGTATCATAGCTCAGAAAAATAATCTCCCTCGTCACACCATTCTGCCCACCCAGCATCTCTGAGTGCGCATCCAGCAGAGAATCCTTAAAGTCTGCCAACTCACCACACTTCCAAAAAATATATTCCGAATTACCCCTTTCATCCCCATCACACCTCCAACATTTGCTGTCTACCTGAGGAAAAATTCTCTGGAGTCTACTTGGAATATAAAATATCTATGTAAACATTTCCAAGCAAAAATCCTAAATCTTCTAGATTTTTTTGCATATTTAGGAGAGATACATATACCCTTCCATTGTTTCTTTGTGAATTGCTTATCCAATCTCTCTTCCCAATTCTTTCTAACCTCCTGTGATTGATTCTTATAGTTGCCAGGCAATATTTTATATACTGTACTAATTATTCCTTTAATGGCAGCTTCTGTTCTAGATTCTACTAAAAACTTAGGACTCCCCCTATTTCTTTCTCTTTGTCTGTGCTCTGATATCAATCCTTGATAGGGAAGGCAATCCCTAACCTGCAAATAAATACTTTGCATCTTCCCATTGTATCATCTTTCCCTTTCTAGTTATTTGCTGCTAATACCTTGTTTCCTTTGCCAGTTTTCTCCAATAAATTCCAACCGCCTCTTACCTTTTGTCTGTATCCCTAATTGCAGTTATTCCTATCAGCAAAATCTCATATCTGCATTCCTGTGTTGGCAATTCTTAGAATACTTTCTTTTACTTTATGGATATAATATTTTGTATGATTATTGTTATTCTCCTTAAAGGCCTGCATCCAAAATCCCAGTCTCTCCTTGTTTCTTAAGCTTCCCCGCATCTCATCATCATCCCTTTCTACTTTGAATTATAGTTTTCTCCTTGTGCTATGTATAGGAGCCTTAACTATGTAGCTCTGAAATACCTCTTCTATTTGGATAATCCTAATCCGCCCTGTTGTACTAGAAGAATCATCTTATCCCACTTGATTCTTGCTCTCTTCCCCTCCCAGATAAAGTCCTTCAGCTCTTTATTAATTGCTAGCTGCAACTTCTCTGGTTGATAAAAATATACCTGACCTGTGTATAAGACTAAAGGGACTAAAAACATTTTAACCTCTTGTATCTTACTATTCATATGCATATAACAAAGCTTCAGTTTTCAAATTATCTTTTGTTTAGGCCCTTCCCACATATCCTTAAATGCCACACCAGAATAATTTTTAATCCATGCTCCTAAATACTTCATTTTATCATGTCCCCATAAATATGGATATTGCTGAACCAATACATGTGTGGGTACATAATTTACCACTATTGCCTTTGTTTTTGTGTCATTAATTTTGTATCCCAAAAAGATTTGAAACTGTCTCAAAATGTTCCACAATGCAGAAATATCTCTTTCTGGTTTCGTCAGGTGTAAGATAATGTGTTTTTTGGCTTTTCCCGGTTAGGGGTCGCCACAGCGGAACTCCGGTCTGCTAATGATTGGCAGTAGATTTTTACGGGCCAAGTTGCCGGCCCTGATGCACAACCTTCAGCAAAGTTACACCCATTCACGCATGTCTCCACACAGAAGACGATCTAACTGAGAATCGAACGGTATCATTTTCAAATAGAGACAGCTTTTCTTGACTACCATACCAATTATATCTTTGAATTTCTGAGTCCCTTATTATCTTTGCCAGTGGTTCTAAACATAATGCAAATAACACAGGGGAAAGATGACACCCCGGCCTGGTTCCTCTGCTCAAGCAGAAATTATCAGTGAGGACCTCACCCACTTTAATTTTCACCTCTAATCCCTCATGTATCCTCCTAACCAACTTTATAAGTTCTTTCAGGGAATGCAAATGCTTCCATTGACATGCTCTTAAAGTCCCAGCTTACTCTGTCAAATGCTTTCTCTACATCAGGCCCCACCAACAACATTCTGCTTCCCTCTGGATCATCAGTGTTCTGTTAATGTTGTCAGATGTTTGTCTTCTTTCCACAAAACCACATTGATCCATATCTATCCATTTTGGCATTACCCTTGCCATTCTTTTACCCATTATAGACATGAACACTTTATAATCATGGTTTAGTATTGAAATGGGCCTGTATGAAGCTGGATCTGATGGATCTTTACCCTTTTTAGGTATTACAGCTACCACTTTCTTACAGGATGTTTGTACTTCCCTCCTCTTAAAATACCGTTAAACAAAACCTTACACATCTTTATCATTTTTTTTCCTCTTAGCTTCCAAACTTCCACAGGAATAACATCTATTCCTGGGGACTTTCCTGTAGATTGGTTATACATCACAATTTTTATCTCCTCTCCTAACCATTAGTAATTATGTATTTATTTATCTAACATTTGTTAACTAGGATAGTCCGACTGAGCTTGTGCCCTTTTTCAATGGAGGCCCTGGGGGAAAAGCTCCACATTACAAATTATGCAAGTAGAAAAATTCACAGGCGTGAAGTAAAATACAATAAACACAATAAAAGGTTAAGCAGATGTCCATTACAGTACCATTAAGAGACTTCAGCAATGTGGCATTTCAAATAAGTGGTAGGTATTGAGACAGATGGTATCATCAAAGTGGTAAAAAATGTATAAGAATTGATATGATGTTGTCAGTCTTCATCTGTTCTTGACTAATGGGTATGGTTCCGATCCTCGGAACCGATCCAGCCATTACACAGCTCGCACCAGACAAAAAAATCTCTTGAGCTGCAAGTCTACCCACAGTTCCCCCTCTCTAAATTACCTCAGATCTCGTTTTCCGCTTTTGTGAATCAGACGCATCAGCCAGTGATCTCTCACAGCTAAGTGAACTTTTGATTTTCCAGTACTTATTTCTCTCTATTATTAGTTAAAACTTATTACTGTTAATTCTCTTTATTATTTACTGTTTGGTCTACCAGAGTCCATGTATTTTTCCATTCTTTTACCTTGGTAAATACTTTCCCCTACCATAGCTAGTAGTTCTTTCTCTTCACCTTTGCAGTAACTCGTTTTTTCTACCATTGTTTGTAGATCTTTTTCTGTGTGAGTGTCTCCTTGTTTGATAGTTATAGCTGAAAAGCCTAAATCCTCTACCACAGGAGTCAAACAATGTTCTGTGTGTGGCAGAAAGCTGCCAAACTCAGATAACCATGACAAATGTGTGTATTGCTTGGGTGTGCCCCATCTGAGTGTGGAATGTTCTATTAGCCAGAGTTTTAGTAATAGAACCCTGGCCGAGAGAAATAATTAGTTGATTCTCAAAGGGCTTCTTAAGCCCCCCCTTCAAGGAAGCCTTGTCCAAGGCTGACCAGTCCCCTCCGGCCTCTGGTTCTAAGTCTTTTTGATCGGAGCCATCATCCTCTTCGGCACCGACCATTAAAAAACATAAATATGCTTCTGAGGGTTCGTCCTCTAAACCAAAACCACAAATTCCTAGATTATCAGAACAGGCAAAATCTTCGGCACCAAAGACTTTTTCGATTCTGTTGACACTGGATTAGTCTACAGTTCAGAGCCTTGGTTCTTCACTCCAGCCACTATGATTCCGACTTTGGTGCCGACTGTTTCACCTTCGGTGCAACATATGGTGCTGAAGCTTTCTACATCTTTGGAACCCAGGTCTGTCTATTCACCTTTAGTAGATCCCTTTTTTGGACAGTTACCCAGTCCATTTGTGGAGAGACCGGAGTCTCCTTCAGCCCTATTTATGCACTCCACCAGAAGCCTGTCAGAACTGGATGTTGTTAGGTTGGACAACCAGGTCTTGGCAGCTCGGGGTCTTTCTTCCACTGTTCAGACCACTCTCCTGCCTGAAGCAGCTGGGTTCTCGCCTACAACATCCAATTACTCTCCTCGTCTAACTCCCACCCAGGTTCCTGTGACTTCGGTGTCAACTGCACCCTTGCCTTCGGTGCCAAGTCTGTCTCTGCCCCCTTCAGTACCATTGGCACCTTCGGACCCTCAGGACCATGTCTTTGCCGTTGAGCATGGAGGGTTCATGCCGGTTCTCAGCATTTCAAAGGCACTGACTGTATCCCTTATGGCTATGGTGACGATGGACTCTTCCTCTGTTCCGGTCTGCCAGGTGGGGCTGTCGGGGCAGGTGTGACCCCAGTTCCGAGTTTGTCAGTCTTGGTACCAGGCTCCCATCCCTCCTCAGGGAGTTCTGCCCTTCAGGCCATGGAAAGGGCTTTGGCCACTGCTTCCTCACATGTGGCCCATGGGTTATTGGAGTTCCCCTTTCAGCTCCCAGGCTTTTCAGTTCAGGCACCAACCTTTACCCTCGGACAGTGCAAATCAGGTCTGCAAGACATACCTTCTAAGGATATCCTTTCTTCCAAGACCTCCTCAGATATTCCCACTGAGGTGCAAGAGGAGGCACATAGATTCTCCTGAAGAATCTGTGACAGAGGACATGGATTTCGATGAAGGGGAGGGTTCCCCACACTCACCCCAGAAGACGTGTCCTTTGGAGACATTTTACAAATCCTGAAGCAGAGGGGTGGTTGGAAGCCCAAAGGCCCATCCTTAGAGGAATCTGTGTACTTGCAGGCCTTTGGTGCATGGCCATCTACCTCCTGGGTGACCCCACCTGCTGACAATTTAATTAAGTTAATTGCTCAGTGGGCATGGAAGGCTCCTGATGGTGTGGAACCCATGCCCCGTAGACCTGATAAGGTTCTTACTGCTCCAGAGGACCAACCCCACTGGCCTAAGTGCTTGGTAGTAATGCCATGTTGGTAGCGGCTGCTACTAAGAAAGAATTTGCTGAAGAAAATTCTACTGTCCATCCCCCAAACCGAGAGCCAGTGCAATGGACAGGTTTCGGAAGCAAGTCTATGCGTCATCAACCTTCCCCATCATGTCCTTGAATTTATTGGTACATTTTACTAGACTCCAAAGGGATCTGGTCAAGGAACTGTCAGATGCCCTGGCGGGAGCTGTGACTGAGGGAATCCAGGAGAAAGTAGCCTCCCAACTAGCTACCCTGGAGTCTATATTGAAAACGTCCATGTGGCTCATTGCACGTTGCAGCCGGAGGGGTGACCAGGTCAGCAGCTTCAGGCATTGCAATACAAAGACACACTTGGATGCACCTGTGTGAGTTCACGGAACCATTCAAATCTTCCGTTGTCAATGCCCACTTTGATGGGTCCTCCCTGTTTGATCCCAAGGTTCAGGAAACTCTGTCCAGGTGTAAAAAGGATGGAAGGACTTTGTCTGCTCTGGGTGTGCATTTGTCCAGTCCTCAACTATCCTACTCTAGGAGTCAGAGGAGTGGTAAAATGTGGTTCAAAAGGTCCCAAAAGCCTTTCCAGGACACACGTGGCTCAGACTCCCCTTGGGGCAGAGGGGGGAATTTCAGTGGAAATGCTGTCCAAGAGGCAGGAGTAGCACACAGAATCAGGGTTCCAGAGATTCATTCTCCAATCAACCTTATTGCTCCTGAATGGAGGCCTGATTGCTTACCTCTGGAAGCAGTCAGGGGAAGATTTTCCTTGCACCCAAATGCCTGGCGATGCATTACCACCGATGCCTAGGTGCTAAGGATAATTACCAAAAGCTACAGAATTCCATTCAACTTTTATCCAAGAACCCCTGCAAAACCTCTCAATGTTCTACCCAGTCAAAGAGTTTGAGTTCAAGCAGCAATAGAAGTACAAAAGCTGCTAGAAAAAAAGAGTTATCCAAGAAGTCCCACAAGACCAATTAAGATCCGTTTTTTACTCGGGATTCTTTTTAGTGCCAAAGAAAACAGAAGACTGGAGATCAATTCTGGATCTTAGTATTTTAAACAAATTTGTCCTACAAACAAAATTTCAGATGGTCACGGTTCAGTCTACACTTCCCTTCTTCGAGAAAGATGATTGGATGTGATTTATTGACTTTCAAGAAGCGTATTATTACATAAAAGTGGACAAATGCTTGAGAAAGTTTCTGTTCTTCCAAATAGGAGACAGTCATTTCCAGTTCAGAGTGCTGCCCTTTGGTCTCACTACAGCCTCCAGGTTGTTCACCAGATGCATGGCAGCGGTCACAAGACATTTGAGGCTGCACGGATTCTGAGCATTTCCTTACCTAAACGACTGGCTCCTCACCGCTTCCATCTGGCATCTACTGCAACAGACCATGGACTTCATACTGGACTTGTCCCGCCAATTGGGCATAACAGTCAATTCTGCCATATCCCAGTTAACTCCCAACCAAGGCATGGAATTCATCAGAGCTCATCTCAACACTTCTACTTGTGTTGCGCAGCTTCCCCTGCACAGGTTGCAGAAAATACAGGTGCAAGTCCAGTCACTTCTGCACTCAAACAAGATAATTGCTCAATTAATTCTACAAGCTCTGGGGTCCATGGCAGCAGCTATCACTTTGGTGCCACTGGCAAGATTCCACATGAGACTTCTCCAATGGTTATTAGTGAACCAATGGTCAATTCTGACTCATTCCATGGACCACTCAATTTTCATTTCCAGCCGATGCAAAAGCAGTCTCACTTGGTGGATGCATTCAAGAGAGATTCTTCAAGGTCATCCCTTTGTCTTCCCCCAGCCCAAGGCCATAGTGACTATGGATGCTTCCCAGATGGGGTGGGGGGTATTATCTAGGGAGCACAGTCCAAGGCACTTAGTCCCCGTCCAAGACCAGCCGGCATATCACTGTTCTGGAGCTAAGGGCAGTGTTTCTGGCATTGCAAGTGTTTCATTCTGCCTTACCTCCAGGGACGATAGCTATTCAATCAGACAACATGTTGGTAGTCTGGTACATCAACAAACAGGGGAAAACCAAGTCCTACTCACTGTGTTGAGAAGCTCTCTGAGTGTGGCAATGGGCGATATCTTCTAACCGCTTTTTGATAGCAACGCACATCCTGGGGGTTTCCAAAGTAATTGTGGACAAGATGAGCAGATGCATCCTCCTGCCTCATGAGTGATCTCAGAACTCCAGAGCAGCGAAGGAGATTTTTCTTTGTTGGGGCCAACCTTGCTGCAACCTCTTTGCCTTACCCCTCAACAACAAGTGCAGAAGCTACTTTGCCTTAATTCCCCCTTAGGGGAAGCAGCTCAGAGGTGCTGTCCTTCATGATTGGCCCCTGGGTCTGCTCTATGCCTTTCCCCCTGTTCCTCTGATCCCAGTGTTTCTCTAGAAAACATCTCGATTGAGAAGCAAGGTGATTCTCATTGCTCCTTATTGGCCTTGACAGATATGCTTTCTCTTCCTGTGGCCTCATCTGCTTTGCTGACCTTGGAATCTGGACACCATTCGTATCTACTGCCCCATCCTCAGGGACTAGTACTGCCCAACCTTCAGACACTCAAGCTGACAACTTGATTCCTCCACTTCCATTACTGGCCAGCCATAATGCTATACCTTGTCCCATATGGCATATTTTGTTGGCATCACAGAAACAATCCACTAGAACTCTCTACCTAAGCAAAAGGAAGAGATTTTCTGTCTGGGCCTATGGTAATGGATTTCTATTCAGTGCCACTCAAAAAAATATTGGAATTTCTGACTGCCATTTTAAATAAAGGAGCCTCTGCTTCCAAATTCAAGAGATATTCTAGCAGTGATTTCGAACTTTCATATCGGGTTTGGTGACCAGCCCTTGATTTCCCACAGGCTTTGCAAAATTTTCCTAAAAGGTACTATACTGTTAACCCCCCCCTTTAAGGATCCTCTCCCGCCTTGGGATTTGACTTTAGTACTATAGTCACTTATGGCATCACACTTTGAACCAGCATCTACCTGTGACTTAAAGTTTCTCTCTTGGAAGACGCTATTTCTCATAGCTATCACTTACACAAGACGAGTCTCCAAATTACAAGCCCTATGTTCTAAAGCTCCTTACTTAATTCTCCATAAGGACAGGGTGTTACTCAGAACAAATCTGACTTTTTTGCCTAAAGTGATTTCAGATGTTAATATCAATCAATCTATAGACTTACCAATATTTTTCCCAAATTATTCTAACAAAGGAAAGCACTGCCTTCACCTCCTGGATGCACATAGCCAGTTTTACATAGAATGAAACAATTTAGACAATCTGATCAATTGTTTATATCCTTTGCCAACGCAACTTTGGGATGATCAGTCTCCAAGGTAACTCTCTCCAGGTGGTTGAGAGAATCTATTTCATTCATATACAAAATGTTGAATATGACACTTCCAAAACCAGTCAAGGCACATTCCACAAGATCAATGGCAACTTCTACAGTCTTTCATTCCAGAGCTTCGATGTCAGACATTTGCGCTGCTGCAAATTGGGCTAAGCTTCATACCTTTATTATGCATAACAAATTGGATATGGTCTCCAGGGGAGAGCATTGTTTGGCTCTATGGTGCACAGGAATGTCCTTCCATAAGTCCTCCCAGGATACAAGGTAGCTTGTGTCCCATTAGTCAAGAATAGATGAAGACTGACACCATCAGATAAAGAAGTAATGTCTTACCATAACATTCTGTGTTGCCAATCTTCATCTAGTCTTGTATCCCTCCCACCTTCCCCCTCTTTCAGGTTTTCTGGGTGGAGCGATATCCCGTCCTGGTTTCTTACTGTTTCGGGCACCTTGGATAAGGCTTCTGACTTTCATGATTCTATTCTTCTCTATAGGCAAACTCAATCTGAGGTAATTTAGAGAGGGGGATTGTGGGTATACTTGTAGTTCCAGAGATTTTTTTTTTGGCTGGTGGGAGCTGTGTAACAGCCAGATCGGTTCCGAGGATTGGAACTGTACCCATTAGTCAAGAATAGATGAAGCTCGACAACACAGCTGGAACATTATGGTAAGACATAACTTCTTTTTATTGGTGGTCTGTTATGAAATTCAAAGCAGTTTGTTTGACATGTTATAGTGTGAGGGCTGATAAGATATAAAGGTAATAGAAAGAAAGGAAACAAGTAACAGATGACAAGAAAATAGGAATTGAAGGGGTATTGAAAGCAGTAGTAGATTATCAGTGTAATACACAGGAGGTTAGAACGGATAGCATAATTGTAGGAAAGGAAGAAGTAGGAAGGAAATTGAGGTAAGGAGAAGATAATGGAGGAGAGCTGGAAAGTTTCAAATGGGATGATTGCAGTAATTGAGCCTCATCTTCCTTAATGTTGCCATATTTAATTCTTTGATAAACATTTCTATTTTGTCTTTTCTCGATTTCCATATTTCTCCGGTTCATCGACTTTCATAGAATTCCCAAAATATTTCTTATACTTCTAGGATCTCTTATTACATTCCTTGTTATAGGCTCCCTAAGCTTGGTGACAGCCCTTTCTACTTTCTGTTGCCTGAATCGTTGTGCTAAACATTTTTGTGCTCTAGTGTTGTTATCAAAAAACAGTAACAGCAATGTTTCTAAACTTGTGCATATTAATGAGGTAATTTGTTAGTTTCTGCTTAACATACTGCAGTTGATTGTCTTTTTGCTCTGTGAGATTCCCTATTCTGGAATACTTCAACATTTTTCAGTCTCTGTATATAATTCTTATTACTTCTTAATCATAGCTCCCTTTCTTTTATTTCTACTCTATTTTTAAACTCCACCTTAATTTTATCCCACTTCCTTATCTGTACTTTCAGAAGAAATTTCTATCCTCTCGAATAGCTCCTGAATAATCTCCACTACCCATTCATTTCTTTTCAAAAGATAGGTGAGAAAGTTCCATCTCATTTTTATTTCACTACCCTGTGTTTTTATTTCAGTATTATTAGCATAGGATCTGAAATAGTTATTGACTGTGTATCAGAACTGTCAGTTAAATGCACATGTTCCTGTGAAATGTAAATTCTGTCTAGCCTAGCCCAGTTTTTATATCTTGGTAAATAACATGTAAATTCACTCCAAACTCCTGTTACTGAATTCACATCTTCCATGCAAAATATTTTCATACATTTCTTCAAAAATCTCCCTTCCTTTGTTATACATTCCCTTCTGGGCCACTCAGACACATCTTCACTTGTCCAAATCAAAAGCAGTCCCCACCCATAAGTAATATTCCTGGCTGAAAACTGATTATTTCTCCCAGAATTTTCTTAAGCTCCATTATAGCAGTTTTAGGTGGAATATACATACATGCCAATGTAATCCTCCTCCCTTGCTAGTAGCCCCTTAACACTACAAATCTGCCATTATTATCTTTTTTTGTCCTTTTATATCAATATTGGAGCTCCTCTTGCAACTAATATCAGTACTTCTCTTGTACTTTTTCCCAGGTATTCAGCTGAATAGCCATCCTGAAAAACTTCATTTATCTAATTCACACGTTCAGTTCTTTCCAAGTGCGTCTCCTGTAACATAGCTATTTGCACTCTGCATTTTTAAATATAGTTCACTACTGTTTCTTTTTTGTATTTATCTGTAAGACCATTGACATTTAAAGACATTACAGAAAGCATCATTGTATTAAAAAGTTATTATTTCCACCTTTTATGTATAACACCATTTTGTTAAAAATCTAGTTCCAGCTTTTGTGTTACATGCATACACTGTTCAGCAGGTTGAACTTTTATACACTTGTTTCTTGTCATATCCATTTGAGCCTATGTCACATCTTACAGAACTTTTTCTTTTATTGAATGCCCTCAAAAAAAAAAAAAAAGAAAGCAAAAAAAAAAAATCCTATTAACTTCATACTAACACACAAAACTATGTACATCTTCAAATCTTGAAGTTTTGCCTCCAAATAGCAACAAATGTCCCAGAGTGACAGACACACTGACAGACTTGAGTTAACCCAAAAGAAAGGTTATCAGCTAAGACGCATGGTGCAGCCTGTACTTCTACTACTAAGTGATAAAGTCAAAGTAAACTTTATTGTCATTCAGAAATCCCACAAGTGCAAAAACTGAAATTCCGTGTCTCCGGACTCAATGTGCAGACAGCATATAGACTATATTCAATTAGAAATATAACTCCTAGCTATTACATCATGGACATGTAGGTAGACAGACTACTATTGCACATAATTAGAAACACATTATAACACTTTTTGAACTGAACATTTACTAAATGGTTTTGTTTCCCAGCTCTTCCAGCTGGAAAAAACCCTGAATGCTTTCAGAGAACATTATCTCTTAGCTAGTTTCTCTTTCAATTTTTCTCTCTCCCAGCCAATTACTCCTCACCAGACTGCAACCAATTTCTCATTATCAGATTGTCTCCATGGAGACATGTGTGTCAGACATTTGTTGACCCTAGAGCACCAGTGATGTAGTTGCACATTCCCCAATAATGTCAGTTGATCATCTAGTGGGTCTACTATCTTATCGAAGAGGCATTACATTAGATGCCTCTTCATCGACCTGTAAATAATGAACCACCAGATCCATGAATGGCTGAGTCAGTGATTTTTTTTTTCCTAGGGAAAAAATAATTACTGATCTGGCCAGAAACTAAATATCACTACAAACACATAAAAGTGAGGGGCTTTCCTCACATACACCCCTAACTAAATATACCAACTCCGAAATCACACTACAGTGGGGAAAGGGGCAAATTTATGCTGATGGCCAAGCGATTTTTTTTCCCTAGGAAAAAAAAATCGCTGAATCGGCCATTCTCAGAACTGCGGTTCATTGTTTAGGGGTCATTGAAGAGGCATTTGGTGTAATGCCTCTTCGATAAGATAATATAGACCCCATCTAAATGCTGTTGGCATGTTCATGTTTACACTTGCCCTGTAACTAAAATAGTTTCCTAGGATGTCATTAAAATTATTACCACACTAGTCTGTTTTCTACATTGTTTTCATTAGGCTACTCACTAGAGCCCATAAACCTTTTGTCATGCTAATAACTACTAATGAAGGATTTTATTGTGTGGTTCTAGCAAAAAGAAGCAATTCATGAAGAAATATATTTTCACCATCATATGATATTTTTGCAAGTGTCACTGAGGTTTCAGTTATACTAGCTTTTATTATGCTTGCTATTATGGAAAAGCAATTCAACTAAATGCAAGTGAAATGACACAATAATAACCTATGTAATACCAGTCATGGCAGGCTTTACCCCTCACAACTCCCACTCATATGCATTCCCATTCAATGCTCAGAATATAGAAGTGGTAAGTAAACCCTCAAAACTTTCTTACTTCTGTATCTCCTTCAGTTTTAAAAACCCATCCTCTTTATGAGAAACAAAGTGTCTTAATGATGGGCTCATAATATTTATATATATATATATATATATAGAGAGAGAGAGAGAGAGAGTCATTCCGGAATACAGTTAAAATGTTTGAATTTATATACTGCATAATATTTGTTTGTAGACATATAATTGTCTTGCTGTGCATTCAGCTTTTCTCTCTATGATTGTTATTAAAAGGTGCAGCTGTTTGCTCACTTGGTCCATCCTGGTTAACAAATTAAAATAAATAAATAAAATGATACCAAGTAACACACAGGTCAACTTCTAACATTTAGGTTCTTCAAATTTTGCAGCTTTAGGTCAATACCAATGAATCCTCAGTGTTAAAGATCTGATTGCATTGCAACACATGACAAATGCAAAACTACCTTCTTAGTTGCAATGATCTCTTGAATTTTATTGCTAGAAAGTATTGTTTTATGTAGCATATTATTTTTTTTATTTTTGGAAATCTTGACTGAAAAATAATTTGCAGAGTACATTAGTGCATTAATGAAGCATAATATTGTGAATTTCATCTTTGTAGCTGTGCAGTAAATATTCAACCATTCTCTCCATGATATAAATCAGCAGATTATAAGCATTCATAATCCACTATGTATTTAATTTTCCACATGTTTTATTTCCTGTATTTCTGAATTAAGGGTCACTTCTGTCCTGTGGGCTCAGCACATCCCATACCTTGCCCAACTGGTGAGTATCAGCTAAATCGAGGATCAGATTTCTGTATACCTTGCCGGCCAGGATTTTACTGTGAAGAAGCTATTGCAGGAGACCCAAGGCCATGTCCTTCTCACTCTTATTGCCCAACAGGTAAGCAGCAGTTTGTTTCTGTTGTCACGTAAAGTGCATGATTAGCCAAATTATTAAATCCATGCCTGTAAAATTAACTGTATTTCATATACTATTATTTATATACAACTCATCAAGAAGGTATGCATTTTACTATAGTTACATATTAGAAACATAGTACATCATTTTAATAACCAGAATGGATGGGAGTGTAGAAAGAGTTGTCAAATAACCAGAGATCTTATAGAGGTATTAGACATATTTTGGAAATTTTATGAAAATTTGTGTAAAGCAGAGGAATGTGGAAACCAAGAAAAACCACAAATGAAAATAATTAAGGCTAGAGGAAGATGAGGCTGAAAATTAATAGCTAAGACAGAAAGAGAGAAAATACAGTGATAGTTGATCAATCAATAAGAAAGACTCTGAGTTGATCAATCAATAAGAAAGACTCTGAGCAGAATGGCATCCCTGTGGAAGGTTGGAAGTTAAACGGGAAGAAAATGGTAAACATCTGGAAGGTTTTGTGCATTTTAAAATGGGGAGGGGAGTGCCAGCATCTTTGGAGAAAACTGTGATGGTTGTGTTACCCAAAGAGGGTAAAGATCTTTCAGACCCAGTTTCATTTGGATTCATGTCAATTTTAAACCATGATTATATAGTATTTTATGTCTACACTAGCTAAGAGAATGGTAAAGCTGTTGACAAAAGTGATGGATATAAATCAGTTTATCTTGCAGGGGTAAGGCAAACTTTTGACAACCAGGGAACAAGAATTACCAGAAGGATTATTGGTAAATTGCAAAAGTAAACTGCATGTAGAACTAAAAATAAAAAACAAGCAGTAGACCAAAGCACGGCTTTACTAAAAACACTTCTTTTGATTAAAAGAGGTAAGCACTTTCTATACCAAACTGGTGGCTTCAAGCAGTTTTGTTGAGAAAGCGCTTACCTGTTTAAAGTAAAGCCATGCTGTGGTCTACCACTTGTTTTTTATTTTTAGTTCTACTTGAAACATTTAACAACAGTTACATAATAATGGTGATCCAGAGGGAAGCAGAGAGTATGAAAATACCATTATGTTGTTTGATCTTGATGCAAAGAAAGCATTCTACACAGTCAGCTGGGATTTTATGAGAAGGTTAATCGTAGCATCTGCGTTGCCTGATAGAATAATAGGGTGCTACTTGGCTTTTTTAAGGATGTTACCTAGCAATTGCAATTCATTCTTTAAGGAAATAAAGTCCAGGAGTGATGGAATGAAAAGATTCATGAAGATATTTTTTGACATGGTTTTCCATTTATTTATGTAGATTATATACGTTACGGGCAGAACTTTCTGCTTTTGGAGACATTTGGTGTGTTTCTTATCTCAAAACCTCCTTTTTGCTGTTATAAGAGTGACCATTTCTCCCATGTGGTACTACCCATCTCCAGTGCTTTTTTTCTGTGATTAATCTACAGTCTCCTTTGTTTTTCCTTCATCCATCAGCAAAAAGAAGAAAGTTGACATCAAGCTTTTGGGTTCAGGTCGGCTCCACTTGTGCCTAAACTGGCAATGTGCGAGTCTGTTGTGGCTGGATTTGGAAGTGGGACACCTACAGCCACTAAGGACCAGAGGAGAGACAGATCCTGTACTGATGTAGGATTGCCTTCCATGGGCAAAGGGAAACCACTCTTGTCAGTATTGAGAAAGGGATGGGTAAGGATCTACCACCTAATCAGGAAAGGAAACCTGAGAGTTAAAATAGTATGCTTCCTCTGAGTTGGTCCTTTTCCAGGTAGCTTCCTTCGGGGTGGGGGGGGGGTACCTTGTCTTCTCCTAGCTTGGGGAAAGATTGAGGGCACTATATAACTAATCTTTACATTTTTGCCACACCCATATTTTTTTTGTTTTTGTTTTTATGGTGAATATTTTCTGGACAGAGAAGATTTGTTCGGTTTTGCTAGGAAATTAATTTACGTATTTACTTTATGTACTTCCTCTTCGGAAAAATTAAAAAAAAATTAAACCAATGACTAGTGTCAAAACCATGGCCTTAAGCTTAATGCCAAAAAATGCGTTGTCATCCCCTTTGGGAAAAACTCAGTTCCCACTAATTACCACATTGGTGAGAGCCCACTGAACACTGAAGGCGTTATATGAGATCTGGGGACACAGCTTGACAGCAACCTCTCATTCGACCACCACATTGCCACTGTGGTCAGAAAGTCCTTCTATGTGACACATCTCATTACCAAGGGTTTTGCATCCAGGAAGAGGTCATCATCTCTCTCTCTACTCTTCCCTCTTTAGGCCAGTCATCGTGTATAATGCCCCATTTGGCATGTACCTCACTAGACACATACAACAGCTGGAAAGGCCACAAAAGTATCTCACAAAGAAGATCGTAGGCCTTAAACACATGTCCTACATGGGCAGACTCAAATATCTCCAGCTATTCTCTGTCTCATATTGTCTACTAAGAGGCGATCTCTGCTTGACTTACAAAGCCATGTCTGACCCAGCTCTGCTAGAAATGCTACATCTAAAGAAATTCCAATCCCTCCATACCACATGCTCCAGAGACCTCAACCTCATTACCACAATCAACAGAACATGCTGGAGGGACAGGTTCATAACCCAGAGACTGCCCATGCTCTGGAGTAAATTTACCATACATGTCAAGCAGAGCACCTCACTGGCCGTCTTCAAGAGAAATCGTGATGACTGGATGGGAAATAGAAAGTTCACCCCGGGATCACTCCAGTGGCTCTAATTGATAGAGACACTGGAAGCTATTGCCGGGTGGCACGATGCCAGGGCACTTCTATGGGCTAGGCTTGTAAAGGCTTCAGGGCCATTAGTCTAGTACACACCTATGAACCTATAAAAGGAAAAGAAAAGGAGTTTTCTTACTTTCTCATTATGATTTTCAGTGAAAAGAGCAGGGACTGGAAGTAGAATGTTGTGCTTGAGGAATGTCTTCACAACCTGAAGATTTCCCTCCAAAAATCCTTCCTTTTTCTGAACCTTTGTGTAAAACGCAAATTGACGGTGCATTGTTGCAGCTGTAGCATTGTCACCTCACAGTAAGAGGTTCTACAGTTTGATTCTTGGATGGAGTGCCTTCTGTGCAGAGTCTGCATGTCCTTCCTGCATTCATGTAGGTTTTTTTCCAGGTGCTCCAGCTTCTTCCCATGATACAAAGACATGCGTTTGGATTGTTTCTCAGTGGGCCTCCGCTGAAAATTGGCTTCGATCCAAGTCAGAATTTCCCGGTAAACAAATGTTAAATAAGAAATAAATAAAATGAAAGAGGTTTTTCAATGGAATCAGAAGGAAATTCCTATTGTTTGGCAAATGTTTTGTGATTTGTTACAGCTGGATATTTCTCATTTTGCAGCTGTTCCCCCTGTTTTATTTGCTTTAGACAATGTTTTTCTTACACCTTGTAGTTTACTTAACAATCAACCTTCTGTCCTTAGATGTCTGGAAGGTTGAACAAGGGTACATCAGCCTCATAGGTACTTGATTTCTAACCCTAAATCACACCTGTAAGAGATTTCCCTATCCAAAACTGTTTCTGTTAGACGCATTGCTAATACTAATTTTGTTTCCTCTGACAAAGATAATTGGGGAACTCGCAAGAGATGGAGGTTAAGAACCAAATGCCAGAATTCATTGGGGTTGTAGACAGTTCCAGACTGATTGGTGGTACCCTGTGGTCAGCTACCCACTGTGCAACCAAACTGATATAAATAGAACGTTATACACAGAAAAAAAAATTAAATAGGTCAGTTAGGCAAAAAGTGGCCCACGTAGCCAATATGCAGTCAATTAACCATCCACCAGTCAGACAGAAACAAGCTGACACTCTAAATAAGAATTGGTAGAGAAAAATGGTGTTTCCATAGTCTTTATTCAAGCATCAAGTGTTTCTGAGAAATACTGTGTTACAGTATGGTTTAAATTACTCAGTAGTAGGGAGTGTCTGGGGCAGGTACCCTATCAGGATGCGTGGGTGTGTTAGGTGTTAGAGGGCCAGAGCCTTTATTACAATTATCTGTGATGAAAGGTGGTATCTATCCCTTAGTTTTCATTGGTTAAACAGAGTGTCAGAATCACCAGTCATTTCAGCTTAAATTCCATATCCATTGTATCAACTGAACGTTTTGAGTGTATCTACTATTTTTCTTTCTATAAATAAAAATATAAAAAACTGTTATTTATATATAAAAAAAAAGAAACAGTGGGTCCTGTTTAAAAAATCTCTGGCCATAGTTGATGGTTAAAAACAGATGCACATAAATCTTGTTAAAACTTGTGGTTTTTATTGCCCGAGTTAGTCCAAGCTTGCAGGTATTTTTTTTTTTTTTTTTTATTAGTAATGTTTGCTGCACTTTCAAATTTCATCTTCAGTGATGCCATTTTTTACACAGTGAGTATTGGTGTGAAGAATTGGGGAAAAATAATTTAAGCATCTGGGTAGGTGGTTAAGAACTTTTTTGTTCAGGGGCAGATTTGAGGGTTTTCAAGAAACACACTGGAGATCTGAGTCAACATGGTGGGTGTGTTGGGGATTTGACTTTATGGCAGATGGCCAATGGCCTCATAGCATGTTACAGTAGGTCTCAAGGTGTTTAATGTGGCGCCCTATGGAATGAGTATGCGTCATTTAGTGTGGCACCGCATGGAATATACAGGACTGGGGTGTCATTAGACCATCAGGGATGGTAATAAACAAAACCAATCCAGTAATGCTTCAAGTCAAATGTAACAGGGAAGTGACAGTTTTGCTGCCTCAGATAAAGGGGGGTGGTTTTCTGGTTTTAGTGGCATAGTGCACCTAGCCAGCAGATCCCATTAAGTATGATCCAACAACTTAGTCGTGGTTTTAATGGCCAGGGAGAGAGAATAAAGGTTTTGCCAATCCGCTTTGGGAAAGTGCTCCTAGTCACCAATTGATTTGGACATTCAGAATGTTAAGCTACCTCGTCTCCTTTGGCTGAGGAAACTGCCCATAATATAGACCCTTCTACGAAAAGCAGGGGAAAACTAGATAAAAATAAATTTATAAGTATGAAATAATAAAATTATAAAAAAATAGTAATCAGTGATATTTGTGGACTAAGGCTAGTAATCGGTATCAGTGGTTGCTCCTAGCCAAGGGGTAAAAATGCAGTGTACGGAATGCAACAGATTGATATGCAAGGAAAATCTTTATAATTTCCTCGCTTTAAGCCTAAATCGCTCGAAGGGGCCCAATGAGGGCACCACCTAGCTGTGTGTGTGAAGTGATGATTCTTAGGAAGGTGGGTGGGATATAGCTGTTTTCTCAAGCCCAATGTGCCAGGGCAGAAGTTTTATGTGGGCTAGTTATCAAGAAACTAATGCATTGGGAAGGGAGTAAGCAGCCATGGCTGAGCGGACTGATTTATGATGCAGGGATGAGTAAGGATGGAAGTAAAATATATAAACCTGGAAAAAACTTAAAGAAAATGAAAAATTAGCCAAACCTCCCCCGTGGTACTTTGCTGCTGCTAGATGGAGCGGGAGCTTATCATTTTTCGTAAACAAAAATATAAAATATCATATGTCTGCTAAAAAGCAAACCCTGTGGTACTAGAAAATTATTTTAAAAATCTTAAATAATCCTTGCAAAAATGGTACGTCCCTTAGTGTGGGGATTCGAGTGTTCTGCTGAATGTAGGAAATCTATAGGCCGAGACTTTAAAGAAGAATGAATGAGCTTCCACCACCTACTTATCAGTCCAAAAGAAGCAAATTAAGCTTTATAAGAGTATAAAACATAATGAACAATCAATGGAAAAATTAAAATATGCGTAATAAAGTGACTGATGAGAAATACTGAAAAAAAATTAAACTAGATCAGGTAATGAAACTGATTAGTGAAATTTAAAAAACCTGAAATCAACATTGCTGTATCTGGTGGATACATCTATTTGGGGATCCGAGTGTTCTGCTGAATGTAGGGTTCCTATAGGATGAGACTTTAAAGAAAAACAAATGAGCTTCCACCTCTTACTATTTGGTCCAGTAGAACAACATTATGCATTCCAAGTATTATAAATGTAATGACTAATCAATATAAAAAGTATTATAAAGCAGCTGATGAAGAATACTGATATCAAAAAACAAACTTAATAAAGATAAGCATGATCAAGTAAAGAAGATAACCTGTCTGTGTGTAGAGTCAAACTGAATAGGAAAAATGCAATCATTGGTCCATTTTTGATGAATAACTATGGAAAATAAGTAAGACATATGGAAATTTGATCTACCAGCAACTCAGACCTATGGGGGGGGGGACTAAAATTCAGTGGAAAAAAGGCTTAAAGTAAATTTTTTGCCAGACTTATCCTTTGTGTTGGGTCTGGGAAAAAATGTAGAAAGTTCCGTCCAAGTCTTTAGTAGTACGTATTGTGGTCTAGTCTTCTGAGGTTGAGAATCATAATGATGGACTCAGTGGTGTTAAGTCCTGGTTTCTTCCAAGACATCAGTCATTAGTCAAATCTGTCATATTAGTTCCATTTTCTCCAGTAAGCCATTAAAGTTACCACTCATCGGAATTTTGGCTCATGTAGTTGCAGTAGGTACAGGTGGGTTACTGCAGGGAAACGTTCCTCCTTTGGAAGTGGACAGGGGCTCTGTTTTTTCTAGGTAGTCACTGATGTTCCTACCTCTCCTGGGGGTGAAGTTTGGTCTGTGTGACAAGATGTGTCCAAACGTTCTGTTATCTTGGATGATGGTCCAGTTGTCTTTTTTTAATTTCTCCAAATCGTTTGAGTTTCGAATACCATGATGAGAATTGTCCCCATTCCTATGTCAAAGTATGAGTAAAGTTCATCATTTAGTAATGTTTCAGTCTTTGATTTCAGCCAAATGTGCTCTTAGCAGCACCCTCAATGTGCCCAGTAATGACTCCTGTAATTCGTTTGGAGTTACATGTGTTGGTAACATATCTAAATACGATTGTAGATTGTTTTTTATGAGACCCTTTGCTCCTACTAGTATTGGAATTGTCTGGGTATCTTTCTTCCACATTGCTGTCATTTCTTTCTGCAAATCTTGATATTTTATGACTTTGTGTCTCTGTATGCAAGACACTGTAGTAACTGGCTGCAGCAATTTCAATGATCAATGCTACTTTTGTCTTCTTTTCATGGACCACTATATCTTACTGTCTTTTGAACTGCTGCTAATGGGTGACCCATGTGATGTAGACTCTTATTTTCTATTATGCTTTGTGGCTTATGTTTCCAGTGTTTTTCAATCACTTTAATACCATAATAATGTTTGCATAATCCCCAGTGCAACAGTCTTGCCACATTATTATGCCTTTCAGTATACAATTCTTCTGCCATTAGAATATGGTAAGGAATTTGTTTTTTGAAGAGACATGTAGAGAGAGAAATGGATGGAAAAACAATGACTAGAAAAAAGTTAAAAGATAAGTGACATATTGTCTTCGTTGAAATTTCTTATTCAAATTTGAACTGGATATCAAACTAATGCCTCTCTATTTTATGGATATAACCAGAAGAAACTTCTATTAAAGATGTTCGTTGTATAAGAGGTTTAGTAATAAAAGTTCTACATAAAATGTAAATTGATAATTTAATATATATATATATATATATATATATATATATATATATATATATATATATATATATATATTGTTTGTGTCTTTTGGCTTTTTCCCGGTTAGGGGTCACTAAAGCAGAACTCCGGTCCGCTAATGATTGGCAGTTGATTTTTTACGAGCCAGGCCTGACGCACAACCTTAAACGAAGGTACGCCCATTCACACATGTCTCCACGCAGAAGATGTTCTAGCTGAGAATCGAACCAGACAGCGTCTTACTGTGAGGCGACAACACTATTGCAGCACCACCATCGCGGGGATATATATATATATATATATATATATATATATATATATATATATATATATATATATATATTTTTTTTTTTAAAATACGACTTTAACATGTAACATTTAGATGAATATATTTATTTATTTATTTATTTAATGTCCAACAAAACACTCTAGCAGGAATGAACAGCTTCCTCAGACCATAAAACTTTGCCATCATCAACTATCAGTTTATATCCAGTACAAATTATTGACAGCCAATCAGAGAATGGAACCATCCCTAACAGCAGTCCAATTAAACAAGCGTCATGAACCATTACCTATCAATGACTCACTAAAATAATAAAAGATGTATGTATGTGTGTGTGTGTGTGTGTGTGTGTGTGTGTGTGTGTGTGTGTGTGTGTGTGTATATATATATATATATATATATATATATATATATATATATGTATAGATATATATATATATATGTTTGTAAATGATTGGCAGTAGATTTTCATGAACGCCGAGGTGCTAGCTCGACATTCAACCTTCAACGAAGGCACGCCCATTTACGCCTGTCTTTCAAACGCCCACCCAACCGTGGGGAGGACATGCAGTCTCCACACAGAAAGCACTCCCCACACTCCAGCCGAGAATCAAACGGGAGAACCTCTTGCTGTGAGGCAATAACGCTACCACTTCACCACTGCGTGCTGGGTTAAATTATAGTTAATCAGCATGTGCAATCCCCTTCAATGTATTCTTAGCTGTCTGAGGAGAGAAAAGAGTAAAAGATAAAATAAGGCTCTTACTTAATCCCACCATAAACTTTACTTGTAAACACCGTCCTATCAGGACCATCATATGATGCGTATTTATGTGTTAAGTCATTTTAAACGGACAAACACCATACAGCAATTAGTTTTAAAGGTGTGTGTGTGTGTGTATGTATATATATATATATATATATATATATATATATATATATATATATATGAAATCGAGTACAACATCCCCTTCAGCATGTACCTTGCCAAGCACATGTAGCAGCTGGAGAGACCACAGAGTTTCCTGACCAGGAAAATCCAGGGTCACAAACACCTATCCTATGCAGATAGGCTAAAAACCCTGTCACTCTATTCAGTCTCATACAGACTGCTTAGAGGTGACCTGTATCTGGCATACAAGGCCATCTCTGACCAAGCCTTGATGGAGCTGCTACATATCTTTAAGTCAGACTCCACTTGTGCAGCCCGCATGCAAGGGCTTAACCTGGCCTGTGACATTAATAGAACTTGTTGGTGGGATAGATTTGTGTCCCAAAGACTTCCCCATCTGTGGAATAGACTCCCTCTCCATGTCAAGCAGAGTATCTCTCTAGCCCTCTTTAAGAAGAACCTGGACAACTGGATGGGAAACAGAAAATACACCCCTGGAATTCCACCTGTGTCCCTGCTGGACAGGGGAAACAGGTGCTGACTTTGAGGGAACATGGGCAAAATTCTTGGCTAAGCTTATAAGGGTCTCTGGGCCAATAGCCTAGTATCATCCTATGAATGTATGTATATGCAGCGCATATTTGTGTGCTTAAATATTAATACAGTTTAGTTGATCTTTATTGACTAAATTAAAAAATGCAAAGATTAAAGCTGTAAAGATTATATGAAGCTAACATATTGAACGTGTTAGCTATTATCCTCATACATACTGTAAGATGCATCACATTCTCAGTGTATATAGGAATTATTAATTTAATTTTTCGGTAATCTCTGAGTCATATATTCATGCTTCATTAATTAAATTAAACTTGAATGAGACTTACATTAGAATGGTTGCCAACATAGTAATTATTATACTTTTTTACAATATAATAAAATTGTATATCTGAAGTGTTTAGATCAGCTTTATTGTGGAGGTAAACATGGTCAGAGATGGCCTTGTTTGCCAGACACAGATCACCTCTGAGCAGTCTGTATGAGACTGAGTAGAGCGACAGGGCTTTTAGCTTATCTGTATAGGATAGGTGTTTGAGACCCTGGATTTTCCTGGTCAGGAACCTCAGATAGAATGTGATGCTTTAGAGCAAACTGAAAAGTTGGTTCATATAACTATTTGTAACTATTTTCTATCTGAAGATGAATATATTTTTTTATAAACAGGCTTTTATTGAAACAGTATTTCCACAGATGGACTTACGCTGTCTAATTTTATGGGTATCTACTACAAATGCAATGAAACTGATTGTTTAAAAAATATGGGTTAACAAAATTATTTTGTTTCTAAACAGATTTGATTTCTTCAAATAAAACAATATTTAGTACTTTGAAAATAGTACTGATTAGTATGGTTAAATTATATTACTATATATGTATTTTCTTAATATATAATTTTATGTTTATAAATTTAGTAAGGTTAAATTTATTTTTGCAAGTTATTTTTTTATTAATTCATATGTTGAAAATCTGTTTTTTTTAGTTGGAAATTATTTTACAAGTTAAATGTTGTTTGATATATAATGGCGCCATCATTAATTGTTTAAATAGATGGGTTTGAATTAACAAATTTCATTGTTTTGAATTCCCAATAGTAACTTATTCATTAGTTTATTGACTATCCTTTCATAATATTTATTGGTAGTATCAGAAAACGTAAATCCTGATGTTACAGATTAGATGGCTTCTTTGGATAGTTTTGTTTTCTTTGGATAGTTTTGTTATTCAAACAAGGAGTTTTATATTCCATGATGGATGAAGGCTACAAGTCATATTTCCTTTTGTTATTTCATTTTATATTTTTAATTTGGTGACTATGTTCATTTCTGTTTTATATTTTGTAGTACATTCAAATTATTATTTGCAATGATATACATAAATATTTCAACCTATATAAAGAAACACTTTAAGTCATATAACTTAATTAAACACATACTCATCCTTTATTCTATATGGTTTATATGAAATGCATTTCTATTAATGCTAATGGTTTAAACAATAGATGCAAAAGGGGCAGTTTAAACAAATACATAAAGCTATTTAAAGTTCAAATATTTTTTTTGCAAGAAACTCATTTGTTACAGAAATGATTCCAAAGACATGCATCTGGAGCATTTCTCCCTGGGCCTCCACTGAAAATGGGCTCTGTCCCAGTCGGACTTTCCTGGCAAACAAATGCAAAATAAAATGATATTGACATACTTAACTTCAATCAATATTCTTTACTCTTTAGTTCTCAATAACATAGCTCTCAACCGTACTGAATTTCTTGGTAAATAACAGTTTTGAGGACAAAATATTGGGGTGCCACAAATTCACGAGTGGCCCCTTTAATTTCCGAATTTCCTGTTTTTTTTTTGTGTTCTTGACGTCATCACGGCAGGGTGTGCACTATGACGTCAGCTGACAGACAGCCTGTCAGAATGCCATAATTTAATTTAACTTGCTGAAGACTGGTTTGGTCCTTTATTATTTATTTATTTTACATTTATTTTACATTTGTTGGCCAGGTTTGTCCGACTGAGCTGAAGAGCCCTTTTTCAGCAGAGGTTCAGGGATAAAAGCACCAACATATTATACAATTTTCATTATAAATTAGCATTAAATAGCAATGTTACGGGATTATTACAAAGCATTAAGTAGCAATACAATGTTATACATTGTCAATAATCAGGAGTATAGGAAAGCTTTTTCAAGATGTATAAAAGGAAATAATATGTCATCAAAATGAGTATAGTTTTTTTGGGGTAAGTGGTTATAAAAGCCCAGTTTCATCATAATGTAGTTGCATGAAGGCAAGACAATTACAATAGAATGTTTCTCTGAGGGGATTAGCTTAATAGGTTTTAGAAGACAGTAGAATGAGTAGTCAAGGAAGATTAGAGAGCGCTATTGAGAAGAGTGAGTTAAGGGCAGAAAGTAGATACAGGTATGAGAAGTAGGAGATGTTTAAGGAGGGAGAGTGCAGTGGCAGGACCAGTGACTTTTAAAGTACTCTTTGGTGGCTGTTTTAAATTGTTTAGGATGTGTAAGTGTCCTGATTTCTAGTGGGAGCCTATTCCAGGCAACAGTGGGGTGATAGCTGGACATGTTACATCCAAATTTAGACTTGCATTTGTAGATTTGTAGTAGGTCTTGGTTAGAGCTTCTGAGAGATCTGGAAGGATAATAATGGGAGATGAGAGTGGATAGTGCCGGGCAGTAGGAAGGCTGGTATAGGATAGAATGGATGATCTGGAGCTGCTATTTAGGCAGGTAAGCTTTCACAGCTTCTGTATTGAACAAACAGCGAATGGCTAACTGACTTTCAGTTATGGCAGGCATCACTGTGTCATGTGCAGCAGCTTTTGTATTAATGTGCCGCTGCCTTTATGTTTGCGCTCTAAGTTTTTCCTATGTGCTTGCACTCTACGTTTTCCCTATGTGCAACTAACTACCATCTACCTTTGAACAAACAGCAGGCATATGTGGTCAACTTTTTTCCCTATGAGGAACGGCTGCATTTATTTACCTTTCTGGTGTGTGTGTGTGTTGTTTACCCAAGCAGCTAAGCTTGAACAAACGGCAGGCACTTGTATTCTGGTGTGTGTGTGGCTGCAATTGTTTATGTGGAATGGCTCTTTCACAGCTTCTCTTTTGGATGGCTTTCTGGTAGTTGTTTACCCAAATGGGGTATAAGATATGGCAAGATTTATTCTATTTGGAACTACTTTGGCAGGCATTACATCTCTCTCCTTTATACTGTTATTTATAAGTTACAGTTACTGTCCTTTATTCAGGCAGCCAGGTAAGCTTTCACAGCTTTTATATTGAATGAATAGTTAACTGACTTTGCTAAATTACGGCAGGCATCACTGTGTCATGTGCAGTGGCTTTTGTATTATTTAATGTGCAACTACCTTTATGCTCACGCTCTTAAGTTTTCCCTATGTACTCACATTCTGTTTTCCCTATGTGCAACTACTGGCAGGCATATGTGCTCAACTTTTCTTCCCTATGAGGAATGGCTGCCTGGTGTGTGTGTTGTTTACCCGAACAGCTAAGTGGACATCACTAGAACAAAGTTACAGCAGGCTGCATTAGTTTATGTGGAACAACTGCATTTATTTACCTTTCTGGTGCGTGTTGTTTACCTGAAATGGCAAATCAGTGAGAACTGAATTCACTAAATAATGATAGCCATTTAAGTTTCAGTCTTCCTGTCTTTCAGGAAACACATGATAATACAAAACATTTTATTCTAACAACAACTCTTCTAAGATTATAAAAGCAATGTTTAAAATGTGTCCCTGTTTTTTTGACCTTTTGTCCTCCCATTCCCCAATAAATTTTGGCTTTTTCCAGATTTCTTTTGCTGCAGAGTTCTTCAGGGGGAGAGAAGGTTAGTGCTGCTTATGCCAAGTCTGTTTGTATTGTTAGTAGCACAACAGGTACAATACTTGCTTTTGATGCACAAGGCTGTGGGTTCTACTCCCACAGTATGTAGATGGATTGCTGATATTGTACTTTGTTCTACTTTTAAATGGGGTGGATGCTGCAGTCTTGACTCTTTGGCAGACATACCTAGTAACTATGAACCTGTTATCAGTTTCCCCATCCATTCCCTATTGCAGAATTACTAGCTTATTATTTTTTTTTAATGTAACATAGGTAGTTCATTCCTTTGGGGCAACGGGCACTTTATTTGTAGATGAAACAATGAACTATAGTTACAGATCTCTTTAATGTGGAACTATTTTGATGGCTTACTTCTGAGATTGTGCATATTTACTGATACTGGTGGATAGTAGAAGTTTGAGTAGACATTTTTGATGGAAATGTTCTGCATTGGGCAGTTTTGTCGCTGTTGGTTCATGGATTTTGTTTCATTGCTTACTGGAAAAATATTCAAAACAATAAATTTGACGTGTGCTAACAAGTTTGCTGTATTATACAAGGACTATAATTTAATACAATCAGGATTGTTTATCAAAGAACACATGTATGTTCCTGTGCAAGGGGGCTTATGATTTGAAAACAGCCCAAAGGAATTTTTTATCTGCCACTAGCTAGATGTATTTTCTTTGAATGTGGGTTTCAAGGGCAGAGAAGTTTTAATGCTAAGTGTGTTTTCATTGTGAGACTGTATTGCTTTGTTTAGCAGATGTCTATTAGTGTTTATGCTATAAAATGTAAAATAAAAGTATTAAATGAAATCCAGATAATCATTGTAGAAGTAAATGAGTAAGCACATCACAGTGTTTATGGAAAATGGGGCAAAATAGCCAAGTAATGGGATATTAGAATGGCTGCAGGGGGGAGGGCTGTGTATGGAGGGGTCCCATTCAACCATGATTTTGTGAGGTGGGAAGGGTGGCAAACTCAAAGACAACCCTGGGGGGGGACATAAACTCTAGCTACACCACTGATCAGTAGGCCTTGGAGAATGACTTTTGGAGGTCCTAGCAAACTATAATATTATTTTGCTAAGATTAGAATATTGCCTACCATAAAGTGCCCTACTTTTACCACAAAACCCACATACTGCAAGTCACTAAAAACAAAATCCTAAGGTTCATTATCTTCTCCCTTCCCAGTGAAGATCATTGCCACACATTCCAAAAAAATGTTTACCATTTACTACGGGTCTGGGCTCTGGGGCCATATTTTGGTTGTCTGTTCTTCAGTTTGTTTTTGAAAGTTGGTATCCCACAATTCCATTGGAGTGAGTGGGGTTACATAATTACGTATGCAAATTTTATGTTGATCATTGTACAGATTTGTACCTTTTTTCATGGGCCTTTGTCCAGATTTTTGATGGGTTCAGAGGTACAAAAAAGGAAAGTAGTTGCAGTTCTGTGGAACAATTCCTTATCAATACCTAAAATAATAAAAACTTCTAAAAATAATAATGGAATGTTTTGTTTAATAACACTAGAGACAAATAAGACAGTTTATATTCTGTTAAATTTATATTGGATACCAGGGATTTGAGTTAAAATGGTTGAAAAGCACCTAAAAGAAGTTATTCAAATTTCAAAAGGTAGTATAATTATGGCAGAGTATTTTAATTATATATTGAGTGGTAAAGACTCCCGTGCTATTAATAAATGCAAGAAATCTGCTGCTGCAACGGCCCTATCTGAATTTATCAAATTACACAACTTGAGTGATATAAGTGATATTAGTATCAGATTTGTTGTTTTTTTACCCATTATTCCTATGGATGTGGAACACATTCAATAATTGATAGAGTTTGTATTTCATATTATTTAGACACTTCTTTGGGAAAAAAATTAAAGTAATCTCATGTCCCTTGTCAGATCATAATGCCGTTACATTTAAGATTAAGTTAAAATCTAATAATTTAATAATGTCATAGCTATTAGAAGGTTTCCAGCATATAAAACTTGAAATAAAATAGTTCAAAGACTTTTTTTATGATGAAGTTCAAAAATTCCTTGATATAAATAACAATGATAAAGTATTAGAAATGTATTTATGGGGCTCTTAAAATGCCTGTTGATATGGAAGAATAATTTACTGGTACAATAATAAAATCAAACAATGGGATAAAGAAGAAATAGATAAAATTAAACTGAATGTACCAAAGGAGATAAAAACTTGCTTGACTAAATTAAATGCAAAATATTTAGAGATTTTTCCATAAAAACTCTTATTAACTTATAAAAACTTAAAATTCAATCATATTCTTTAAACCCCAAACATTTACATAAATTAGCTACAAGATCTAAGATTATCAGTAAATCTAACCATATTAGAGAGATAGTCACTCCAAATACTAATAGGAAGGTTACAGATTTAGGAGGAATGTTAGATGCCTTTAGAGACCATTTCCAATAATCCAGAAAGAAAATATTAGTGCTTTTGTAAAAGAAAATAGCCATCACCATTTAACAGGACCGATTGATATAATTTAAAAACCTATATTAATGTCTGAATTGAAAGATCAACTTACAATCATTTGGGTAATGATAGTATTATTCTGGAATTATATAAACTGATGCTACGAGAAGTGTTATCAATACTATTAAATGTCTTCTGTCTTGTTAGGGATTCAAATAGTGTTACACCCTCTTGGAAATATATCCTTATATGTCATATTATAAAACCAGATAATCCTACTAATTGTTATTTCTATAGACCAATTTCTGTGTTAAATATAGATTGTAAAATATTTATGGCAATGTATGCTAATAGAACTTAAAACAATTACCTTTACTAATAAATGAAGCTCAAACTGGATTTATACTAAACAGGCATTCATATGATAATATTAATAGAATAATTACAATGATTGATTATGCAAATTGCACAAAAGAAAATGTAACTTTGGTTAGTTTAGATATTAATAATGCCTTTGATTCAATTAATTGGGTGTACTTGTTAACTACATTAGAAGAAATATATTTTCCAAATAAGGTTAAACAAGTCATTAAGCTTTATGATAAATCGTTTGCCTATATAAAAATTGTCTCTTATTCATCTAAATCAATTGAGATTACTAAAGGTACTTAACAGGAATGCCCTTTATCTTCATTACTATTTGCACTACTTATGGAACCATTTGCTAATCATATCAGATTTAATAATGATGTCAAGGATATTTGACTTAACATTAGTTGTAGACCAAAAATTCATCTCCCTGTACATGATAATATGTTAACTTTAGAAGATTGTAAGTCCTCTCTTCATGCTTTATTTAATTCAAATGCAACTTTTGAAAACGTTTAGGGACTTGGATTTACTGATAATAAAACTAAAGTTCTTCTTATAAATAGCAATATACATGGATTAGTAGATACATATAAAATGTACATCAAAAGATAAAATCAAATACTTATGTATTATATTAACAGATGATATTAGAGACATAATTTCAACTAATTATATTAATGTGCTTGGAACTATAAAATTACTTATTAACAAATGGAATAAGTTATTTTTCACTATGGAAGATAGTCTTTATCAAAATGATAATATTTCCAAGAATATTATATATAATGCAGTCAATTTCTTTTCCTCATCCTAAAAATATGAATAACAACTTAATTCTCTTCTTTTAAAATGTATTTTGTTTCCTAATAGACCTAGATTCACCTTAGACCATATATAAGGGAATGGTCAGAGAGTGGTATTAGATTCTTGTATTTGGGGTGTACATATTAGCCTCTGTTTTTAAAGTAATAACCTTATGGTTGAATCCTAATTATTTAGCCAGGTGGAAAGAAATTTAAGAGAGTATTTGGCCAAATACGAAAGGAACATTTCCAGTATCTCATTTTCAAATACTAACTAATAATTTTCACTGGTTATTAAAAGATTATTTTGCTGATGGGAAAAACAAACTCATAGAAATAGTTTATTAAATTTATTCAAAGATTGTTTTTAAAAATACTGATTATAAAGCATTTTTTATATTTCCTATTGCATACACAAAGAAATGCCTGTATTCTATTAATTTTCATCAAATGTTAAGTCTGAAAAATAATAATTTGATTTTTGGCTCCTCCTCCAATCCAACATTGGACTTCAGAGCCAGAATGTCTGGAGCTGATAATAGTGAAATCTTCAGATCAGAGACGTTTTTTAGAATCTGCGGATCCAACCATTGCTCAGGCATCCTCAGGTCCTTCAGAACTCCAGGAGTCTGGGGGCAAACGTTCCTTTGTCAGGTCTGGGGAGGTGAGTCAGATCGGACATTTGTCAGACTTGTCTTTGCCTCTCTGGCTGTCGGCTTGGGTGAGATCAGCTCCTACCTCAATCACGGACCCATCATCCTTGATTCCGGGGATTCCCTTGACCTCTTCAGATCCAGGGATTTCCTTGGATCAGAGGCAGAGGGCTTTTGAGGTGATGAGGAGAGTACTGTCTCCACAAACAGTTCCACTGTCATCTCCAGACGTTCTTCCCCAACAGCACCATTGTCTGCCTCTATATCCTTTCTTCCACAGGGATGCAGGGATCATAGGCCTCATGATGCCCCACAGGGTACCCCTGCTCTTCTGAAACCTCTCCAGAATGCTCCTCTGAGGAGGTCGCTCAGAAGAGATTATGTAAGAGGAAGCATTTAGGCTCCCCAGAGGAGTCTATCATGTCTAATACAGACCTCGATGAAGCAGAAGGGTCCCCACGGTCTCCTTTTGATGTTGTTTCTTTTGGAAACATCCTAGAAAAACTTCAGAGAGGCGGCTGGAAGTCCACTGACCCTACTGCAGAGGAGTCCATATACCTGAAAGCCTTCGGATCTCTCCCTTCCTCCACTTGGGTGTCTCCACCTTTCAATGAACTGATGGATTTAGTTTCTTGGAAGGTGTGGGAGTATCCAGATTCAGTGGAACCTGTTCCTAGGAAACCAAATTAATTTATTACATCCCCAGTAGACAAAGCTTTTCTAACTAAAGGGGTCTAGATGCTATGGTGGTGGTGGCAGCCACCAAGAAGGAACTCTCAGAGACATCTTCTTCTGTTTATCCACCAAACAAAGAGTGTCATACGATGGGCAGATATGGAAAGCACATTTTTCTTCAGCGACTTTTGCCATAAGATCGCTGAACTATCTAGCCCATTTTACTAGATTACAGAGAGAGACCTCCTGAAAGAGATACTCTCCAAGGTTCAGTTGCTGAAGGGGTTTCTGATAAAGTTTCCTGTCAGCTCTCAACATTAAATTTAGTAGTCAACTCCTCCATGAGAGTGATTTCATATGCAGTGGATGGAGTGAGTAGGGTAGCTGGTTCAGGAATTTCCCTAAGGAGACATTCTTGGATGCGCTTATGTGATTTCTGGGAACACTTTAAATCTTACTTTGTGAATGCCCCATTCGATGGCTCATCCCTGTTTGGGCCCAAAGTCAAAGAAGCACTAACCAGTTGTGAGCAAGAAGGAAAGACCCTGTCTGCCGTGGGAGTCCGTTTTTCTCTACCTACTAGACCATATCCCGTAGGTCAAAAGAGAAGTGGAAAAATGTGGTTTCAAAAGTCTCAGAGAGCTTTCCAGGACACGTGTGGTGAAATTTCCCCCGGGGCAGAGGGGGATGTAGTAATGGAAGACGCCATCCACGCGGCAGGGGGGGTCCGCAAAATCAGGCCAGCAGAGAATCGTTCTTGTTAAACCCTTCCAGTGCTCCTGAAAGGAGGCCCACCTGTCTGTCTCTGGAGGCAGTTGGGGGTCGCTTATCTTTGTACCCAAAGGCCTGGCAAAAATTAACAAAAGACAAATGGGTCCAAAGCATCATATCCAGAGGTTACTACATTCACTTTTCCTTCCCCGTCCCAGACATGAAAAAGCTCCCAGATGTTCCACCCAGTCAGATGGAACAGGCAACATTAGAAATTCAAAAGTTGCTAGACAAAAGAGTCATCCAAACATTCCCCACAGATCAATTAGTATCCAGAACTTACTCAAGATTCTTTTCAGTTCTAAAGAAAACAGGAATGGAGACAATTTCTCAGAAATCTAAAGAAATCATTAAGAAAGTCCAAGTTCTGGATGGTAACACTGCAATCTTTATGGGAAAAGGCAATTGGATGTGCTCAATAGACCACCAGGATGCGTACTACCACATAAAAATGAACATGCGGTCCAGGAGACACATGCACTTTCGCCTGGGGAGCCAGTCACTACCAGTTTCAAGCTGTGCCCTTTGGTCTCACTACAGCCCCCAGAGTGTTCACAAAATGTTTGGCAGTAGTCATAGTTCACTTGAGATGCCAGGGATTCCGGGTGTTTCCATACTTAGATGACCAGCTTCTAACCGCCACCACTGAGAATCTACTAATAAAAGCAAGAGACACTACCTTGCAGCTCTGCTCTCACCTAGGCATTACAATAAACTACGAGAAATCTGCCTTGCTGCCTTCTCAGCATGTCATATTTATAGGAGCAGAATTGGACTCAACAAACATGATGGCCAGACTTCCTACAGAAAGAGTTCAAGTCCTATGACGTCAGGTATTAAATCTCCTCTTAAAGAAAAAAGCGCAAGCAAGATTAGTCCTAATAGTCTGGGGTACCATGGCAGCAGCAATAACTCTGATCTCCTTAGCACACCTACACATGAGAATTCTTCAGTAGCTACTGTCCACTCAGTGGTTGATTCAAGATTTGCTGATGTACCACAAAATAAAGATAACAGAGACTTGCCACAAGGCCTTTGTTGGTGGCTTTACTCCACCCAGGTAACACTGAGCCGACCATTTGTACTTCCTCAACCTTTTGCCACAGTGACCACGGACGCCTCTCAGATTGGTTGGGGGGGCATTATCTGGGAAGACAGTCCAAGGCACGTGGCAGGATCATGAGGCCCATTTGCACAGCAATGTCCTAGAGATGAGAGCAGTGCTTCTAGCATTGCAAGCATTCCAGGACTCTCTTATGCTGAGAACTATTGCAATTCAGACAGACAACATGTCAGTTGTATGGTATATAAACAAACAAGGAGGAACCAGATCCTACCCCCTTTGTCGAGAGCCCCTGGGACTATGGCAGTGGGCAACCTCTTCCCAACGTTTTCTGATAACAATGCACATCATGGGGAAATCCAACATCATAGCAGACAGACTCAGCAGAGCGATTCTGTTGCCTCACGAGTGGTCCATAAAACAGGAGGCAGTGGAAAAGATTTTCGGCAAATGGGGCCAGCCTTGCTGCAACCTTTTTGTGACATCCATGAATGCCAAATACAGCAGCTAGTTTGTCCTTATTCCTCCTCTGGGGGAGTCACCAAGAGGTGCAGATGTTCAGAATTGGCCCACGGGTCTCCTCTATGCCTTTCCTCTCTTTCCGTTAATACCCAAGTTTCTCCAGAAAGCCAATTACTTGGGAAGGGACTTGATACTCATTACTCCATACTAGCCTCGTCAAATCTGGTTCTCCTTCCTATGGCCTCATCTTTGGGAGGAGCCTTGGATTCTGGATCCAGTTCCAGACCTTTTGACTCATGGGTCAGGAGCACTCCATCCTTCCTTTCACACCCTCAAATTGACAGCTTGGCTGCTCCGTTTCCAGCCATAGCCAGGTTTCCTAATCTTTCTTCATCAGTAAAACACATTCTAATTTCTTCTCATAAGTCTTCAATAAGAAATATATATAGAAGCAAATGGAAAAGATTGTCATTATGGGCATCTCGTAACCACATCAATCCCTTTACTGCCCCAGTCAGTTCCATTCTGGAATTCCTAGCAGAGTTATTCAATGAGGGTGCAGATGCAGCTACTATTAGAGTTCAGTTAGCAGCGAAATCCAATTTTCATATGGTGAATCTGGCCTCAACGTTATGTCTCATAGGCTATGCAAGACATTTCTAAAAGGTACTTTGTTACTACAGCCACCTGTCAGAGACCCCCACCACCACGGGACTTAAATTTCATCCTATCTTGTTTAATTTTTTTCCCTCTTTTGAGCCAGCATCATCTTGCAAACTCAAGTTTTTGACATGAAAAACTGATCTCTTAATAGCGATTACCTCTGCTAGGTGGATGTCAGAACTACAGGCCTTGTCAATAAAGTCCCCCATTACTTTTCCATAGAGACAGGGTATCCCTATGAACAAACCCTTCCTTTTTGCCAAAAATATGTTCAGAATCAAACTTGATTAAATCTATAGAGCTGACAGTATTTTATCCGAATTACAAGAATAAGACAGAATACATGTTACATCAACTGGATGTGCATAGACAGTTATGCTTCTATTTACACAGAACTAAGAACTTCAGAACATCTGATCAGCTCTTTATCTCCTTTTCTGATTCAAAGAAAGGCAATTAATTTTCTAAGTTGACACTTTCAAAATGGCTTTCAGATTGCATAACATTCATCTGTAAGTCTCAAAATAGAGATCTTCCCCAAACAGTTAAAGCTCACGCTACAAGAGCCATTGCAACTTCTTCGCCTTTTCTGGCTAGATTACCAATCGATAATATTTGTGCTGCAGCAACATGGGCAGCACCACATACCTTTATTACTTATTACAAAGTTGATTTGGCCTCCAGAAACAGGGGCTGTTTTGGTTCCATGATTCTGAAGAATATTCTCCCTTGAGCCACCCAAGAAGGATAGTGCTAGGGATTGTGTCCCATCCTAGTAAGAATGAAGGCAAGATAGGACAACAACACATAAAGAAGTTATGTACTCACCATAATGTTCCATGTGTGTTGTCCATCTTCGCCTTCATTTTTACATCCCACCCTCCATTCTCCCACCATTTTTGCTCCTGGAAGACCGAGTTGGATATCATTATTTTCTGGCCTTCTTAATTGTACTGTGAGTTATTTAAATTGTGACTTTTTCATAGTACTAGTATTATTACTGCAAACAAGATCTGGGGAGGTTTCCTGGTGCATGCTGGGATAGGGTTTTTCCATGAGCTGGTAGAAGACTTCGAGCTTGGTTATAAAGGCCGAGCCGGATCCGAGGATCAGATCCAAACCCATCCTAGTAAGAATGAAGGCGAAGGTGGACAACACACATGGAACTTTATGGTAAGTACATAACTTTTTTATTTAATATGCCAATTCCTGCAAATGTGAGTATTTTAGCCATTGCAAGAAAAGGTCATTACTGTGAATTGGAAGAATGACTTTACTCTTATTTTAAAGAATTTGTCAATATGAATTGATAACTATCAAAATAAGAACTAATAAATGTACTTCTTATAATTCTTGGTCGATTGTTAAGGACCTAGATAAATCTAATTTTAACAAGTAAAATGTATTCATGCTGTTTTATAGATACCAGTGTAAATAGTTATTTTTTCTGGGTTTTTTTGGGTTGGTTGTTGAAATTTTAAACAAATAGGTTCATAGGTTCATACTAGGCTATCTGCCCTAGGGCATTTATAAGCCTAGCCAGAGTGTGTTTGGCTTTCGCCACCCATTTTAAATTAATTTTGCTATGCCCTTTTTCGAGGTTAGTATACTGTGCCTCTGTCTAACAGTGACACAGAAGTGATACCCGGGGTAAACCTACGATCTCCCTTCCACTCATCAAGATTCCTCTTGAAGAGAGTCAAAGAGGGACTCTGCCTAACCTGGACTGGGATTTTATTCCAGAGTGAAGGGAGCCTCTGGGTTATGAATCTGTCCCTCCAGCATGTCCTATTTATTTCAATGCTGAGGTTCAAGTCTCTTGAGCACGTAGCTCGATGGGATTTGGATTTTCTGAGGTGCAGCATGTCCATTAATTCCGTGTTGGACATGGCTTTATACGTCAGGCACAGATCGCCTCTGAGCAGGCAGTATGCCACTGAGTAGAGCTGGAGTTTCTTTAACCGGGCAGCATATGGTATCTGTTTGAGCCCAATGATCCTCTTGGTGAGGTACTTTTGGGGTCTTTCCAGTTGCTGCAGGTGTCTGGTAAGGTACATCCCAAAAGAGGCATTGTACTCAATTATGGGCCTGATGAGGGATGAGTAAAGAGGCACGATGACCTCCCCTGATCTAGATGTGAATCCCTTCATGATTAGGTGGGCTATATAAAATGTTTTTCTAACCACTTTGGCCACGTGGTTGTCAAATGAGAGATTGCTATCAACTTGGGTCCCCAGGTCCCTAATTACTTCTTCTATACTTAATGGATTACCACCTATGTGGTAAATTGTGGGCACTTTGTTTTTGCCAAAGGGGATGACTATACTGTTTTTGGCATGTAGCTTGAGGCCATGGCTCTGGCACCAGTTGTCTGTTTCTATGAGGCCCTTTTGGAGGATGCTTGTGTTGGCTGGAGAGTTGATTATGGCGCCCAGTTTGCAGTCATCTGCGAACTTAGTCAGCCACAGTCCCTCCGTGTTGGTCTGTACCTCCGAGAAATATATACCGAACAAGAGAGGTACCAGGACTGAGCCTTCGGGTACGCCACTTGTAACTGGTTTGGAGTCTGACATGGCTCCAGCAATTCTAACCATGTGGGTTCTGTCCTTGAGCCAGTTTGTAACCCATCTAGTGACATAGGGGTTTATATTTAAGCTGGTGAGCTTATCTACAATGCCCAATTGTGGTATTGTATCGAAGGCCTTTGTGAGGTCCAGGTAGGCTGTGTGGACCACCTTCCTCTCGTCAATGGCCTTGGTGACTGTTTCAAAGAAATCAACCAGGTTTAAAAGGCAGGATCTGCCCTTAACAAAGCTGAACTGGGTAGAATCCAGTGTCTGTAGGTCCCCAATATCTTTATTTATGAGGTCCATGATGATCCTTTCCATAGCTTTGTAGATCAAGCTAGTCATGCTTATGGGGCGATAGTTTCCAGGATCCGTTGAGGCACTACCTTTGTGGAGAGGGACCACTGTTGCTGTACTCCACTCTTTGGGTACGTATCCTGTAGTAAGGCTGAGATTGAATAGCAGTTTTATGTTTGGGTTTAGCTCTTCTTGGAGTTCATGTAGGACGCAGACGGGACACCGTCTGGTCCCACTGATGCTGTGTTTTTTGCTTTGGAGAGGGCAGCTCTTACCTGAGCATCTGAGATGTCAGGGGGGCAGCACTCTGCTGGGATAAATATTTGCCCTTTTCGTGGGGGGGGGGGAAGAAGTTTGCGCTGAACCTGTCAGCTAGGATGTTGGCAATGTCTGTGGGTTCAGTGTATTTTTGTCATTTTGGACTAATTCTGAGCATATCTGGGAATTCCCACCCAGGTTCCTAACATAACTAAAGAAAGCCTTGTGATTATCCTTAGTGTCCTGTGCAATTTTTCTCTCAAAGCTGACCTTAGACGATTTTATGAGTGCCCATAGTTTTTTGCTAATACTGATCAGAGATGCCTTCCCTTTTTGGGATTTTGCTCTATCATGTAGTAGCTTCCTCCTTCTATTGTATAGTTTGTTTATGGCTGGGGTCCACCAGACAGGACGTCTGCCTTTGGAGGATTGGGTCTTGGTTTTATTTGGGATTGCATGATCCATGCATTCCTGAAGGTGTTCATAGAATACGTTTATAAAGGATTCTGCGGTCTGGGCCATATTTTTTACAGGCCCGGGGGCTTTGAAGGATTCCACCTCAGTTTTGAGGAGTGTGAACGACTTTATTTTTGTTATGCTTGTTAAATTATTATAAAATGTAATTAAAAAAATTTAAAAAAATGTTGTGCATGTTCTAGCAAAAGCCTTTTCCTGATGACTGCTAAAATATCTGTAAAGAATATCCAATTTCTTGTAACTTTTCATATACATTCTTGCATTTGTCCATTCTGTCCCTGTTTCTGGTTGTATATGTTCTTCCATATCACTTTTGCAGTATTCTTTACTAAAGGGATCCCCGGTCAAGGGTAGCCCAACATCCATTCAAAGCCTTAGGTTTTTTTAAGGTTGCTGTATATCACACACATTCTCCCTACTCATGGCGTAGAGCATAACGGTGACATATGAATGTACATTCCTCAGGACTTTTTTTGCTGCCAGTCCGAATGCCATCTTCGGTCATCAGACTGAACGCTTCTTCATTTGTGCTAGTTACCAAGCCATTTTCAGACAAGTACCCCATTGGGGGGTTTTCTTATCTTGTTTTTTCTTTGGTTGCAAGTTTAAATGTCATTCAGAAAGGGAAAATGTCAGTGTAGGAGACAGATTCTTCATAAGGACTGTCATGAGCAATGTTTGTTTTGCCTGGGTGCTTCTTACGACCATACTTCATGTTCGATTTGTAAAGAGTTTGTCCCTTAGACCCTTCATAGTCATCTCTCTTCCTTGTCTATCTACCTAGAGAACCAACATCTTAAGTTGTAGGTGCAGGGTGGGATGTTGGAATTGTCCCTTCCTGAGGGTCAGCCTTCTGCCAAGAAGATGACCAAAATGTCAGGTCAGATTCAGCTGGTGTACTGTCTCCCTGGCTGTCTCTATCTAGGCTGGTGAAAGCCCCGGAGGACTGTCTGGTTGTTCTGTTGGATTCCTCTGCCTCGACCACTTCAGAAGCCAGCATGGATCCAGCTTCTCGTACTTTCTCAGAGGCTATGGAGACATCCATTATGGATGCTGAGAGGGAACCTAGGCTGATCATATCTGAGGGACTGAGGCGTGTTATGCAGATTCTTATTATGGCCTCAAAGCCTCTCCAGAGAGTTTCTGTTCTGCCACCCCCCCCCCCCACACACACTCCTCTTAAGAGGCCTAGAGAGCAGGACTCTTATAATGAGGACTTGGTCTCTGGGGAGGAGTTCTTGGCTTACTCCTCTGATTCCTACTCCATTAGACTATGATTCTGAGGAGGAGGATTCCATTAGTCCAGATTCTCTGTTTGAGGGACTTTCTTTTAGGGATACTATCTCTCATATGATGGAATTCTTTACATGGGACTATACACAGGTTTCTGATGTCCAGAAGAGGTATTATGAACTGCTCCAGATGGAGTTCCCTAAGCCCTTTGCTGTTCCTCCAGTCCCAGCTGCCTTGTCAGACACTGTTTCAGCAGCTTGTCATGCTCCTGAATCTCAGTATCTAGCCCCCAAAAAATTGACTATTTTTATAAGGTGCCTGATGACTGTACGTTTCTTTACAAATATTTTTCTACTGCCCCCCCCCCCCCTCTGTTGCATCTGTCTAGTCTGACACAACTTCCAGACTATTACCTTCTCCTAAATTGATTCTTTCTGATAAGGACAGTACGACCATGGAGTGGCTGGGCAAAAGGGTGTATACTGCTATTAATTATCAGACCCATATGACCAGGTATGTCTTAGATCTTCTCTCTCAGGCCTTTCAGGATATTTCTGAACTTTTTGATTTTGAAGGGAAGGTTTTGGCCCTCTCTTTGTTGGGCTCCTCTTCTCAAGTTGCTTGCCACTATTAAATGTAGTTATCTTGTAGATGATGCTTTTTCTAGAGCTGCTGCCATTGATTCTCTGTTAAGGCATTATTCTTGGCTTCGCTTCCAATGTTTACCTGTTGACATTAAGGCTAAATTGATGGATGCTTCTCTTGACAATAAGAATCTCTTTATTTCTGTCGCTGCTGAGCTTTTTTAAATTCCTATAGCAGAAGGGGAAGGCCTTGCAGGAATTAAAAGATATTTTTATTTCCCCTATTCTTAAATTTCAGAGGATTTATCCTTCTAATACTACCTTTGTACTTGAGTCTTAACCTCCTCCCAGAGGTAAAAAGGGTTCTAGGCAGGCTCCTTCTGCTAAGTCTGTTTAGACTTCTACTACTCAAAAGCCTCCTTTTCCAGACAAACCAGGTTCTGTCTATCTTTTCCCAACATCCTTGGTCAAGTTCCTTATTCTGTTCACCTTTGCCTGTCTCTTCCCAGTTGATTAAAATTCTTCAGGATTCTTGGATTCTGTCCATCCTCTGTCAGAGATACTTCATGGAAATCCCTTCCTCCTTTTCTAGGTTTTCCTCAACCTCCTTAGGAACAGCTACTCCTTTTTCTGGATGTATTCAGAGCCTTTTGCCTCAAGACACCATCCAAGTAGTTTCTGCTTCTCAGAGGGAGAAGGGGTTTTATTCCAGCATGGTTTTGGTTCCAAGGAAAGAAGGCCTGTGGAGGCCCAGTCTCTATATTTCCAGTTCAACACTTTTCTGAATAGCCCTTCTTTTTGAATGGGGTCCCTTCAGTCTCTGTTTCCTCTTCTTCTTCCTCAGGCCTTCCCAGTCTCTATGGATCTCAAGGTTGCATATCATCACATCCCTATTCATCCCCGTTTCAGGAAATGTTTGCATTTAGGTTCATAGGTGTGTACTAGGCTAATGGCCCTGGAGCCTTTAGAAGCCTAGCCCATAGGATTACTCTGGCATCATGCCACCCAACCTTAGTTCCTAGTGCTCTGAGGAGTAGAGCCACTGGAGTGATCCCCTGGGTGAATTTTCTATTTTCCATCCACTCATCAAGATTTCTCTTGAAGAGGGCCAGTGAAGTGCTCTGCTTGACATGTATGGGAAGTCTGTTCCATAGCATGGGTAGTCTCTGGGTTATGAACCTGTCCCTCCAGCATGTTTTTTCTCCAGTTCGCATGCCTGTATCACACTCCCTCATTAAAGCTTATCCCTATGAGTTATATAGTTAATACTTCTATTAAAGATTTTCCATACAGACCCACACTCCACCCACAAATCTCACAGATCTGATGTTGTTAATCTTCGTTCATTCATTACTGATGGGTTATCGGTTCCGTCCTCGGAACCGGGCCGGCCAAATATCAAGCTTGCGTTAGGCAAAAAATATCGAGCCAAGGTTTTACCCAGAATGCTCTGCTCCCTGTTACCTCAGATTTCCTTTGCCACGTTGCTGTACAGCCGCGTCCAGCTACTTTCTCAGTGAAGTGTCAAATTTTTTGAAAGTTTTATACATTGTTCTTACTTTAAAGTTTTTCAAATAGTTTCTACTAATATTGTCCTATCCTATTGTATACTTGTCTCTCTTAGTCTTTTTCCCTTTATTACCCTTTTCTTACCTCGGAGTTAATTCTTCATTTCTATCATTGGTAAGCCTTCCTTTTTCTCTTCTTACCCTTTCCTCTTCTTTTTGGTACTGTTCTTCTCCACATCATTATTTTAGCTAAGAAAAGTAGCATTGGTTTAAAGCAGTGTAAGGATTGCGGCCGTAAGTTACTGCTTTCCGATGGCCATGACTTATGTGTCTACTGTCTGAATGTCTCCCACCTTACTGCGGATCTGCCGTGTGGGATTTGTAAAAATTTTTCGAGCAGGACTCTTAACAAGAGGAAGAAAAAATTAATATTGAAAGGTCTTCTCAAATCTCCTTTCTCTGAGGCTATTTCTGGGTCAGAGGGCTTACTCCCCTCTCCTGTTAAACCCTGTAAGAGGCGTTCTTCCTCTTCCTCATCAAGGTCGCTCTCTTCTTCTCCCTCTGGAGATCGTTTGGAGTCGACTCATAAGAAGGTAAAATTGATTACTACTTTGGCGCTGCCACCTGTAACCCTGTTGGCTCCAGGCTCGGCACCGCCCCAAATGATTCTGGCTTCAGCCATATCTTCCTTATCGGCACCGGTGTTCCCAGTGCAGACAACTATGGCCCCGACAGTTCTGTTGCAGCCTTTACTGGCACCGCCCGTGTAGGTACCATCCCATTCGGCACAGTTGTTACAATCCCCTTCAGCTCCGACTATGATGTTTCTGTCCTCCATGGTGCAGACATTTTTGGCACAGACATGTTCTTCAGTGCAGTCCTTCTTGGCACCGTCCTTATTTCCGGTGCAGACACTTTCCTCAACGACACCGTACCCATTGGGGCAGATGTTTGCCTTTACGGTGCAGGCAGCTTAAACTTCTATGGTGCTGACTTCATCAGTGCAGACTACTTCCACACTATTTTTTTTGGTGAAGACGTCCTTGGTTCCGGGTTCTGCACCTCTCAAGTTAGCAAGGACCACGTATTCTCCTTTCTTGGATCCATTTGCTGGTAGTCAGTATAGTCCTTTTCTAGAAAAGCCAGAATTGCCATCAGCTCTGTCTATGAGGTCAAGCAGGAGCTTCTCTGAGCAAGATGTGTTGCAGCTTGTTGACCAGTTGCTTGTGGTCAGAGGTCTCTCTCACCTGTCAAAGTCCACGTTAACTGCTTCAGGTGAATGTATATCTCCTCAAACTCCAACATACACTCCTCCTTCGACTTCTGCCCAAGTTTCGAAGCCTATTACTCCGACAGCAGCTTCCCTTCCTCTGACTCCAATAGTGGATTTCACTTTGGAACCAGAGTCGCCCTTGTGGCCCTTGGTGCACTGGGCATTGGGCTTTTCTCAGACCAGTGGCTGTGCCATGGGGGAGGGCATTCCTGGTTCCGTGCCAATTTTTTCTATGGCACCCTCCAGGGATCCTCTCTCTCACATGGTTTACAGTCCTCTTGAGACTCCTGGTCTGGGGGTGGGCTCGTCAGGGCAGGGTGTGAGCCCAGTTCTGAGGTTGTCGTGCTTGGTTCCAGACTCCCATCCTCCTTGGGCAGGCCAGCCTTCCAGACCATGGAGAGAGCACTTGCCTCCGCTGGCAGACCCCACATGTCGGAGTCCTCTCCCCCTCTGTGCCGCAACTGTCACAAGCCACAACCACCAGACACCAGGCACAAGGGCCTCAAGTTTCTCCTCCTCAGGAGACCCCCTCTTTGCAGTCTTCCTCAGAACCTTCCACTGAGGAAGTACCCTGCAAAGCGTCATACAAGAGGAAGCACATGGACTCCACTGAATAGCCGTTGACTGAAGATATGGATTTTGATGATGGGTAAGCGGTCACCCTCTGATGAGGTGTCCTTTGGTGACATCCTCGAAATCCTTAGACAGAGGGGTGACTGGAAGTCCTCTAATCCTTCCTCTGAGGAATCCGTATTTCTGCAGGCTTTTTGTGCCCGGCCCCCTACTTCCTGGGTCACCCTGCTGGCCGATGAGCTCGTCCAGCTCATCGTCCAGTGCGCATGGAAGGCTCCTGACACCCTGGAAGCGATACCAAGGAGACTGGATAAAATATTATCGCCCCCAGCTGAGCACCCACATTGGTCACGAGGTCTTCCAGTAGATGCAAGGATATGGCAGAAGAGAGCCAAACTGTGAATCCACCAAACAAGTAGTCCCGGGTGATAGACAGACTAGGAAGCATGTGTTTGCTTCATCGACCTTTGCCATGAGGTCTTTGAACTATTTGGCACACTTTACCAGGCTTAAGAGGGATCTTATCAACCATCTCTCTGAGACCTAGGCAGGAGCTATTTCTGACGAGGTCCATGACAATGTGGCTTCTCAGATAGCCACCCTAGAGTCCATTTCCAATTCTTCCATGCATCTTATTTCTCACGCAATGGAAAGAGCAGCTAGAGCTGCCTGGATGTGCCTTTGTGACTTTGTGGACTCCTTTAAGGCTTCCTTCATGAATGCCCCCATCGAGGCTGCTTCTTTGTTTGACCCTAAAGTGAAAGATATGCTGGCAAGGTGCGATCAAGATGGCAAGAACCTGTCTGCCGTTGGTGTCAGACAGTCCACTCCCCAATGATTCTACTCTAGAAATCAGAGGAGTGGGAAGATGTGGCACAGAAAATCACAGGGCTCTTTCCATGACGCACGTGGCGAGTTCTCCCCAAGAGGCAGAGGGGGAAACTCCAATGGAAGATGCCCCTTTTGGGGCAGAGGAGGTCCAGGAAACCGGGGTTCCAGAGATTCATTCTCTGTCCAGCTCTATCAGTGTTCCTGAAGCATTGCCCAACTGCTCACCTCTGGAAGCAGTCAGGGGTCAGTTTTCCTTGTACCCCACTGCCTGGTAAAATATAACCACTGACTCTTGGGTACAATGAATAATATCCAGAGGCTGTTGCATCCCCTTCCATATTTGTCCATCCTCATCTAGAGTATTACCCAACATTCCACCCAGTCAAAGGAAAGCAGCAGCACACGAAATTCAAAAGCTGCTACAAAAATGAGTCATCCAGACAGTCCTCTCAGACCAGACAGGATCCATTTTTTACTCAAGGTTCTTTTTAGTGTCAAAAAAGACAGGGACTGGAGACTAATTCTGGATCTCAGCACACTGAACAAATTTGTAAAAACAGAGAAATTCCAGATGGTCACGGTTCAGTCTATCCTTCCTCTCCTGAAAGAAGATGATTGGATGTTCTCTGTAGATCTTCAAGATGCGTATTACCACATAAAAATGGACAAATGCTCAAGAAGATACCTCCGCTTCCACATAGGAGCCAGTCACTATCAATTTCGAGCTCTGCCCTTCGGTCTCTCTACAGCCCCCAGAATGTTCACCAAATGCATGGCAGTGGTTATCGCTCACTTGCAACTTCAAGGATTCCAGGCATTTCCATATTTAGATGACTGGCTCTTCACCACCCCACACCAAGCGTCTACTGGAAGAAGGGCTGGGAGGGTGGCCTAATGGTCAAGGTGTTTGCCTTACAAACACAAGGTGCAGGGTTTGAGTCTCACAAGGGATAACTGGCTAGGCTTAAAATGGCTCGCAAGGGCAATTAGCCTACTACTAATCTATGAACCTATGAACCCCTGTAGTACACTATCCTCACAGCACAATGCCTGGGAATTACTATAAACTAGGAGAAGTCCAACACAACCCCAGCTCAGTCATTGGAATTCATCAAGGTACTGTTGGACATGAGAAATTGCACAGCATCTCTTCCGGACCACAGGCTTCAAAGAATAAGGCAACAGGTTCAACCGTTGCTGTGTCACCACAAATCTCCCACTCGATCTATACTCCAACTCTTGGGGTCAATGGCAGCCTTGATCACCATTGTTCCTGTAGCCAGATTCCACATGAGGCTCCTTTAGTGGTTACTTCTCACTCAGTAGTACCCTCTGCAACATCCTTTGTCTTTTCAGATAAGTGTAACTCAGAGATGCAAGCAAGATTTACTCTGGTGGACATCTCAAAATCCCCAACAATGGTCTTGCCCCTTCAGCCCCCATCAACTGATAGCCACGGTGACCACGGATGCCTCCCTGATGGGGTGGGGAGGACTATGTAAGGGGAAACCTGGTCCGAGGCACCTGGTCAGAGACAGAGGGCGATCTGCATATCAATGCAGTGGAACTGAGGGCGGTGCTACTAGTGTTGCAAGCATTTAATTCCATCCTTCCATCAGGGACTATTGCGATCCATCGTCTATTAGCTCAGCTGCGACTTGGGCCAAACCTCATACCTTTATTCTTCATTACAAATTGGACTTGGCCTCCAGAGGTAGAGCTTCTTTTGGCTTCATGGTGCTCAGGAATGTCCTTCCATGAGGGCCACCCAGGGATACTGGTAGCTGGGGACTCTGTCCCATCAGTAAGGAATGAACAAAAATTAATAACATCAGATAAAGAAGTTATGTCTTACCATAGCGTTCCATCAGTGTTGTTGATCTTCTTTCATTCATTACTTCCCAACCTCCGTCCCCCATCCGGAGGTTCCTGGTTGATCTCATATACTCCTTTATTGTAGGTCTGTTATGACCAGAGGTAGCAAACTGGATCTGAGGTAACAGGGAGCAGTGCATTCTGGGTATGACCTTGAGAGTTTTTGATTGACGCGAGCTTGATATTTGGCCGACTCGGTTCCGTGGACGGAACCGATAACCCATCAGTAATGAATGAACAAAGATCAACAACACAGACGGAACATTATGGTAAGATATAACTTCTTTTTTGACAATCCAAAATATATACATATATTTTAAGATATATTACACCTGTCACATACCCATGATGTAACTGTGAATAACCTAAAAATGTTAGTTGCTGCTTCCGTTTCTTTTACCTTTACTCTCCTTAAAATAAGTTTTGCAATTGCAGAGAAAATATAACTCAAGAAATTATTTTAAACAACTAAATACCAAGACCAAATAATTTAATTTACAAGCAACACTGTGCACTTTGATGCAATTTGCTTAACCATCTAGGTCCAGGATTTCCTAGGCTCACTAAACCAAGAATATGATCATGCAGACTCCTCTCAAACCCTCCACAACCCCAGGAACCATCGCTGCTTTGCTCATACAAACAAATCTTAAGTCTTACAAACCCGTTCCTCATGTATTCTGCAATAATTTCATGGGTTGTACCTTGCTTCCCCCAAACCACAAACCACATACAAAAGTAAAAAAAAAAAAATGATTTTTTTTGGAACCCAGAATTGCTACTCACTATTAGGTACATATGATCATACACACTAAGCTTCAAATGTAAGCTGCATTTACACTCAACTCACTCGTGTTAATAATTCAATCCGCCTTATTTGGTGAAAGGTATAGCCTCTCCTTCCTCTCCCCAGGATTTGCAGGGCAAACACTTCCACTTCCTTTCTATTTCTTCCTTGTATTTTCAGTTCTGTGCTCTGCTCTTTGGCTTTTCTACGTCCCCAAGGGTCTTCATCAAATGCTTTGCTACTGTGATTGCTTTTTGCAGGATGAGGTGATACAAATACTTCCTTACCTGGATGACCTGCTTATTCAGTCTTCCTGCCCAGAGACCTTGATTCACTACCTCCACTCTGCCATTTAACTCTTGCAAAGACTAGCGTTTACAATAGATTTTCAAAAATCCTTACTGACTACTTCTCAGGTTCATATTTTGCTGAGGTGAAGGCTCCAGACCATTCCTATGCAGGCTTCCCTAACCACCCAAGGCTGTGGCTCTAATTGCCTTTTTTTTCATTCCCTTCTTCCTCAGGTCTTAGGTACAGCCAGGGAGTTTCTAAGAGCTCTTGGTTACATGACTTACATCATTCCTATGTTTCCTCTATCCAGGCTCCATAAGAGGAAGCTACAGTGGTTTCTAAAGTCAGTTTGGCTTTAACATTGTCATCCTTTGTTATTTGTAGTTCCTCTTCTTCCATGCCTCAAACTAGAGCTTCAGTGGGGGATTCATCAGCTCTCTCTGAACCCATGACTTCCTTTTCAGCAGCCAGTCCCTTCTCAGGAACTTTTTTCAGATGCCTCAGACATGGGATGGGGCGCTTTCAGCCCTGTAAAGGTTCAGGGTCTTTGACCCCTTCATCAGAGAGCAGATCATATCAACATCAAGAAGATGAAAACTCTCCTTCTTGTTCTACAGACCTTCCATACTCTTTTTTTCTTCCAAAGCCTCTCAAAATCTTTGCAAACAGTACCTAAGCAATGTGGTATGTCAACAAGCAAGGGGGGCATGGTCTTACCCCCTGTGCAAAGTAGCCATTCAGGTTTGTGATCTGGCTGTCCAGTATCAGGTGACTGTACAGGCTGTTTATATTCCTTCATGACAATGTGGCAGACTCTCTGAGCAGGTCCATAACACACTTGTGAGTGGATGCTTCACAGAGATGTGCTTCTGGACATTGACCACCAGTGGGGTACTTCTCAGGTAGATGTTTTTGCCTCCCCTCTGAACAACTTCCTCTCTTTTGCACCAGAGTCCCAAGTCCTCTCACATGGAAGATGGATACCCTCTTTTTTTGGTGGAAGGGGATGTTTCTCTACGCCAGGCCTTCCCTTCTTCTCATATGGAGGTTCCTGCTCAAGGTATAAGAGGACTCTCCCAAAATCTTGTTGGTGACTCCCTTTTGGTCCAGACAGCATTGGTTCCCTCTTCATTTGCAAGCTCAGTAACCACAAGTTACCTCATAGGGTGGACCTCCTCACACAAGACAGTCTCTCTTACAACCTCACTTGATCACTTTTCAGATGACACTTTGGGTGATAGGGTTTTGATCCTTTTTAGACACTTTTTTTATGAGGGTGTCCTAGAAACACTAACCATCCAACCCAGTACTATATTCTTGGGTGGTGACTTTGATTACCCCACTATTAACTGGGAATCCTATACGACACCAAGCATACATGCACAGAGATTCCCAGACGTTGTAAACACAAACTCCCTAGACCAGATAGTCAACACACCAATTAAGGGTGCAACCATACTGGATCTGGTCCTCACTAATATGGGGGAGCGCTGCACAGCCCTTACTGTAATGCCTTCCCTGGTAAGGTCAGACCACAAAATGGTCTCCTTTGAAGTAAAATAAAACTTGGACCCCAAGCTAAACCTGGAATATTCAGGAACTATTCTAAGGCTAACATCCTGCTATTAAGTGAGAACCTGGCAAAAGTATAAGCCCCCATAAACCCTGAAAACACTGCTGCCTATGCAGAACTGTTCACAGAAACTCTGAACAAGCATGTTAATGGCTGCATAGAGGCAGCTGTACCGACCAGGAAGAAGCACAAAACAAACTAAAAAACCAAGCCACCCTGGTGGAATCACAAAATCAATAGGCTATATAACAGAAGGAAGAAAAATCATGGCAAATATTAGGAGGTGCAGCACCCATCAGGATAAAGGCACTCTCAGCAAACTAAACAAACAACTCAGAGGACAAATACAGTCTACCAAAGCCAAATCTGAGCTAAGTTTGGCCTCCCAGGCCAAGGACAACCACAAAGCATTCTTTAGCTACATCCACAAACTGAAAGGCAATACTTTCTTATGTGCAGAGCTCATTATAAAGAGAGTAACTTATACTGAGCCAGAAGATATATCAAACCTCATGGCTGATAAATTCATCTCCAACTGTACTCCTCTCTCCGTCTCAAGAAATATCAAATGTAACTCCCCCTACTATCACTAAGGTACAGGTCCTTAATTCTCTCTCTAAGACCAAGAAAACTGCATTAATGGGTGCAGGCAATTAACACAATACCCTACTTGGGCATTGTTGACAAACTCAAGAGGTTAGGGACATACCCATATGTCACCTGGTGGATAGCCAACTGGCGCACAGACAGGACCCAGGAAGTTAGAATTGGAGAGTCCACCTCTGCAAAGAGGCCAGTCACAACTGGAGTTTTTCAGGGATCAGTCCTTGGACCGCTCCTTTCTGGGCATTTACTTCTCAGAAGTCAAGGCCAATGTCAGTGGTATCTGGCTGACTAAATTTGCAGATGATTGCAAATTAGGAGCTGTCATTGAATCTCACACTGACCCAAATTGTTATCCAAGCGGCCTATGCAGACAACCAAGTGGTGTTAAAGCCATGGACTTAAACCAAATGCCAAGAAATGCATGATAATATCCTTTGGAAAGTCATCCATCCTTGGTAACTATCATATTGAAAACACACCCCTTAGAATTGACCCAGTAGTCAGGGATTTATGGACACACACATAGATAGTAATCTAGGCTTTGACCATCATGTGTCTACAATGATGAGGAAATCATTCTATGTTGCGCAACTTAAACAAATGTATGACATCGGAGTCCAAGGAAGTAATTTTTCCACTGTATTCGGTATTCATCAGACCTGTCATCGAGTACAATGCCGACTGTGGTATGTACCTAATCAGGCATATCCAACAAGTGGAACGGCCACAGAAGTTCCTCACTAAAGGAATACAGGGTGTAAGTAAAATGTCCTATGCAGACCACCTCAAGGCCCTATCTCTGTAGTCTGTCTCTTACAGGCTTTTGAGGGGAGATCTATGCCTGGCATACAAGGTATTGTCAAACCCCCCTCTGATGGACTTCTTGCATATCCACAAAACAAACAGCACCAGAATTACCCATTCTAAAGACTTAAACCTTGCCTTTAATATAAATAGGACCTGCTGGAGAGATAGGTATATACCCCAGAGACTACCCCATCTATGGAACAGGCTCCCCATTCATGTTAAGTTCCTGCCTAACCCAAGTCAAGTGCAACTTGGACAACTGGATAGGAAACCGGAAATTCATCCCTGATTTTGCACCTATGTCTGTAATGGACACAGGCAACCTGTAAATGGTTCTGCTCCCGGGACCATGCTTACACTTATGAAGGGTATCAGAACTTGTCAGAGATTTGGGATGCATGGCTAGGCTTAAAGAGGCCCTTGTGGTCGTAAGCCTTGTAAACATTTATGAACCTATAACATATATATGTAATTGGAGCAAAATGTGCTCTCATAGTTGCAACTATAAGTTGCAGGAAATATTCAACATAAAAATAGAAATAATATGGGTGAGACAAAAATGTAAAGTATGTAATGTGCCCTCAGCCTTTCCCTAAGCTAGAAGATAGCTTCTCTCCCAAGACAGTAAGGGATAGAGGTATATCATTGTCAAAGAACTAGACCTGCCCAGTTAAAGTTTTTTACCATTGAATTTTACAATCCTTAGAAAGCAAAAGACTCCTAATATAGAGTTGTTGCTGCTGAATATAAAGCTTCAAAACACTATATAAAAAAATACACATACACACATATATGTGTATATATATATATATATATATATATATGTGTGTGTGTGTGTGTAAGCCTTATACTGAATGAAATCGGTAACTTACAACAAAAGCAGGAATCAGGGCAGACTTACACTGAGAGCAACTCTTGGAATCTTGGCCATAGGTACGTATACATTAATAGAAAACCAACCTTCGTAATATTTGTCATTATTTTCATACATTACACACAGATATGTTCTTTTTAACACTTAACATTCGCTCAGCCCTTACATAATTTGCTCAATTCCAGCCTTTCTTTAAGGATTTCTCTTCTTCCTAAAAGATAATTCTACATGTATTATTTCCACAAATTCTCAGAAATTCCATTTATTTCTATGCAATTTGGTCTTTCCCATTTCTGACGTTCCCACCTGCAGTCCTTTTATTTACTTTACAATATTCAATACTTTATGTTTGGTTATGTCTTGACTTTCATTTTCTGGTAATTGCTTTTTTGCTAGCAACTGGTTGTCAGTACATCAAGCAGCTGTCCATACAGATTTCCACACAAACACACACACACACACACACACACACACACACACACACACACACACACACACACACACACACACACACACACATGATAGTAGCTACTCACGGCTTGCAAGATTGCCACTTCCACTCACTGTTGAAAGTTGTCAGTTTCTCTGACTTTCTGCTTAATTCTGCAGAAAGTTATGTATCTTCCACTAGGAGGATTTGCAGCCTGTAAAAAATATTTTTCAGGGCAGACAGTATATTGACTGTCACCTTTATGTGCCATTAAGTAAGCTGCTAAAACCATCTGTACCACTGAGCTTTACATCCAGTGCTACTGCTACTAAAGGAAAAGGACACTTCATATGTTAATGTACTTCATGCTTGTTAAAACCCTTATATCTTAATTTGTATGGCTTTCTTACCCTTGAGCAACTTTTCTAAACTTTTTCTTCTCCAATGTACTGCTGAGTTACTCACGTTATATTAGAAAAAAACAGTCATACTGCTGTTTAAACCTGCTCTTACATCCATTGTCACCGATTTTTTTTTTGGGCCAATATCTCCATTTGTCAAGGGTTCCAACCCACTCCATTCATCCTTGGTATGCTAAGGCTCATTACACCCCCTACCCTGCCCCTAGTTCCTGTCCCCCCCTTATCTAAATTTATACTGTGCATATCATCCCCTCCTCTTCCTCATTCCTGTCCTCTCCTGTTCCTGCTATCTTCACCAAACCTTCTTGCTACCTCATTATTCAATGCTATCCACCCAAACGCTTTACAGTCTTATGTCACCTATAGAGGGCAAGGTTGACCATTAAGCCCAGCAAATGTCAGGTGAGTATGGCAGAGATCTCCTACCTGGGACATAGAGTCGGGAGTGGTAAGATCAGGCCAGAACCAGACAAAGTGGAAGCCATTCAGGCATGGCCTGCCTCTGTTACCAAGAAGCAGGTGAGGGCATTCTTAGGGACAACGGGATACTACAGAAAGTTTGTCCCGTATTACAGTACCATAGCTGCTCCCCTCACAGACCTGACAAGGAAAAACAGGCCAGATAAGGTAGTGTGGGCCCCAGCATGTTAGCAAGCATTCCAGAAGCTTAAAGGAGTTTTGGGGGAACCCCCTGTGTTAGCCAGTCCAGATTACAGCAAAGAATTTGTTGTGCAGATGGATGCTTCAAACCATGGAGTGGGGGTGTACTTAGCCAGGTTTCCTCAGAGGGAGAAGAGCACCCAGTGATATATCTCAGTCATAGGCTCCAACTTAGGGAGGAATGTAATGCAGCTGTAGAAAAGAAATGACTAGCCATAGTGTGGGCACTGCAGAAACTTCAGCCTTATCTGTATGGAAGGAAATTCACAGTAGTTACAGACCACAATCCCTTAACGTGGTTACATTGAGCCAGCCAGCAAAATGCCAAGTTACTAAGGTGGAGCCTAGGATTGCAAGCATATGACATGACAGTGCAGCACTGCAGTGGGGTTAGCAATGCCAGCGCAGATGTGCTCTGAAGACAGGGAATGGGGTAAGGTATTCCCAGAAATGCTCAACCCACTCAAGCAACGTTTCTCAAGGATCACTTGAAAATCTAGCTTGAGTTTTCGGGGGCAGGGGGAAGAAATGTCACACTGCCAGCCCAGCTATCTGGAATTTTATAAATAATTCTTTGTCATTTGTGAATATTGATATGATTTATGCAGAAGTATGTGTTGAACAGGATTTGTACAGTACTGAGCTTCAAGAATGTAACTGCAGCATACCCTGCTGGAACATAGAAGACTAACTTGCAAAATGTCAAGAAAATAAGCTGAAATTAACTTGTTTTATGATTGTGTTACAAAGGTTAGTTTCAGTGCAGCAAGGAGACAAGATGTCTAGAACTAGGGTGTCTTTGCATTGTTTTGTAAGTATTTTATTGTTTTATGTCTTCTAGCAACTGCAAACATCTGAAGGCTATGTATTTTTCAGAAAGAAATGTCAAATGCTACAATGGGGGGTTTAGCTTGGGAACTTAAGTTAGGTGACAAAAAGTGATGTCATCCAAGCTAACCCAACAGTAATATTTGATATTAATTTAAGAACTCTTTCAGAGAGAGACTGTGCATTTTGTATTTTGTCTTTGAGTGATCCACTCATCATCATCACGGTCTGTACTTGCCTTACTGTAAGTAACATTTAGGGCATAGTATCTGTCTTAGATATAGATATGAATATAGTAAAGATTAGTTTAGATGTTTTCTGTATTTATCTGAGACTGTCCTGCAATGTTGTATTTAAAATATTTTTTGCGATTTTGAAGTATGAACTTACTGTGTTGATCTGCTGAGTATTGTCTTGTTGTTTTATTATTTCTTATTAAATATACTTAAACATATATTTGTGGCTGATAATTTGTGAGATATATTTAAGCTCTTAGAGTACTTGCATATGTATTTGATGATAATGTACAGGCCACTCATAAATCGCCTTGCTTGGTCAGACTACCATTTGGCTTAACAGTAACATTATACAGTAGGACTAGACACCCTTTGCAAGGGCCTTATAGTAGCTGATAAGTAAGGGTTGGCGGCAGTGGAAATTACCTTATAGCCTAGGCAGAAGGGGGCATAGCCAGTAAACCTGTGCCAGCTTTCCCCAGGTGTGTGTGTGTGTCTATGTATGTGTATATATATATATATATATATATATATATATATATATATATATATATACATACACATATATATATATATATATATATATATATATATATATATATATATATATATATATATATATATATATAAATCAAATCTCATTGTGCATATGTCAGCTATCTGGGCAGGGACAGGAAGCACTGGTTGGACAGATTGGGTGTTGGAGGTCTTGGCTTTGCCCCTCAGCCGAGATCTTAACCCTATAGCTGTGCCAGTGGGGAGTCTTATTGGGGATCTGGACAAAGAGAGAGAAATCAGCCCCAGACTGATTGTGATCTCTATGTGCTCTTAAGGGAAATTGCACTTTACTGTGTATGTACTTGTCATCCTCCCAGTGTGTACGTCCCCCACTGTTACCAGTGGTGAGGATTGAGGCTCCTTGAGTACTGGGCCAGTGTAGGTGCGTCACAAATGGTCTCACCGATAAATACAAAAAAATAAATAATAGTGAACTATATTTAAAAAATGTAGAGTGCAAATAGTTGTGTATTGGGGACACACTTATAAAGAACTGATCATGTGAATTTGATAAAGAAAGGTTTCAGGGTGATTATTTAGCAGAGTATCTGGGACAAAGGAAAAGAGTAATAAGTATATTAATTGCAAGAGGAGCTCCAGTAGTGAAAGAAGAGTATAAAAAAGATTATGAATGGCAGATTTGTAGTGATAAGGGGCTAATGGCAGGGGAGGACGAGTGCACTGGCATGTATTTATATTCCAGACTACTATAACGGAGCTTAAGAAAATTCTGGTTGAAATAATCAGTTCTCAGCAAGGAATATTACTTACAGATGGGGCCTGGAATTTGATTTGCAGCAGTGAAGATGTGTTTTGGGGGCCCAGAAGGGAAAGTATAACAAAGCAGGATAGATTTTTGAAGAAATTTATAAAAATATTTTTCATGGAAGATGTGAGTTCAGTAATATGAGTTTGGAGGGAATGTGCATATTATTCCCCCAACATGTACATCTGGGCTAGACTCGACAGAATTTACATTTCACAGGAACATGTGCATTTAATTGAAGCGCTTGATACATACCCAATGACTATTTCAGATCATGCACCAATAATAATTACTATCTCCTACTTCTCATACCTTAATCTACTTACTGCCTTTAACTCACTTTTCTCACTAGCTCTCTCTAATCTTCCTTAACTACTCTTTCTACTGTCTTCTAAAATCTATTAAGCAAATTGCCTCAGAGAAACATTCTATTATAATTGTCTTACCTTCATGCAACTACATTATGATAAAACTGGGTTTTTGTAACTACTTACTCCAAAAACTAAACTCATCTTAATGACATATTTCTTTTTATACATCTTCAAATAGTTATGCTATACTTCTGATTACTGACACTGTATAAATTTTATTGCTACTTAATGCCCTGTAATAGTCCTGTAACATTGCTGTTTAATGCTAATTTATAATGAAAATTGTATAATATGTTGGAGCTTTTCTACCCAGGCCTCTGCTGAAAAAGGGCTCTTCAGCTCAGTCGGACAGTCCCAGTCAACAAATGTAAAATAAATAAATAAATAATAAATAACTGAAATTAAAACACAGGTATAATAATGAAATAAAAATGAGACACTGGTACTTTCCGACCTAATTGTTGAAAAGAGAAGAATTTAAGGAATGGGTAGTGGAGATTATTCAGGAGAGGAGAGGATGTCAATTACTTCTGAAAATAAAGCTAGGGAGTGGGTTAAATTAAGGTGGAGTTTAAAAATATGGTGGAAATAAAATAAATGGAGCTGTGATTAAGAAGTAACAAAATTTTTTTAGAGGGACTGACAAATGTTAAAGTATTGCAGAATAGGGGGAATTTCATAGGACAAGAAGAAAATCAACTGCAGAATGCTAAGCAGAAAATAAGGGATTATCTTGATAATATGCACATATTTAGAAAGACTGCTGTTAAGCAACTGTTTTTTGATAATAACAGTACAGCACAAACTTTTAGCATGACGACTCAGGCAACAGAAAGTAGAAAGGGCTGTTCAGAAATTCTTTGAAAAGTCTGTATAAAGCAGAGAAATATGGCAATCAAGAAAAGATACAAATGGAAATGGTTATGGAAGAAGAAAAGATACAAATGGAAATGGTTATGGAAGAATTAAATATGCAAAGGATAGAGGTAGAGGAGGCTCAATTACTAATGGTTAGGATAGGAGGAGATGAGATAAAAATTGTGATGTATAACCAATCTACAGGAAAGTCCCCAGGAATAAATGGTATTCCTGTGGAAGTTTGGAAGCTGGAAGGGAAAAACTGATTAAGATCCGGAAGGTTTGGTTTAAGTGTACTTTAAGAGGAGGAGAAGTACCAACATCCTGGAAGAAAGCTGTGGTAGCTGTAATACCAAAATAGAGTAAGAATCCATCAGATCCAGCTTCACACAGGTCCATTTTAATACTAAACCATGATTATAAAGTATTCATGTTTATAATGGTTAAAAGAATAACAAAAGTAATCCCAAAACTGATAGATATGGATCAGTTTGGTTTTGTGGAGGGGAGGCAAACATTTGACAACATTAACAGAGCATTGATGATCCAGGGGGAAGCAGAATGTAAGAAAAATACCGTTGTTGTTGGTGGGCCTTAATGCAGAGAAAGCATGTGACAGAGTAAGCTGTGACTTTATGAGTTGGGTAATGGAAGCATTTGCATTTCCTGAAAGAATTATAAGGTTGATTAGGAGGTTATATGAGGGATTGGAGGCAAAAATGTTTCCCTCCAAATCCCTCATATAAGCTCCTAATCAACCTTATAATTATTTACCCACATATGAATTGGTTCAGCAATATCCATATTTATGGGGACATAAAATTAAGTATTTAGGAATATGGATTAAAATGATTCTGGTGTGGCAGCTAAGGATATGGGGGAAGATTCTTAACAAAAGATAATACAAAAACTGAGAAAATGGAAACTTTTTTTATATGAATATGGATAGTTAGACAAAATCAGTTAAATGTTTTTTGTCCAATTAGTCTTAAATGCAGGTCAGGATAACAATTAATAAAGAACTTAATGACTTTATCTGGGAGGGAAGGACAGGAAGAGTCAAGTGGCATAAGCTGATTCTTCCAGTAGAACAGGGAAGATTGGGATTACCCGATTTGAAGGGGTATTTTAGAGCTACACAGTTAAGGCTCCTAAACATAGCACAAGCAGAAAACTATAATTCAAAGTGGAAAGGGATGATGATGAAATAGGGGGAAGCTCAAGAAACAAGGAGCCACTGGGATTTTGTATGCATGACTTTAAGGAGAATAACAATAATCATACAGAATGTTATATCTACAGATAGTATTCTAAGAATTAAGCCAACATGGGAATGGAGGAAGACGATTCTGCCAACAGGGATGACTGAAATTAGGGATATTGATAAAAGGCAATGGGGGGGGGGGCTGGAATTTATTGGAGAAAACTGGCAAGGAAACCAAGTTATTAGGAGGAAATAACTAGAGAGGGAAAGATAATAGAATGGGAAGATGCCAAGAGTTTATTTGAATTGCAGGTTAGAGATTCAGGGATAGATATTGGAGTATAGGCAAAGAGGAAGAAATGGGGGGAGGGGGTCCTAAATGAAAGACCCACACTGGTCTAGAACAGAAGTGGCCATTAAAAAAGGAATAATTAGTAGAGCATTTAAATATTGCATAATAACTATAATAATCAATCAGAGGAGGTTAGGAAGGATTGGTAAGAGGTACTGGATGAGCAATTCACAAATAAACAATGGGAGGATTCACAAAGAAACAATGGGAGGATATATGTATGTCTCCTAAATATGCAATGTAATCTAGAAGATTTAGGATTTTTGCTTGGAAATGCTTACATAGATATTTTTATAGTCCAAGAAGAGTCCAGAGAATTTTTTTTCCGGTAGACAGCAAATGTTGGAGGTATGACGGGGATGAAACAGATAACTGGGAGCATATTGTCTGGGAGTGCGATGAGTTGGCAAACTTTAAGGATTCCTTGTCAGAGATGCTTGGTGGGCAGATTGGTGTGACGAGGGAGATGACTATTCCAAACTATGATACAGAAACAGAATTGCCTAAACATGGTAAGGCCTTGCTGTGTCTAATTATGGTGGCAGTCAAAAAAGCAATGACTAGAAAATGGAAATCAAAATCTAAAGCAACTATAGTAGAAGTAGTGAATCTAGTAACAAAAATAGAACAACTGGAATTGAGATCTTTAGAAAAGGGTAGGAGCAAACTACTTAGGAAAAAATGGGAATTGTGGGAACAGTACATACAGTTGAGGAATGAGGTTTAAATGAAGGCAGGACTTAAATGAGCTATGTAATGTTTGAACATGATTGGGGAGATGACCCATGATATATTTTTGCAACTGGAGTTTGTCAGTATGGTTTGTGAGAAAATGTTTGCAACTATGATTCTATCAGTGTGGTTTGTTTATATATATATATATATATATATATATATATATATATATATATATATATATATATATGATTGTCTATGTCATAAGTGATGGTTTTATAAAGATATTTCTTGTTTTAAAAAAGGGTGGAGCAGGTATTGAATAATTTATGTAATGCTGCTTAGGTTATATGATATATAGCAGTATATATCTGGATCCACAGGGATGCATACTGGGCCTCTTCTCTTCAGCGTTTTCACTAATAGCCTCCACTTAGCCACCTCACTTGCCACCATTATCCAATATGCAGATGATTCACCATTAATATGTGCAGTCCTTACCATGCAACAACTTCAGGACAAAACACAACAGGCCTTTACAGAAGTTGAAACATGGCTGGCTGACTTCCAACTTATTCTTAACCCCCAAAAAAACAAAACTTATGATTTTTTCAACCTACCATACCACTAGATTCCCCCCACTGTTCCACATCACATCCAATAACAGAATAATTACAACCGAACCATCCACCAAACTACTAGGAGTCATTGTAGACAATAAGCTAAGATTTGATTTGCATATATCACAAACAAGTAAAAAAGTCAACAAAAAATGGGCACCCTTTACAGAAACCAAACATTTTTAACAGACACCTCAAGAGCTGCCATAGCCAGAACCCACCTACTAGCAACTTTATTATACTCTTCACCAATCCTTTTCAACCTGAAAAAAACAGATTTAAATAAATCCAATAAATTACACAATAGCTAAATTTGCTACTGGATTATTACACAGGTCACATCACTGTCTAGCCCTCAGAAAACTATAGTGGCTTGAACTACTTCAGCTTCTTGCAGACAACCAGTTAATCATGGCCCACAAATTACTCTATAACGCCGAAAAAACTAAAGCTCTCCAAAGCTTTCTGCAACCTTACTCTAACACTCAAACACTGTGATCATCAAATAAAGCTATAGTATAAGTCTCTAAAACTAACAACACTGCAGGAGACTTATTATACTCTTCCTACATCTCAAAAAGCTGGAGCTCCCTCCCCCATAATATTAGAACCACTGACACACACCAGTGTGAAAAAAATACTCAAATTTATCTTACACTTGACTCTGCTCATGCAAACCCCTGGCTGATCTGCTGTTACCATAAATACACTCTTCCTTAATTATTCAGCCTGTCTCTTGGACAATGATCTTATTTGTATTATGATTTTTCTTTTTTCCTTTTTATTCTTAAATGTGTGATAAATCTAGAAATATTTTAGTTTACAAATGTAAACTAATACTCATAGCTTCTACGTTAATAATATCACTATGTTAAGTTCTATATCTGATGCTTTATATACTTTTAGACTTGCTGTATCTACTGTAGCTTATGTTGCATATATTGTTTGTCATCCTGTGTTTACTGTTACTAATGTTGTATATACTATTACTTTTTGTGGAGCTTTTCTTCTTTAGCCTCTGCTGAAAATGGGCTCTGCCCAATCAGATTTTCCCGGTAAACAAATGTAAAATAAATAAATAAATAAATATATGTGAAGTATAATGTGTATAAACATGAACTTGTTAGTACAGTTTGATTACATTTATATAAATGTAAATTTGCCTATGTCACGTGATAGTTTAATAAAGGTGTTTAAAAAAAAAGAAAGAAATTTGAGCTCAGTTAAGAATATTATTCACCCTGGCTCTCTTTCCTCACCAAACCCCTATATAGACTTATCCACCCACAGAAATGGCTACATAACAACATTTTCTTCCTAGACAGCATAGCCTCTTTTACCTTCAGCTCTCCCAAGCCATTTAATCAACCTCAAAATTCTATTAGCCCTGACATATCTGTCTTAAATCCCCAACCTGTCTCCACATCATATGTTAGAGAGCTACTAAAGAAACTGAAACCTTGTTCTCCTTCTTCTAATGATCTCCCTGCTGAGTACCTTAAGCGTGCTGTAGACTCTGTTGCATACCCAGTCTCAATTCTCAGTTCTCATCAACAGATCTATTCAAGACTCTCATGTCCCTGTCCTGTTGAAAAAAAATATTTTATTATTCCCCTCCATAAAGGAGGTAACTCATCTAAAAACTCTAACTTTAGGCCATTTGCTGTCTTGTTCCCTCCTTTCTAAGATCCTAGAAAAATGTATTCATAAGCAACATGTTCAGTACCTCTTATAAAATGATCTAACACCAACACAAGATGTTTTTCAACCAGGCCATGGGACCACTGCAGTTCTCCTCAACTTTCCTGATGCCATTAATAAGGCTAGAGAACAAGGAAAGTTTACATCTTCTGTTTTTCTAGTTTTCTGAAAAGCCGTTGACACTGTGTCATGTGAAAAACTCCTGACTCAAATGTTCCCTCTAGGTGTTTCCATGTCAGCTCTTCTGTGGTTCTCTAACTACATATCTGAAAGATATCAGTGTGTCAAATGGCCCTCCTCACTCTTTTCTCCTAGCTAAAACATGTGTTGCTCAAGGCTGTATTCTCAGTCCACTGTTCTTTTTGAATTTGCTATCATTTCTTTGTTTAACTGCTTGCCTTTAGTTCTTTGCTAGCATGAGTGAGTGTTCTCTTAAGATGAAACGTTTGTGGCTTCCTATATGAACTTAGTACTTTCTTTACTTTGATGTAGTGTTTATTTGTACAAGTGTTCTATATAAGGCTTGCTTTTAAATTTTACCAAATATTTGGCACTGCCAACCCCCCCCCCCCCCATATATATATGTAACAGGTAACCAAAAACTAAGGGTAATGCTACTCAACGCCAGAAGTCTCTACCTCAAAATGCACACACTCGAGGCTCTCCTCAGCATGGAGAAAATCGATGTTTGTGCAGTGACGGAAACCTGGTTCAAGGCTCAAGAGAGCACCCCAGCACTGCCAGGTTACAATAAATATCATACCTTTTAGCCTCAGTTACCGGATTGCAGTACAAAGGGCGGAGGTGTATCCATATTCATCAAGGATACCCATATCTCCAGGTTAGTAGCACAGCATGATGCCCCAGAGATCATCTATGCGCAACTATCAGCAGGCAGAACCACATTTCAAGTCGTAGCCGGTTATAGATCGCCCACCATGTCCCAAGATGCTCACTCTGCATTCCTTAAGAAATTGGAAAATATAAAGGTCCTACCCAACACCATAATCTTGGGTGATTTCAACTACCTTGGTATAGACTGGGCGACTATGCTCAGCGATTCATAGTATTTATAAATTCAAATGTACTTGAACAACTAGTATGTTCCCTCACTAGAGGGGACAACATATTGGATTTAATCATCACAAATATGGGCACCCATTGTACAACACCCGTTATCACTCCCTCCTTGGTCAGATCCAACCACAAACTGATACACCTGGACATCCTCACCCCTCCACCTCTTCCAGTCAAAGAAACCATAGTCAAAAACCTTTCCAAAGCAAACTTCAAACTATTTGCATCCAAAGTGGAAAGCTTCACTATTCCCTTGCAGAAGGATAATGATATCCAGGATGTGGAATCCTACACCAAGGCACTCTATATGCATCTTCAGGATTGCATGGACCATGCTATCCCAAATAAAACCAAGACTCCTTCCTCAAGCAAGAAGAAACCAGTCTGGTGGACCCCAGCCATAAGCAAACTTTACAATAAAAGGAGGAGACTTATACAAAAAAGACCAAATCTCAAGTAGAAAAATCATCCCTGATCAGCATTAGTAAGAAATTGAGGGCCCTCATCAAGTCAACTAAAGCTAATTTTGAAAAGAAAGTTGCCAAGGATGCCAAGGATAACCATAAGGCCTTCTATGGCTACGTCAGAAACGTAAATAGCAACGCTCGGGTCTTTTCTGAGCTAGTACAAAACGGAACAAAATACACTGACCCTTCTGACATTGCCAACATCTTGGCTGACAGGTTCAGTGCAAATCCCCCACCACCACCACCACCTACAGGGCCTATTACCATTCCAGGGGATTGTGTAAGTCCAATTATTACTGATACATTGGTTAACAAGGCTCTATCTAAAGCTAAAAACACTGCCTCCATTGGACCAGATGGTGTCCCAGGCTGTGTCATACATGAGTTCCAAAAGGAATTAACCGCGCACCTTAATACCCTGTTCAGTCTCAGCCTCTCCACAGGATATGTGCCCATAGAATGGTGCACGGCAATGGTGGCCCCGCTACACAAGGGTGGGGCCACAACTGACCCTGGGAACTATCGACCAATAAGCCTGACCAGTCTGATCTGTAAGGCTATGGAGCGAATCATTATGGAACTCATAAATGGAGAGATTGAGAACCTCCAGTCACTGGACCCCACACAGTTCGGCTTAGTCAAGGGCAGATCATGCCTCCTGAACCTGGTGGATTTCTTTGAGACAGTTACTCAGGCTATAAGGGAAAGGAGGTACACACGGCTTACCTTGACCTTGCTAAAGCATTTGACACCATTCCCCATTCAGGTATTATTGATAAGCTCACCAGCCTGGGCATAAACCCTTACGTCACAAGATGGATCGCAAACTGGCTCTCAGACAGATCCCATAAAGTAAGAGTAGCGGGATCTATGTCCGAATCCAGACCAGTAACGAGTGGTGTGCCTCAGGGCTCTGTCCTGGGGCCCCTCCTGTTTGGCATATACTTCTCAGAAGTACAGGCAAGCATGGAAGGGCTGTGGCTGACTAAGTTTGTGGACGACTGCAAACTGGGTGCTATAATAGAGTCTCCGGCTGACATGGAGGTCCTCCAGAAGGGCCTAAATGAGACTGATGCATGGTGTCAAAGCCATGGTCTCAAGCTAAATGCAAAAAAAATGCATAGTAATCCCCTTTGGAAAAAACAGAGTACCCGCAAACTACAACATAGGAGGTAATCCCCTGAAATCTGAAGAAGAAATAAGGGATCTAGGGACCTAAGTAGATAGTCAGCTTTCCTTTGATAACCATGTTGCCAAAGTGGTTAGAAAATCCTTCTATGTCACCCATCTGATCACGAAAGGGTTCACATCAAGATCTAAGGATATAATGGTGCCCCTCTACTCTTCCCTCATCAGACCCATTATAGAGTACAATGCACCAATTGGAATGTACTTGGCTAGACATTTCCAGCAGCTGGAGAGACCACAGAGGTACCTAACCAAGAGGATTAGTGGCCTCAAACAGTTGCCCTATGCAGCACGATTGTATAAGCTAAGACTGTTCTCTGTTGCATACTGTTTTCTCAGAGGCGATCTCTGTCTAACGTACAGAGCCATGTCCAACCCAGAATTGTTGAACATGCTCCATTTTAGCAAAACCAAATCTACTCGAGCTACACGCTCTAGGGATATAAACTTCAACACAACAATGAATAGAACATGCTGGAGGGATAGATTCCCTTCGCAGAGACTTCCCTTACTATAGAACAGGGTCCCGATCTACATAAGACAGAGCCCCTCACTATCACTCTTCAAGAGGAACCTTGATGAGTGGATGGGTAACAGAAAGTTCACACCAGAGATCACACCAACAGCACTACTAGATAGGGGCCAAGGGTACTAGCTGCTAGTACAAGGGTCTAGGGAACTACTAAAGGGGTGGTGAATACTGCACAATGTGGTTGGGCTAATATATGCCTTCGGGCAGATAGCCCAGTACCAACAAATATATATGTGTGTGTGTATATATATATATATATATATATATACACATACATACATATATACATATACACACACACACACACACACACACACACACATCTATTTAGGTAAGACTAGATTTTTTTAAATAAAAGCTTTGGCTCTATTTAAATATTTAAAGTGTCTGTCTGGGTAGGATGATGTGGAAATTATTGAGGTTCAACAAGTAGCTGTAAGAAGTTTGCTTGTGAGAAGTTGGTGAATATAGGTAGCTTTTCTTCTGTGGTACTCCCTCCATCTTATGTGTGAACATTACCAAATTGTAGTCTGATTTAACTTTGGAGGATGTTACCTCAAAATAACTAATTGACTGGGTACCTAGAAAGTGTCCTGAAGCTTTGGAAGATGGATGGCTGTTATATCCTATGCAGGATATAAACCTTTACGATTATACTACTGCAGCATTGATCATTCTAACATCTGCTGCTATAGTAAGTTTACTTACACAACTGTACTTTACTCCTAAACCTGTGTTTTCCCCAGAACTATCAGCCTCTAAGAGCCAGTCATGCACCATTAGGGCTCAGGCTGCAGACAGGCCGATGTATCAACCATCTAAGTAATCTTCTTCTGCCTTCTCAAGGTCTGTTAGTTTGTCTAGAAATAGGAGAGGAGTATATTCAGACAAGATAATGCCTACCCTTTGGAAGCTACAGATTGACTTGGAGATCATTCCCTCTGCCTCCATCCTGAGAGTGGAGAAAGCTGGCCACTCCACACCAATGCTGATTTTGCCTTACCTGGCCTGAATCTGGGATCCGGTGATTTTGTATCCTACTCTTGCCAACAAGATTCCTCCATTGGTGCTAAATACATGGCATTCTTTGGTGCAATCATCCATTTGGAGCCAATGGCATATTGCAGTTGAGGGGTCAGAGCCAATGGCCAATGCTCAGGCTTGACTGTGAGGCTTTCTGAGTCATCTCTGCCCCCATTGGTGCCTCTGCAGTGGAGAGTTTGGTGCTGGACTTTGCTTCAGATCCTGTTTGGTCGACTACTGAGGGCTACAGTCCAACTTCTTTGGATCTGAGGATGTTCTTATCCTGCCTTTGTGTTGTTTTTTGAGGTCATGGAGAGTATTTTTTCTCACACTGGAGGAGGGGAATAGCATTATCTTTTTGATCTAACCATATCTCCAGTCTTCCTAGGGTCTTCTAGTTCACATAATTTTGTTCAGGGACAGTCTATATCGCAACGCCTTCAGCAGCCCCAAATTGGGGACTGTCCTTGAACTTCAGCATCTGCTCTGTGTCTGATTTAAACTATTCTTTTCATTTTCTGGTATTTTTCCCTAGTTTGTCAACAAGGGGAATACATGCTTCACACCTTAGATCTGCATTTTCAGTTAAGGTTCTGTTTGTAGAGAACTAAGGACACCAGGAGGATTTGCTAACTATTTGATTCCTTTTCCAAAGTGAAACTAGAAGCGGGGGGTTTAAAGTTACTTTACCTTCTCCAAATAGCATACTAAATGTATTTCTTATGTGTGCAAAGCCAGTAGTCTGTCCATGCCATTAAGGACATCTATACAAGGGCAGTATCTGCCTCTGTTGCTTTTTTAGGCTATGCTCTGTTTGAGATATTTGCTCAGTAGATGCTTGGTTGAATAATCATATATGTTCATTTCTCATTATAAGCTTGATCTCCAGTCAATATCTGTGGCTACTTTTAGCTCCACATTCTCAGGAATATACTTCCATAATACCACCCAGACTGGCCTGGCTGGGTACTCTGTCCCACTGGTTGAGGCAAATGGAAAAGACAATATCTGATACAAAAGGTATGTACTTACCATAACACTAGATTAGGGTTTTCTTCTACCAGCTGTCTTCACATTCTCCCCTCCCTCTGTCCTCTACCAATTGTCAGATTATTCATGGTTGCTTCTAGAGGACCTCACAGACCTTCCCAAAGCCTTCTTTCTCTGGATTTCATCAGGTCTGTGTCTATATGAATATTTTGCTGTCTTACTTTTAGGGTTCTGTACAGCAGGACCAAACTTGATCTGAGGAGACTAGGTGTAGTGGTGCATTATGGGAGATGAATTTGAGCTTTGGAGCCAAACTCCTAATTTCTAGAACCAATAACCCAAATGTTGAGATAGATAGTAGATGACAACATGGATCTAGCATTTTGGCAAATACATAATTTCTTTTGTAGGCATTTTGTATTTATACAGTCAGGGAAGTGTTGGATGCACTTTGCATTTGTGCAGTAAGTGAGTTAATTTTGTTGCATGGTAATTGAAGTCACCTATAATAAATTTGATAGATTTTGTAGATTTCTCAGGACTGGTATTAAGTTGATTATCATGATATGTAGGGATTTGGAGTGTGAGATAATGCAGGCCATCAAGTGATGGTTGAGTTTCTCTTACTCTCTGTACATATATGTGGTCAATTGCAGGAGGGCTTCAATCTTGGGTATCTTTTTGTTAAGACTTCTGGTAGTGACTAAAGCCACCTTAATCTGTTTTAAGCTAGAATTCACAGGTGGAAATATCAGGTAGACGGGCTTTGTCTGAAAACAGACACTGCATCATATTGAAGGAGCAAATGTTTGTAAATAAGGAAATTATTCTTTTGAGCTGGGATATAGGATCTGATTTGCCCAGACATGGTAAGTCCTTATTAATTTATGGGCTGCCTGAAAAGCAATTACTAGACAAAGCAAATCAAAATCTAAACCAACTGTAATTGAAGTACTGAATATTGTAAAGGAGATAAAATAACTGGAGTTGGGACCTTTAGAAAAGGGAAGAAGCTAATTACATTTAAATAGTTGGAATTCCTGGGAACAATAAATACAGAATAATGTTCAGGAGGAGGAATGAGGTTTAAGAGAAGGCAGAAATCCAGCAATGTATATAATGCTAGAGTGAATAATTGTTAAAAAGAAAATATTTATACATAACACATGAAAATAATGAAAAATGTTAATATGATTTTAATGTGTGTGTTCCTATGTCATTGTTTAAAACATGAACATTTAATAGAGGTGTTTAAAAAATAAAAACAGGCATTGTATGTTTAGCGAGTGCTTTAGCCAGAATGTGAAAGCCTTGGTAAGAGAGGTGCGGATCAACCTTTGCAAAGTGAGGTAGAGTCTGTCGATTGTTTTTGTTACAAGCAGGCACACAGTAGAGCCATCTGTAATGAATCTAAGACATTTATCTTGTGCCTGAATTTTGGTATCATTTTAGGCGATGACAAAATGCCAATCAATTATTTATTGGCATTTGTTTAGTGGAAAAGCCCGATGAGCAGTGCCCTTTTTCAGTGGAGGCGTAGTGAGAAAAGCTCCATTATGCAAACAGGACAATCGTATCTTTCTGTATTTCCCCTTGGTTGGAACAACTCAAGTAGTCCACCCTTAGATAGGCTACCTCCAGGCTGTATTTGCATTTTTCAGTATGGAGGAATCTGTAAGCCCTCACAGTGTCTTGGTTCCTGGCTGTGGAACTACAGCTGTTACCATGTTGTTTTCTTTTTTTCTTCATGAGGGATTTATCGATGTGCCTCATAATAAAGTCACCAATTAATAAAATATTTCCTGGAATGGATGTATCTGCTGTAGGTCTTGATTGTTTGTGACATGCAGTCTTGTGACTTAATGAAATATATGTAATGGCTGGTGAAGTGTGTTTTGATACTGTAGAGGTATTGTGTGTGGACAACATTTCTTAGATCTATTTCTAGGAGACTTCAGTAGTGATTTGTTAACCATCTCACGATAAATAAGTGTAGCGGTGTTGTTTTGTGCTGTGGTGGTATAAGTGTTTTACTTACTGAATGCATAACATTGTGAGAGTGAGGTATGCAGCTTCATAAAGTACTTACACCTCTGACAAATTGAGTCATGTTGTGGGAGCAATAACATATTTTTTGATAAACATGAGACAGCTGGTACACTGCCTGAAAACACTAAGTGCTTTCAGGCTGATGACTGTGATTCCATATTAGCCAGTGTGTATGTATGTATGTATGCATAGTAACATATTAATGTAATATCGTATTTGATGTTGTCAGTCTTCACATATTCCTTGACTGTAGGCTCAGTTCCAAACCTCAGAACCAACTCAGCCATTATTCCAGCTTGCACCTTCCAAGACTGTTGAGCTAAGCTCTACCCACAATGCTCCTCGTCAAATTAACTCAGATCTCATTTGCTGCTTCATAGTGCCAGATGCGTCCTATCCAGTTTCTCAAGTGTTAGTGTTTTCTTCAAACTGTTAAGTTAGTTTTTTCCATCCTGTCTTTAATATCTATCCTTAATTTCTATCTCTTCTACCCTCTCCTTTTCTAGGTAGTCTTTTGTGTGTGTGCATGAGTGTGTTTTCTCTTCTGTTTTTACCATTAGGTAGACTCAAGTGCTGTCGTTGGTACTTTCTCCCCTTTTACCTTCAGGTAACACTTCATACTATTGTTGATAGTTCACTTTTCCTCCCTTTATTAAAAAAAAATGTTTTCTACTTTTTTTAGTAGAATAGTGTGAGTCTGTGTGTGTGTTTGTGTGTACGGTGGGCTTGGTTTTTTACAGTATGACTGACAAACCCTCTAAAGGTATCTCTGGCTTTAAGAAGTGCCAAAAATGTGAAAGAAAGATGCCTAACCCAGATGGACACACTGTTTGTGTGTATTGTCTCAGAGTTGTCCCTCTACAGGACGATGCAATCTGTCATGGGTTTATTTCCAGAACCCTGATAGATTGCAAAAACAAGCTGATCTTAAAAGGCCTGCTTAAATATGAGTTTGAAGAGGCCCTATCTTGTCCACAGAACGAGGCCAGTTCCTCCTCTTCTAAACCTAAAAAGTGGAGTCCCTCGGTTCCAACATGTTCCTTGGAACTATCTCTCAAAATGGCTAAATCCCCCATGGTGCCAGAAGCCTGCTTGATACCAGTGGGCCAAGACAGTCCTTCCTTGGTGCTGTTGGCACCAACCTCTTCAACACCATTATCCTCTGTACTAGTATCGGTCCAGACAGCACGAACTGAAATTTTACCACGTACAACTTATTCTTCATCAGTGGATCCCTTTGTGCACCGTGCCCCCAGTCCTTTATTCGGAGACTTGGCCATCAAGGTCTCCATCGACTTCCTTTTCTGAGTCTGATAATATGAGACTGGAGGACCAGCCCCTGATGGCAAGGAGATTATCTCCTTCCATGGTTTCTAGCCTTGCTAGCTCTGGAACCTTACCTTCTTCCACACCCCTGCCTATTCATCCTTCGACTCTAGCTGAGATTTTAAGCCCCTGGTGATGACCTTCCTTCATCAGTGCTCATTCTCCCACACTGATAGTTAACATGAGTTCCTTTCATTTTGTTGGAACTGGAGATCTCTCAGAGTCGGACCTTCATTGTTGGTTCCGAGGAGCAGGGTTCAACTTCAATACTTTCGGAGACTTCCATGAAGACTTCCATGCCTTTCAGGGCTTTGGCATGCATAGGCTCAACCCTGGCTTCTTTGTCGGAGGCGGCGTCCTCAGTGCGGGATGGGACCTCTGTTCCGAAGGAGTCTGTTTCGGTTCTGGGCTCCTGTTCCTCTATGGGGGGGGAACCTACCTTCCAGGTTATGAAGAGGGCCTTGTCCACTGTGGACAAACATCTGTTTCTGTCAGATCAAATATCGTGTCTATCCCCTTGACCAGAGCTTTTCCCAGTCTCTACCCTGGGACAGAGGGCAGAAAAGTCTCAGGATCAAGCCACTTTGGTTGTGTCATCTTCGGATACCTCTCTGGAGCATCCCATCAAAGAGGTACCTTCGAAGAAAAAGTGCAAGAGGAAGCACTTGGAATGCACTGAAGATACTGATTTCGATGAAGGGGTAGGTTCCGCTAAGTCACCCCCTGAAGATGTTTCCTTCGGGGACATCACATAAATCCTTAAACAGAGAAGTGGCTGAACTACCTTCCAGCCTTCCTCAGATGAATTGGTATACCTGGAGGCTGTTCATGCCCAGTCCTCTACCTCTTGGATCTCTTCACCCGCTGACAATCTTATTACTCTGATTGCTCAGTGGGCTTGGAAGATACCTGACTTTATCGAGCCGATCCCTAAGAGACCTGACTATATTCTCTCTCTGCCCCAAAATATGAGCAAGACTGGGTCAAAGGTATTTCTGTAGATGCCATGATTGTAGAAGCAGCCACCAAGAAGGAACTTGCTGATAAAAGTCTTACTATCCATCCTCCTAACAAAGAGTCTAGGACAATGGATAGATTTGGGAAGAGCATATGCACTTCTTCAACCTTCGCTGTCAGGTCCTTGAATGATATGACAACATTTTACTAGGCTTCAGAGAGACCCGATTAAAGAGCTTTCAGATACTCTTTCAGGAGCAGTAGCTGCAGGGGTTCAAGACCTATTTTCAATTTGTCCATGAGGCTAATTGCTCATGCTGCTGAAGGGACAACAAGAGCAGCAAGTTCAGGAGTAACCATCAGACAAACACAAGCTCCAGGGTTTGATTCTCACATGGGGTAATTGGCTAGGCTTAAAATGGCCCACAAGGGCAGTTAGCCTAGTACTAATCTATGAACTATGAACTAAGGAGACATGCCTGGATGTGCTTATGTGATTTTGCGGAGCCATTTAAGTCTTCTTTCATCAGGTTTCCATTTGTCAGATCATCCCTGTTTGGACCCAAAGTTAAAGTGACTCTAGCCATATGTGAAAAAGATGGGAAGACCCTTTCTGCCACGAGCATGTGCTTTTCCAGTCCTCAACGGCCCTATTCTAAGAACTAGAGAACCGGTAGGCTATGGTTCAAAAAGACCCAAAGACCTTTCTAGGACTCACATGGCAGTGCCTTCCCCCGGGGGAAGTAATAATGGAAGACGCCATCCAAGAGGAAGAAATGTCTCACAGAATCAGGGTTCCAGGGACTCTTTCCACGATAACTTCTATCAGCGCTCCTGAAAGGAGCCCCAGTTGCCTTCCTCTGGAGGCAGCCAGTGGACAATTATCCCTTCACCAGTCTGCCTGCCTGGCTAGGAATAACAATGGGCAAATGTGCACAGAGGATCATTACCAGAGGTTACAACATTTCCCTGACAGAGGAACCAAAGTATCCAAGAAGAATCCCAGATGTTCCACCCAGCCAAATGGAGGCACCAATTTTAGAAATCCAAAAACTGCTGAACAAAAGAGTCATCCAGGCAGTCCCACCAGATCAGAGAGGATCTGGAATTTACTCAAGATTCTTTTTATTGCCAAAGAAAACAGGGTACTGGAGACTAATTTTGGACCTCAGTCAGTTGAACAAATCAGTTCAACAAACCAAATTCTGGATGGTCTCGGTTCATTGTATAATTCCATTCTTGGAAAAAGGCGATTAGATGTGCTCGGTAGATCTTCAGGATGCGTATTAACATATAAAAATGGACAAACGCACCAGAAGACTACTGTGCTTCCAGCTGTGAGCCATTCACTATCAGTTCAGGATACTACCCTTTGGTCTCATTACAGCCCCCAGGGTGTTCACCAACTGCGTGGCAGTGGTAGCAGCTTATCTCAGACTGGTAGGATTCTGTGTGTTTCCATATCTAGGTGACTGACTCCTTACCCCTCCCACAAGGCGTCAGCATGAGATTACACTCTTCTTTTTTGTTCCAGCTTAGGAATCACAATAAACTGTGAAAAATCCCATCTGGAACCATCACAACAGCTGGATTTCATTGGAGCTGTGCTCGACATAATCACAGGCTTTGCATCACTTCCCCTAGAAAAACTGCAAATGATCAGATCACAAGTGACCCAGATCATTCACAACAAGAAAGTAACAGTATGATTCATTCTGCAGGCTGTAGGGTCAGTGGCAGCCTCTATCACCCTAGTTCCCCTGGCCAGATACCACATTTATTTATTTTATTTTGTTTTACATTTGTTAACTGAGAGAGTCCATCTGTTCATGTGTCCTTTTTCAGTGGAGGCCCGGGGAGAAAAGCTCCGATATTAAACATTACAATAAATTTAGTACAGGGTATAGTTAACACATAATAAAAGGCATTAAGTTGCTACATATTCTGAGAATTCCTCAGTGTCTTCTGGCCTCCCAGTGGCCTCCCAGTGGTCCTTGTTGAAGCAGCCAGTGTCCCATTTGATCTTGATTACCAGTCACTGCAAGGACGATCTAAGTTGGTGGCTGCACTCCAACAACGTATTGTTGGGTCATCCCTTTGTCCGTTCTCAACCCCAAGCCATAGTGACCATGGATGGATCACATAGGTGGGGGGGGGGGGGCATTATTTGTGAAAGACAGTCCCAGGCACTTGGTCCCAGCTGGATACCAAATTGCATATCGATGTTCTAGAGATGAGGGTGGTGCTCTTAGATTTGCAGGAATTGCAAGATGCCCTTCCCTTGGGATGATTGGAGTTCAAACAGACAATATGTCTGTAGTCTAGTACATCATCAAAAAAAGGGGGAACCAGATCTTACCCTCTTTGTTGGGAAGCTCTCAGAGTTTGGCAAGGGCGATTTCCTCCAACTGCTTTCTAATGGCAGTGCACATTCTCGGGAGCTCCAGTGTGATTATGGACAAATTGAGCAGAACCATCGTCATGCATCATGAGTGATCTCTTAATCCAGTGGTGGCAGACAAGATATTCCGCCACTGGGGCCAACTTTTCTGTGACCTGTTCACATCCAGCCTGAACAAGTGCAGCAGTTACTTTCCTCTAATACCACCCCCCAGAGGAGTCACCCAGAGATGCTGCCCTTCACGATTGACCCTCCAGTTTACTGTGCACCTTTCTTTTGATTTCACTAATATGTCATTTTCTAAAGAAAGCCAAAAGGCTGAAGAACAGAATAATCCTCATTTCCCTATTCTGGCCTCAACAGGTTTGGTTTCCTTCCTATGGCCTTATCTGCTTTGGAAACCGTGGATACTGGACCTAGCTCCAGACCTATTGTCCCACCTGGAGGGACTGGTTCATCCAAATCTACACCATCTCAAGCTCACTGTGTGGTTTCTGCTATTCCCAGGATTGCCAGGCATCCCTCCCTCACCTCCCCAATCCAGCACATCATTTTGGCCCACCACAAACCTTCAGCTAGTAAATTGTATCATAACAAGTGGCTAAAGTTTGCTAAATGGTCGCTAGACCGTAATCTTGACCCATATTCCGCACCCATAGACAAAGGTTTAGACTTCTTAGCCTTACTCTATGTGACAGGCTCATCAGCCTTTACTGTCCTGTTGCACCTTGCTGCACTATCTAACTTTCATATTGGTTCCAACGATTCTTCACTTATGTCATATAAACTTTGTAAAGCATTTTTAAAAGGAACCTTTATCCTCAGACGTCCATATAAAGAACCCTCTGCACCTTGGCATTTGACCTTGGTTCTTCAGTCACTGATTTCTCCCCCTTTTGAACCTTCAGCAAGTTGTGACTTAAAATTCTTCTCCTGGAAAACCTTATTATTAATAGCTATCCCTTCTGCCAAAAGAATATCGGAAATACAAACCTTGTCTTGTAAATCCCCCTACTTAATCTTTCATAAGGACAGAGTCTTCCTCCGCACAAACCCCTCCTTCTTACCAAAGGTTGTTTGAGTCAAATATCAGTCAAGCTTTACATTTCCCTGTCTTTTTTCAAATTTTTCCAACAAAGAGAAACACTGTCTACATTTACCAGATGTACACAGGCAATTATGTTTCTACCTTCACCGAACAAAGGATATTAGAAAATCCAACCATCTATTTGTTTCCTTTTCTTTAGTGTCTTTAGGCAGTCCAGTTTCTAAAGTTACCCTGAAATGGCTTAAGGACAGTACCACCTTCATTTACAATAGAAAGTCCCCACCCGGTTCGACCTGTAAAAGCACATTCAACAAAAGCTGTAGCAGCATCTGCAGTTTTTCATGGCAGAGCTTCTTTGGATGATATTTGTGCAGCAGCAACATTGGTATCTCAACTGCAAAACACCAATCCTGCACAAAGAAGACTGACCCTAAGATGTTTTTTAGCGTAGTCCAAGTCTAGTACGCAGGTAGTATGCAAGTAGAACACTAACAATGATCTGTATAAGCATTCTATTGAATGTACAAACTGGAAAAAATTTACCTTCTCGATCACTGAAGTGGTTTCTCGTGATTTAAGGGGAGGTAATTTTAAAAACAGAGTAGAACAAAAAGAAGCCAGATAGCAGTTAGAACTAGCATCTTATATAACACCTGGCTTAAATGATGTGGTAAACATGAAGTGTTTTGTAAAAGAAAGGAGAGTGACAGCTTGCAAAAATTTAGTAAAAATACGAGTCATGCAAGCTTTAGATTGTTTTAAGGTAAGCATTTAAATGGTCTGTTTTGGATTGTATTTTATTTCCAGTTAGTCTCAGGCTTATCACATATTAGTATTCATTAACTTACTCATCTGATTGGTTGGATTTTATTGATTTCATTATTTAACATGAAGTGTTTGTGTGAGAAAATGTTTCTGAGGAAGTCTTTGGGAACAATTTGCGAATATTAAACTTGGACTACACTAAAAAACATTTTGGGGTCAGTCTTCTTTGTGCAGGATTGGTGTTTTGTAGTTGAGTGTGTATTTTACACTGAGCCTGGACGTTTCTGGTTTTCTTTAGTTGGTGAACGTTTTACAGTTTGGCCATGGCTAATGCACCAGAAGACAATGTTTTGGAACTTACTTAACATTCCACTCCTACTCACTGTGACATTTTTGGAGGAATTGGTGTTCACGGTAGGAGAAATACATAAATTTTTGACTATTTTGTCAGCCAAAATTAAAGACAACTGTCAAAGCAGGCAACCTACAGTAATACTGACGACTGGTTCAAGTGAACCTGCTCAGTTGCTCAATTCTACAATTATTCATCATCCAGAGAAGTGAAGGGTGATGAGAACGACATTAAAGACATTATTCATTTGCTAAACATCAGTTCAGACCCCTTTTCAGGTGAGGTTTTTCTTTCCGATGAGAATTTCGTCCAAGACAAGGTCTCCAGCTTGTTGGAGTCCTTGGAAAGGGGTTTGAAACTCTACTGGGCATTACATGTGGAGAGCAAATATTTTGAATGTTGCATACAACTGGGGATTGTACCGAAAGGTTTAAGGTTTTTCAAGATTCCCAGTGGTGTGAATGCGAGTCATCCATTTTTCAAAGAAATAGTTGACTTCTTTGACAACGCTGGGAAGGAATTCCTTAAACTTCTTATTAAAAAACAAGAAGAACATTTTATTGGAATTAAAAAAACATCTTGACTGAAATGGACAAGACAGTAAATCAGCTGTTACTAAAGTGTAAAGAGGCAGTACCAGACTACCACTGTGTCTTGGACAGTGTTGAAAAGTATGAGCTAACTATCATTCAGCAGAAATCTAGGAAAGTGGCAAGAGATTTGGCAGTGTATGGGGCTAGTACTGCATATCAGGATTTCATTCCCCGAACAAATAAATCTTCCAGTGACTCTGACAAGGAAAGTAGAGTGAATTTAATGCATCAGAATTCTTCTCTAGTAAGGGCAGCTTGGATGTCAGAAGCGACACTGTCACTTTATATCCTCCAGGAAATATTGAGGGGAAGTGACGTGAATCAGCCAGTTGTGAGAAGGGATAACAATGGCTGAATTCAGGAGATGACGACAGAACCAACAACAGTTAACAATGCCAGCGGCAACAGTAGAGCTAACATTTACAACGACCCTCCTTCTTTTATTCAAGGAGGTCTGTCTGGGGGCATGAAACAAATTCGGAACCGGAGCAACGGTTATCACACGTGGAGCAGAGGCAGAAGCAGGAGTCGGAAATGAGAAAAACAGCACGTGAAGTAAGTTCCAAGCAGACTGTTTTCAATCTCTCTGGCTTTAATCTGACTTTGCAACATGAGATAATGTTACAACTGGGTTTAAATTTTTAGCCCAGTAGGAGAACAAACATATCTAAGACTTTAATTGAATTGAAATTGTACACATGAAAGCTGAATTTTACAGTATATTTTAAATGATGTCACATTGAAAAATGCATTGTGTAAACCAACTACATACAACCCTAGTTTAATTCATACTGTTAAGGTCTTTGAACAGTTTTGTGAAGAGGATTTGTTAAGGTCTTTGAACAGTTTTGTGAAGAGGATTTGAGAAAATGTTTGCATGGCAACAAAAAGAGAAACACCTATTACAACTTAAACATTAGCGAAAGAAACGGTTTAAACTGAGCTAGTAACTAGAAACAGCTTGAGATTTACGAAAGCGGACAAGGGGGGTGGGGTGTTTGTAATGAGCAACACTGATTACATCAAAGCAATGGAGATGGCCTTGAACAACCCTAAGGAATATAAAAAGGTAGCTAAGTTTGAAATCATTAGGAGCTACGGTATAATCCACGATACATTGTACGATTTATTGGTGAATGGTGAGATCAACAACTAGCTTTTTGAATTTCTACATGTGGAGAATCCTAGGTTAGGGTTTTGTTCAGCATCCCCAAATTGCATAAAAGCACAACCAATCCCCCTTTTAGGCCCACTGTTTCCGCTCCAGGTAGTAGTATGGAATGTATTTCTCTTTATTTAGATTTCATGCTCAAAGCCTTTGTACAAAAATTACCTTCTTTTACAGTAGATTCAGATTCATGGGATTTTCTAGATAGACTTAGATTGTTATCTACATCTTCAGCTTTTCCCAAAGAAAAGTTTGTTTTTTTTTGACTGCAGATGTAGTCTCTCTTTTTACTTGCATGCCACAAGAGATTGGAGTTGCATATATCAGGTGTTTTTTGGGAAAATATACCAACCTGGTGAACTCACAAGTTCAGACTTTGACGACTCTCTTAGAATTATTGTTAGAAAATAGTTATTTCACTTTCAATAATTCTTTTTACAAACAGTTAAAGGGTGTGGCGATGGGTGCCACAGTGGGACCCACTTATGCCAACCTGGTTTTGAGTTGGTGGGATGTAGAAATTTTAAATAAGTTGTCACAATGGGATAATATAATATATTATTTTACAAGAGATTTGTAGACAATTTATTTTTTATAATTCGAGAAGAAGGGTTTAACGTTGATAATTTTTAAAAATCTTTGAATCAAAGTACAGATTTTTACAGTTCACATTGGGTGAATATGGTCAGAAAGTGTCTTTTTAGATGTCAACATTAGTTGGGACAAAGTTAAAAGTAATTTTATTAGTAGTATCCATCAGAAAAGTACCTTTTGTAATGGCTATGTACACTTTAAGAGTCATCATCACATGTTTATGAAAAAGAATATCCCACGTGGACAATTCATCAGAGCTTCATGCATGACAGTGGAGGATAGGGTGTTTGAGGCTGAGTTACAGTTTTATAACAGATCTTTTTTTAGACAGAGGGTATCCCAGAGAGTTATTGGACAGGGCAGCAGTAGAAATTATGGCAAAAAGGCAAGTAGAATTTCCACCAATATTAGTCAGAGGGTTAATAAAAAAGAACCAGGAACCTTTAATTTCTTCCAACTCAATTAAGAGTAGCTCAGGTGGGATCCCTAGGTTTTGCTTGGAGATGAACACTGATAGTTCTTCCATACGTAAAATAATCAGTGACAATTGGAAAATTATTCAAGGGGAACCACAAGGTTGCTAAGGTCCTAGGAGACAGTCTTGGTTTTGTACATAAGAAAAATAATAGTATAAAACGGGTTCCAATCAGCATTTCGAATGTTGAAAACGCCAAATTTAATTTAATCAAACTGAAATGTTCGAAATCTCAGAAAAGCAAACTGACAGAACATTGATTTCTTTCCCAGGGAAAGAAATTGGTGGGCCGTCATCAGAGTTTGCCATTTCCTCCACTGTGGTGTGGTATCAGAGTTGGTATATTTAAGTAGGAGGTTGTGGGGGGCACAGCCCCCCACCTGTCAGTGTTTAAAGTATTGAACATTTTTTTTTTTGCAAGGAACACCGATTTCTTTCCCTGGGAAAGAAATTGAAGTTCCATCAGTTTGCTCTTGAGATTTCGAACATTTCAGTTTGATTAAATTGCATTCGACGTTTTCAGCATTCAATATGCTGATATAGACTCTATAAAACAGTTACTGGAAAGCAAGAGAAACATTTCCCCAAGCACACTTACACAGAAAAGTGTAGGGATGTTTAAATGTTTAGGTTGCAAGGCTTGTAGATTTATTCACAAAAGTCCTTTGTATTTTTAAACCACATAGAACGAAACCTAGCGCTTCAGGGCAGGCTGGACTGTGGAACCAGTGGTATTGTTTATATAGCACTGTGTTCAGCATGCCCAGCTTTTTACATAGGCATGAGTACAAGGGAACTTAGAGAATATTAGAACATCTATATGCCATCAAAAGTAAGAACACTAGGGGGCGGAGCCTAATGGCTAACTGAAAGCAGCTTAATTTTGAGCTCTTCATACTTATACTAGAAAATACAGGAAAAACTAAATATATTTAAAAAAATTGGGGTGAATATTGAAAATGAAGTAATTTATAACAAAGCTACCAATTTTGAAGAAAAAATTCTGAAATTTTCCTGTCAAATACTACAGAGGACATTCCAAACTGTTTAAAGATGAGTAACTCCAAGAATTCACATTCAGACTCTATTACAAAAAAAGAGATGCAACAGATATCTGCTACTTTGCTGGATTTGTCGCTAAAAATAGACAGATTTACTGAAAATCTAGAAAGTCTTAAGGATAACTGCCAAAAACAAACAGAAGTTTTTAAAGAAATCTTACAACAGCAACAAATAAAAATATCAGACATTGAGACTTCCTTAAGTGATGTTGATGGGAGGTTAAAAGAAGATGAACTACATACTCAATTTCTGCTACAACAGAACACTTGGTTAATAAATAAAGTAGATGATATAGAGACTAGAGAAAGAAGAACAAATATAAGGATTTTTGGTCTTCCAGAGAAATCCGAAGGTGACGGCATTATCTCATTCTTGAACTCTTGGTTTCCTGAAGTTCTTGGACTAAAAGAAGGCTTATCTTGTGGGATAGAAAGAGCACACAGAGCTATTGGTAAGACACTTTCTATTTCTACTAAATCAGCTCCAAGATCCATAGTAGTTCAATTTCTTTTATGGACAAAGAGCTTATACTGAGGTCTGCATGGAGGAAAAGTCCTGTCATGTATAAACAGTCATTATTAAGATTTGATAATGATTATTGAACAAGAGTTCTGGATATAAGGAAGAAAACATGGCCATTAGTAAAACTTTTAAAACAACATAAAATCAAAGCGCAGCTCTCTTATCCAGCCAAAATAAGAATCCAATATAACAATGACATGAGAACATTCAACAGCATAGAGGAAGCCACATCTTTCATAAAGAATAACAACATAATTCCACTACCTAAATAAATGGACTGGTTAAATTCATCTTCTTTAAAAAGGGCTCCAGGAAAAAATATCTGGTCGGAGGCAAGAGAAAAAAAGAAACAAAAGACTGACAAAAAGAACTCTGATGATACTATTTCTCTCAAAGTATCAACTAAGGTACGATTATAATATATTAAAACTAAACTCTTTATTACACTAGTATAAAGCAGTTTTTTTCTTTTCTTTCGTAGTTTAATATAATACTTAAATTTTAGTACTAATTAATAATTTGCTAAAGCCCTGAAATATATATTTATTTTTTGAATACTTGAAAACAATAACCAATGAAGTTTACTAGACTTTTTTTTTTTTTTTTTTTGTCACTAAGCTTTTAACATAAACTGTCTTTTTAAATGGTTTTCTCTATACAACTACTTGTTGATAAATTAAGGCACTATCAATGCCTGAATAAATATTATAATTTTTAGTAATTACATTTATGTTATTTAAAAGTGCACATTTAAAATTCATTGATTTAATTTGATGTAGAGTATAGTGATAAAAATGTTATACAATAGAATCACTTATGAACATTTTAGATGTATTCGTATATTACTGTTTTATTTGAAAGTAAATAAACATCCACGAGCCTTCTGCTCAGCTATTTTTAGTTTTCTTATCTGAAAAGTTGTTCACCGCTTCATACATAGCACGCGATATATTTAACCATACATAGATGTAATTTAAGTTACTGGCCAGAAGATGGCGTGTAAATACACACTATTGCAGAGTTTTCCTCTTTAACACTGCTGTTTCTTCTCTATACAAGTATTTGGTTACTAGAATAGTGCGCTATCATTGCCTGAATAAATATTATTGTTCTTGGTGAATGCATCTGTGTTCCTTAGAGGTACACACTTAGAATTTGTTATTTTGAATTAATGTAAAGTATATTGATGAAAATATTATAAAATGGAACCACTCATGAACATTTTGGGATGTATCCAGAACATTATTGTATTATCTGAGGGTGGACAGTATCCACAAGCCTTCTGCTCGGCTTTTTCAGTTTATTTGTCTGAATAAGTTGTTCACCGCTCACATTCATAAGCACGCGATACATCCTAGCGTGTTTAGATGTAATTTAAGTTGCTGGCCAAGATGGCGCATAAACACGCACTATCGCAGAGTTCTTTTCCTTAACACTGCTGTTTTGATTACAGTAAAGGAAGCGTTTGCTTCAATTATTTTCACGTTCCATAAATATTCTTTCGCATTTTATTAAGAATTTTATGGTCTATCAAACTCAGCTAATATCTCATGCAAGTATAGCGCTAGATCTGTTTTGAAGAAAGCGCTATTATAACAAGAAAGATAGTAAATCATTTAAATACTGTTGTGTCTTAGTGGGTGAGTGTCTGGTAAAAGTATTACATGCGCTCTGTGAACACATCTAACTGACACTGTATTAGATAAGTTACTTATAGTTATTAACTTCTATAGAAATGGAAGAAGAGGGAAGGAAAAGGGAAGGGAAAGAAAAAGAAAAAAAAAAAAAAAAAAAGATCCTGAGTGTCAGCTTACTAGGAATTATACATTCATTTATCTAAAGATTGCTTTATCATGCTTGTTATTGTATAAAAGAAGTACTATACGTAAAATGATTATTATAAATGATTAGTTATGGGACAAGAATGCTATCGCACCATTATTAAGGTAGATTTCTCTTGCAAGGATAATTCTAATTTTGACCTTTTTCTTTTTTGTTTTATAGTTTAACATATAAGATGAGACCTTTTACTAGTTACCAGACGCTCACTACATTTGTGATAAGCAGAAGGCAATTTCTGATATTTGTGATCTTTAACTTGAACTTAATAGAGAAAATCTTATGAATAATAACTTACTAATAACAGAACTACAAAAAGGTCACATATAAGTAATTTAAGAGTGAAACCTCTTACACATTTTATTAATTTTAGATTGTGGAATTATCAGAGTTATAAAACTGACATTAACTGAAGAATGAGAAAATGCTTTTATGCAAAGCATTATAAATGTTGCTTTAATCCTGTTATTATATTAAATCTTATAAATGAATATTATTATCTGTAAGTATTTTAATTGGTTTCGATAAGTGGTTAGCTATATATTAATTAACTTTACTATGTTGATGTAACACCTTACATAGATCTAAAAATATGTAAAATCCTTTTTATTTTAAACAGTATCTATCTATCATACTCACTCTACTTCTTTTTATTATTAATAACAATGTTAAATGTCACTAATGAACATTAATGACCTGACATTTGCTAATATATTATCTAAAATTGGTAATTTGCAAAAAATTCATAATATTAATGAAAAAATGAACATCTAATATATTGTTAAAGTAATTAACAAATGTCTTATTTAAAATTGTTTGCAATTGGAAATAATATCTCATTTTAGAATCTAATTTGTAATGAACAAAACTTTACAGACTAGACATATGTTATTTACATAATAAGTGCATTATGTTCTCTGGTTTTAGTTTTCTTTTTTTTTTTCTTAATGAGGAGCTGAATTTAAAGCAACATTTCCTCATTAATGCAACTAGTATTATTGAGGGTAAATCTGTTTGAACTTTTAAGTCCAAACAGATTTGAAGTGCTAGACACTTCATGTTTGGGATTTAGAATGGCAAAATCATTAATTATTTATTCAAATATGTTAACGTAATGTTTTTCAACTTTTTCATTTTCCAGTGGTCCAATTTGAAACTTTTTTTAAACATAAATAGAAATAAATATATTCACTTCAAAATAACTTCTAAAAGAAAGGATAAATCTAACACTCAAAACACATTAATTTCCAAGGTAAAACAAAATTTCAAGAACAAACAATCCAAAAGTACAAATAAATACTTATAAAAATGACAGACACAACTTTATTATCTATAAATATTAATGATTTAAATAATCCTATAAAAAGGTCGAATTTTCTATGATATTTGAAATTACAAAAAGCACAAATCATATTTATACAAGAATCTCATTTTAAAATAGATGATAATTTCACATGGAAACCTAGTGACTATCTAATTCTTTCTCACTCCCTATACAAAAAAAAAAACAAGAGGGGTTATAATTTTATGGAAAAGAAGTGTAGTTATTCCACAGATCATTTACAGACACGAAGATAAAGAAGGGTTAATGTCAATTGTAATAATAAAATATCAAAATAGAATTTGGACTTTAATAAATATTTACTGGATTCCTGGAATAGGATTGTCTACGGTTAAAAAAACACATAGAATTAACAAAGTAAACAAAGGTGTGATAATAATGGGGGGAGATTCAATTGTATTCTAGATAACTTTGAAACAACTAATAAAAGAAAGTTACGTCTCACACCCATAAGTAAATATTTCAAGAGATGGTTAGAAAGCTTAAATCTGATAGATACATTTAATTTTAAAGATTCTAACTCATTAAGTTATACACATAGCGATTATCGCTTTAATACTAAAACAAGAATAGATAAAATATTTGTCTCCTCTGATTTAAACAGTAGAATAACAAAATTGTCTATTATTCCATGTCCTCTCTCAGACCATAATGCCTTAATTCTTAAAGTACAAATTGATTTCAAAAGACTAAACATTGTAACTAGAATACCAGCTTACATCCTTAACTTAAAAGAGTTTAAACCTTGGCTAGATTCAGAAATCAAATATTTCTTAGAAACAAATCCTATTAAAGATACAAATAATATAATAACTTGGGATACACTTAAGGCTTTTTTGTATGGCAAGATTATAGGATGGTTTAAAAATAAAATAAAGGAATGGGAATCTGAATTACACAACATACAAAAACGAATAACAGAAATAAATACAAGTTCTTATGATGTAGTAGATTCTCAGGAAAAAATAAGAAATTATAGATTTAAATAAAAAATACAATGAATTCCTCACTCATAAAACAAATCTAGCTTTGGAAAAACTAAAATTTGCCTCAATTTCAACTTCTCCAAAACACTTACATAATCTAGCAATGAGAATTAAAAAGCAGAACTTAGAAAATAACATCATAAATATAATACATGAAGGAAAAGAGGAAAAAAGGTCTCTGATGTGAATGATATTCTTGAAGCTTTTAAGTTCTATTATGCTAAGCATTATGGAAATAATGATAATAATATTTCATTTTCAGATCTGAAATTTAATAATTCCTTAATAAAAAAACTACCTGACCAATTAAAAGTAGAAATGGACAAGCATATCTCCATAAAAGAAATAAAAGATATAATTAAAGTAAGTAAAAACATCAAATCACCAGGAATGGATGGAATAATAATGGAATTATATAAAATTCTTCCAAATTCAGCAATTTCTCTACTTCATAACATGCTAAATGATATTCAAACTCAAATTATTACTCCACCATCTTGGAAATATTCACTAGTTACCTCTATAAAAAAAGATAAAAACGATCCATCCCAATGTAGCTCATATAGACCTATCTTTCTGCTTAATAATGATTATAAAATCTTTATGTCTATCTTAGTAAATAGAATCAAGAAATCCCTGACTCAAGTCATAAATGAAGACCAAACAGGCTTTATATTTGGAAGACACAGATATGACAATATTCAGAGAATTTTAACCATTATAGAAGCTTTGAACAGAGATAATTCAGAAGCTCTTATAATCACATTAGATATAGAGAAAGCATTTGATTCGGTAAACTGGAAATATGTATTTAAAATCTTGGAACTTTTTGAATTCCCATTAAACTTTATAAATTTAATAAAGAATATATATAAAGATAACCTGGCATATGTAAAATTAGGCCCATTTACGTCGGAAGCTTTTAAAATAACTAAAGGTTCTAAGCAAGGTTGCCCTATGTCTCCCATACTGTTTGCCCTGGCGATAGAATTATTTGCGTCTGCAATACGAAGTGATCTAAAAATAGAAGGAATTAACTTTTACAATAAATTTAATTCTAAAATCATGTTATTTGCTGACGATATATTGCTGACTTTAAAACCAAATGAAGAGTCCATACAAGAATTAGAGAAACAAGTAGAAGATTTTTTTTTCTGTTTCAGGTCTTTGTTTCAATAAATCCAAATCAAAACATATACTTCTAAATAAAATAGATGACTTACATCTGAATAAATATCAAATAATTGGAGAAAAGGTTTCTTCACTAGAATATCTCGGAATTCTTATATCTGAGAACATAGACACTACCATGACTTTAAATAATAAAATCCAAAATTTAATTAAAAAACAAGTTAATAGCTGGAATAAATTAATGTTAAAATTGGAAGATAGGTTACAGTTAATAAAAATGATATTACTACCACAAATAAACTATATAGCATTAGCAATCCCTATTTTACCAGATAAAAAAGTTATAAAAACAATACAGAAACTTAATGGATTTTCTTTGGTATCCAAAAAAGAATAGAATTGCTTTCTCACATCATATTAGACCCTGGGACTTGGGAGGAATTAAATTTCCAGACATAGAAACGTATATTAAAGCTTCCATCATTAAACTTTAAATTGGGTAAATCCAAATTATTCATCTGCATGGAAAATTTTACATATAACTTTTTTCTTAAATGAGAACAAAATATTAAAAAATATGGATTTGGAGAATTATAATAACGTATTTTGGCATGTACTATGTAATAGCTTACAAAATAAAACAACAAAGCCCACTAATTTATCATATTTAATAATATTTATAATCTATTTAGAAAATTTATAATTACAAATCCAGACATAAAATTATGGTTCGAACTCTTAATACCATTTAAAACAAAGAATTTTAAAGAAAAAATCCAAGAAAAAACACTCATTAATTGGGAATCCAATAACTTTATTTACTGGTTTCAATGTTTGAATAATCACAGTACTTTAACCACCCAACAAGTAATAAATGAGTTTAGTATATTTGAAATAGACAGAATAGAACTCCAAAAAATATTACAATATGCAAGTAAACTTTAATACTATACCTAAATTCATAAAATATATGCAAGAATTGATTTATGGAAATTATAATAAGCTAATTTCTATATCTAAATTATACAAAATTTTAATAGTGTATTAAACCAAAATAGGTCAAAATGTTGTGAACACTTTAACAAAGGGCTTGACAATAAATCTATCACCTGAAGGTATAAATGACCTTTTGTTGTCAGTTAAGCTAACCTCAAACTTTCAGATATGGAAAATCTTCACATGGAAATTTCTATATAGAGCCTTTTATACACCATATAAAATAGCCAAATTTGACCCTATCCAAAAGCCCATATGCTGGAGATGTACTTTAAACTGCGAGGCAGATTGGATACATATGTTTTATGAAAATTTTGGGAAGATATTAATAGATTTCTTCAAGCCATTTATAATGACAAATTTGTTCTAACAAAGTCTTTAATTTTTGTGAATGTAGATGACTCAGTAACTATGAGTAAAAGTGATCAATATCTTCTATGGTCTATTCTGGCTGTAGCCAGAAAATGTATAACAAGAAAATGGAAATCCACAGTCCCTCCAAGTTATGAAGACTTCATATCTCTATTAAAGGAATCAGCACAAAAAGAAATAAAAGTCAAAGAAGAAAGAATTTTTCCCAGACGTTGGACAGACAATCCTTGGAATAAAATCTTAATACTTATAGACACATTACAAAAGGATATAATTTCTTCTACATGAAATTGAAATGTCATAAACTAAGATGGACTTATGTGAATATATGCCAGTAAAGGTTATATTTGTTCTATGGGATTATTCCTCTTTATAACTTTGTTGGTTAATCCTTTTCATTGGACCACCTGTAAATATTGTACATATTGTTATAGTTATTAACTATTTTCTTTTATTTTGAATTGTAATTTAAATTTACTGTATCATAATTTGTTTACAAACAAAAAAAATAAAAAAAAAGTGAAGTAAAAAAGTAAGAACACTAACAATGCTTTGTATAAGCATTCTGTTGAATGTACAAACTAGAAAAAATGTACCTTCTCCATCATTGAAGTGGTTTCTCATGATTTAAGGTGAGGTAATTTTAAAAATTTAGTAGAACAAAAAGAAGCTTAGAACTAGCATCTTATATAACACCTGGCTTAAATGATGTGGTAAACACTAAGTGTTTTTTAAAAGAAAGGAGAGTGACAGCTTGCAAAAGTTTAGTAAAAATATGAATCATGCAAGCTTTAGATTGTTTTAAGGTAAGCATTTAAAGGGTCTGTTTTGGATTGTATTTTATTTCCAATTAGTCTCAGGCTCGTCACATATTAGTATTCATTAACTTACTCATCTGACTGGTTGGATTTTATTGATTTAGTTATTTAACATGAAGTGTTTTTGTTAGAAAATGTTTGAGGAAGTCTTTGTGGCCGAATAGCGAATATTAAACTTGGACAACGTTAAATACCATTTTGGGGTCAGTCTTCTTTGTGCAGGATTGGTGTTTTGTAGTTGAGTGTGTTTTTGTACACTGAGCTGTCCGTTTCTGGTTTTCTTTATAACATGTGTATCTCCTCATAACTTTATTACTCATTACAAACTGGACCAGGTCTCTAGGGTACGTGCATCATTCGGCTTGATGGTGCAAGGAAATATTCTTCCATGAGACCTCCCAAGGTTCAGTTAGCTAGGAACTCTGTCCCAAAGTCAAGGATTATGTGAAGATTGACAACATCAGATAAAGAAGTTATGTCTTGCCATAGTGTTCCATCTGTGTTGTCGATCTTCACTAATCCTTGACGTTCCCGCACTCCTTCCCCTGCCATTAGAACTCTTGGTGGATCGAATATTCCCTAAGACTGGCTTCATAATAGGGACACAGATATGGCCTCTTATCTATTATTTCTTGTTTGTCACTATAGTTTGCAGACTGGATCTGAGGTAATTTGGTGAGGAACATTGTGGGTAGAGCTTAAGTCAAGTTTTGGAAGGCATGAGCTGGAATAACGGCTGAGTAGGTTCCGAGGCTCAGAACTGAAACCAAGCCCACAGTCAAAGATTAGTGAAGATTGACAACACAGATGGAATGTTACAGTAAGACATAACTTCTCTTTAAATGAGTTAGAATAGGAATTAAATCTCCTGGTACTTGTAAATGTTGTCTTTAGCTCACCAGAAATTCCTCCAAGTTACACAGTGGCACTCACTAATGAGCAATAACATTAAACCAGTGTACTAGTAGTCAAACTTCCTGGAGGATGGCAGTCAGCAAACATGTTCAGAAGGATTAGTGCAGTGTGACATACACAGTAAATATATCTGTAAATAATACAGTTGTAAGTAATTAGTGCAGGTAGCGTGTGATACAGTACTGAAATTAGTGAAAAATAGAGAGCAGCATGTAGTGATGATAGAATGATAATTATTTGAACTGAAAAGTAAGTAAATATTAACTTGGCGCTGCTGTAAGAAGAGTTAGATGAGGAATACAGTACAGCAAGTGTAAATGGGATAACAAATTTGTTTAGATCACTTAGAAGGGAATTTCAGAAAGATACCCACTGGCTAATAATCAGCATAGACTACTGCAATGCTACATCAAACAAGGGGAGTGTTGTGTAATACAGCATAAATGATAGTAAAGCAAAAGCAACAAGGAGCCAGTAGAAATTCTTAATGCTATCTCGTTTGAAAATGCCCCGTCGCTCGCAAGAGTAAGATTGCTAAATAGTTCTAAACTTTAAAAATACTGGCGGGTAGTACAAGTAGCTACAAATATGATACTTTCCTAGTATTGAAGGGATCATATAATTTCATAGGTGGTTAATAGGTATGTGATCCACACAACCACTAGGGACCCTTGCCTAGTCTCCCAATTGCCCCAGAGCTCCTTCTGGTTAAGTGGCTTGCTCAAGAGTTACACAGTAGGCAAATGGAGGCAGAGCGGATTCAACCTTGAAATACTGAATGCAGCTTATTAACATATCATAAATTTAATTCCCTGTGCTGACATCTGTAGTCTGAACAGTGAGTCATCCTGTCAGGATTAGCAAACCAAAGATAACAATGAGCAAAAATGAAGGATGGATGATGCCTCCGGACCAATTGTGGAGGCAGGGGTCCTTTGTAGATACTCCATATCACACATGCGTAGTAAACTAAGATTATGGTGTAGCAGTTATTTTAAAGCTGAATTAAATTCATATTAGGTAAAAATGGCAGCACAAACATGTTTGAATTCTTGAAAATGGGAAAGTCAGGAGGGAGAATAATTTTCTACTATCTTGATGATCCGTCTCATTGATCCATCAGGAAAGATTCAGAAGTCGGAACTTAATAGCTAATTTTATGCCAAAAAGCCCAAACCCAGTATTAATTTCATCTGGAATACTTTCCACTAGAGCTCAGGTTGACTAATTCTTTTTGACATTAGAAAAAATCCAATGTGAAGTTGTTCAGTCTCGCCGTTCATTCTTCACTGATGGGTTCAGAGCCGATCCTCAGCTCCGACACAGCCGACTAGCAAGCTCAAAGTTTTCCAGTAGCTCGAGACCCAACCCCTTATCCCACAATGCACTGCTGGAATTACCTCAGATCTAGTTTGCCGCGGCTCGGATCTCTTGGTTTTCAGCATTGCTCGAGACTATTGTCGGAATTTTCATCTTTCAGCAAGTTTTTCTATTGCATTTTTATATCTTTCTACTATTATATTTACCATAGTATTACCTAGTTTAGCAAATTTCTATGTTTTTCCCCTTTTCCCAGTAAATCTCTAGTGCTTGCCTTCAGCCTGTTGGCCTTGGGCCTTTTCTTACAGCTTGTTAGATTAGAGTTGCCCTTTTTGGGCTTTTTGATATTGGATTACTCTTCTTAACAGTTGCCCATTTGAGCTGTTTGTGCTGTCTTTTTGCATTGCTGTGTGCAGTGAATTAGATTACTCATTTCTGTGTCAAACTATTTTTATATAGTTAAATAGTGCTGTTTTTTTTTGATCTTGTAAATTTTTTTCAGGAAGTTAGTTGCTATGTCTGAAGAAAGGGAAAAGCATCCTAAGTCTGGGTTCAAAAAGTGCTCAGACTGCGGACAAAAGATGTCAGTTATGGATGCCCATGTGCAGTGTGTGTACTGTTTGGGTGAGGTGCACCTGCAGGAGTCATGTAGTATCTGCCACTCTTTTTCTACTCGAGTGCTTGCAGAAAGGAAGAGGAAGTTAGTTGACAGGGGTATTATTAAACACACTTTCTCAGAGGCATTGTCTGACCAGGATGGGGCCAGCAAATCGTCCAAATCTTCCTCAGAATCCAGGACAAAAAAAGGGAAAAAGTTGAAGTGTTGTAACTTCGGCTCCACTGGCTTTGGAGCCGACAGTCTATTCTTTTCAGACCCGGGGCACTGCTTTGGAACCAGTTGCCGAAAAACCTCCCTGTCTACTTCTCCAATCTGCTCCATCTATTGACTCCTCCAGGTCTTCGGTCAGCCTGTCTGATCTGGATATGGACTGGTTGGTTCAGAAGCTCTTAAAGGCACCAGGCCTAGCTAAATTGCTGTCAGCTCAGACCCAACCTTCGGAGCCGAAGACTGTTACTCCTGAATTGTCTGCTCCTCCTCCGAGCCATACCGGACCTTCTGAGCTGGAGGATGCTGACCTGATGATTGTGGACCCCTTGAAGCCGTCACCTGTTCCAGTGTCGTCGGCTCCATCTGCTCAGACATCCCCGGCTCTGACCAGGGACTCTAGGAGCTGACACTCTCCAGTCGGGTCTGGGGAGGATAGTCGCATGGACTTGTTGGTGCCGACTCTTCCTCTCGAGGCTTCAGCTCGGGTGAGCTCGGCTCCTACCTCAGGCTCAGAGCCCACAGCTTTGGTGCGGGAGGGGATTGCGGCTCCTCCTGATCCTTCAACTCCTTCTCATCAGAGCCGTGGTGCATTCGAAGCCATGAAGCAAGTGCATCTCCAGGTCTGGCCTCTTCCTCCCCTAAAGTGCCTGTGTCAGTTTCTGTTTCCTCTGGTCATCCCAAGCGTAGAGACCCAGAGCCTCAGGTAGACCCACAGGGTGCTCTCTACTCTTCTGAGACCTGTCCAGAGGCTACCCCTGAAGAAGTTCCCAGGAAGAGATTATGCAAGAGGAGGCATTTGGATTCCCCATAGGAGTCTCTAACATCAGACACCAACTTGGATGAATCAGAAGGGTTCCCTAGATACCCCTCTGAGGACATCTCCTTTGCGGAGATTCTTGAAATTTAGGCAGAGGGGTGATTGGCAGTCCAAGAGCACTACTGAGAAAGAGTCGGTTCTCCTGAAGGCATTCGGGTCTCAACCTTCCACCTCTTGGGTGTCTCCGCCCTACAATAAGCATATGGATCTGGTCTCTCGTAGGGCATGGGAGTCACCAGACTCTATGGAACCTGTCCCTAGGAGGCCTAATAAGTATATTTCTGCCCCCCCCCCCCCCCGTAGATAAGTCCTTTTTGACCAAGGGATTCCCTGTTGATGCCATTGTGGTGGCGGCAGCAACCAAAAAGGAAATGTCTGAGACTTCCTTGTCTATCCATCCTCCTAACAGAGAATCCAGGATCATGGATAGATATGGGAAATGCATGTTTAGTTCAGCAACTTTCTCACTCAGATCACTGAACTACTTGACCCATTTTGCCAGACTGCAGAGAGATTTCCTTAAGGAGTTGGGAGATGCTCTTCAGGGTGCTGTAGCTACGAGTGTATCCAACAAAGTTGCTATCCAGCTTGCTACCCTTAATTCAGTAGTTAACTCATCCATGCATCTCGTATCTTACGCAGCTGATGGTTCGAGTAGAGCTGCAGGTACAGGAATTGCTCTTCGTAGGCATGCCTGGATGCGACTCATAGGTTCATAGGTTCGTACTAGGCTATCTGCCTTAGGGCATTTATAAGCCTAGCCAGAGTGTGTGTGGCTTTCACCACCCCTTAGGATGAGAATACTACGCTCTTTTAGGGTTTAGTTTGCTATGCCTCTGTCTAGTAGTGACACAGAGATGACCCCCGGGGTAAACCTACGATCTCCCATCCACTCGTCAAGATTTCTCTTGAATAGAGTCAGTGAGGGGCTCTGCGTAACATGGACTGGGATTCTGTTTCAGAGTGTAGGGAGCCTCTGGGTTATGAATCTGTCCCTCCAGCACGTCCTATTTATTTCTGTGTTGAGGTTTAAGTCTCTTGCTCTCGTGGCTCTGATGGATTTGGATTTTCTGAGGTGGAGCATGTCCATTAATTCCGGACTGGACATGGCCTTGTACGTCAGGCACAGATCACCTCTGAGTAGGCGGTATGCGACTGAATAGAGCTGGAGTTTTTTCAGTCGGGCAGCATATGACATATGTTTAAGACCCTTTATCCTCTTGGTGAGGAACTTTTGGGGTCTTTCCAACTGCTGCAGGTGTCGGGTAAGATACATCCCAAATGGGGCATTGTATTCAATCATTGGCCTGATAAGAGAAGAGTACAGGGGTACAATGACCTCTCCTGATCTGGATGTGAATCCCTTCATGATAAGGTGGGCAATATAGAAGGTCTTCCTAACCACTTTGGCAATGTGAGTGTCAAATGAGAGGTTACTGTCAACCTGGGTCCCTAGGTCCCTGATTACCTCTTCCGTACTTAATGGATTACCACCTATGTGGTAATTTGTGGGTACCTTGTTTTTCCCAAAGGGTATGACTATACATTTTTTGGCATTCAGCTTAAGGCCATGGCTCTGGCACCAATTATCCGTTTCTATGAGGCCTCTCTGAAGGATGTCTGTGTCCGCTGGAGTATCAATTATGGTGCCCAGTTTGCAGTCATCTGCGAACTTTGTCAGCCACAATCCTCCTATGTTTGCCTGTACCTCGGAAAAATAAATGCCGAACAAGAGGGGTCCCAGGACTGAGCCCTGTGGGACACCGCTTGTGACTGGCTTAGAGTCTGACATAGCTCCAGCAACTCTGACCCTGTGGGTTCTGTCCTTGAGCCAGTTTGCAACCCATCTTGTGACATATGGGTTTACATTTAAGCTGGCGAGTTTGTCTATGATGCCCGAGTGGGGTATTGTGTCAAAGGCTTTTGCAAGGTCAAGGTAGGCTGTGTGAACTGCCTTACCCTCATCAATGGCCTTAGTGACTGTTTTAAAAAAGTCGACCAAGTTCAAAAGGCAGGATCTGCCCTTGACAAAGCCAAATTGGGTAGGATCCAATGTCTGTAGGTCCCCAATGTCTTTGTTTATGAGTTCCATAATGATCCTCTCCATAGCTTTGCAGACCAGGCTCGTCAAGCTTATGGGGTGGTAATTTCCAGGGTCCGTAGAAGCACCGCCTTTGTGAAGTGGGACCACTGTTGCCGTATGCCACTCTTTGGGTACGTATCCTGTAGTAAGGCTAAGATTAAACAGCAGCCTTATGTGTGGGTTTAGTTCCTCTTGGAGTTCATGTAGCACACAGCTCGGGACACCGTCCGGTCCCATTGATGCTGTGTTTTTAGCTTTAGAGAGGGCGGCTCTCACCTGGGCATCTGAGATGTTAGGGAGGCTACACTCTGCTGGGATAGTTATTTCTCCTTTTGGGGGAGGAGGGGGAGGAGAAATTTGCACTGAACCTGTCTGCCACAATGTTGGCAATGTCAGTGGGTTCAGTGTATTTTGTGTCATTTTGGACTAACTCTGAGCATATCTGGGAGTTTCCATCCAGGTTTCTAACATAGCTAAAGAAGGCCTTGTGATTGTCTTGTGTCTTTTGCGATTTTTCTCTCAAAGTTGGCCTTGGATGATTTTATGAGTGATCGTAGTTTTTTTGCTAGTACTGATCAGAGATGCCTTCCCTTTTAGGGATTTTGCTCTTTCATGTAGTAGCTTCCTCCTCCTGTTGTAAAGTTTGTTTATGGCTGGGGTCCACCAGACTGGGCACCTGCCTTTGGGGGAATGGGTCTTGGTTTTATTTGGGACTGCATGATCCATGCATTCTTGAAGGTGCCCGTAGAAGGAATTTGTAAAGGATTCAGCAGTGTGGGTTGGGGTTTCCACTGGCCCAGGGGCCTTGAAGGATACCGCTTCAGTCTTAAGAAGTGTGAAGTTGGCTTTTGAGAAGTTCTTCACTGTGGTCATTTGTGCAGGGGCTGGGGGCGGGATGTGGATTTCCAGTGAGATTAATTTATGGTCTGATCTTACCAAAGAGGGATATACTTCCGGTGTGGAGCATTTTGTCCCCATGCTTGTGATGATCAGGTCTAGTATATTGTCTCCTCTTGTGGGAATGGTGACTAGTTGTTCCATTGCATTTGAGTTCATGAATTCTAGGAACCTTTGGGCTAGGGTGTTGGGGCTTGAGTAATGTTCCCAGTCTATGTTTGGGTAGTTGAAGTCTCCCAAAATGATGGTATTTGGAGAGACATTCATACTCTCCAGTGTCTTCAGGAAGGCTGTGTGGGGTTCCTGAGATTGAGAGGGTGGTCTGTAGCATGCTACAAACTGTAAGGCAGTTTTGCCTATGGTTAGTTGCACCTGGATCGACTCTGATGCTTCCTGCGTTGCCACTAACCTGGAGGTGTGGGTATCTTTGATGAAAATGGATACTCCCCCTCCTTTTGTGGTTCGGTCCAAGTTTTGGGTCCGGAAAGCATGATAGGAGGTAAAACCTGATAGTGCTGGGGTGCTCTCAGGAGCCTTGAACCAGGTTTCAGTCACTGCACAGACATCGATGTTCTCCATACTGAGGAGGGCTTCGAGGGAGTGCATCTTGAGGTTTAGACTTCTGGCATTGAGCAGCATTCCCCTTAGTTTTTTTCCACTTGTGTTTTCTAGGGAGGTAGGTTTGTCATTTGAGCCTTGCCTAAAAAAGGCACTATGGGGGTGGCAAGAGCCTTGGCCAATATCCGGAAGCCCAGGGGTGACAGGTGCAAGCCATCCCTTGCGAAGCAGTGTGGCTAGTCTAGCATGTCATCCCAAGCAGACAGACATTGGATCCCCTTAGAATGACACCAGTAATTAAGCCAATTGTTAAAACTGATCATTTTGTCTTTGTACTGTGGCATCATTCTTGGTGAGGGTAAGATGCTGCTCAGGGTCAGGGTCATACCGGCCTGGGCTACATAATCAGAGAGAGCTCCTCTATGTCTCTTTTCATGTAGTCCAGGGAGGTACGTCTCAGGTCGTTCACACCGGCATGTACAATGACTGAGTCATATTTGTACTTGCTGTGGAGTGACCCGAGTGCTTGTGTTATGTGGCGGATTCTAGCTCCCGACAGGCAGCTTACTGTGAACTTTTCCTTGTTCAGTCTGGTGAGCGGGACGTCAGTGTGTCTGACTGTGGAGTCACCTATTACAAGTGTGTCTGGCATGTTTGGCCTTAACGGCTGTGACTGTTTAGCACACTGACTTTGAGAACTATGTGTTGCATGTGCTATGTGCTATGTCTTGAGGTGGCGGTTGCTTGGGTGTCTGCTTTGGAGGCCTCTGTTTTGGTAGATTTTTAATCAGCACCTCCGAGTATGTTTTTGTGTGTTTATGTGTTTGGTTTGCAGTTGTGATAGTTCTATGTGAGACTGGGTTTGTGGTGTGCGTGGTTACCTTCTCCTCCTGACTGGTCTTGCCAGTACTGAATTGAGAGCTCAGCCTCCAGTTTGGCTATATAGTTGCATCTCTCGCATATATTTGTATTTGTTGGGAGGAGGAGAGGGTTGTCTGTGTACATGAGGCAATTGTAACATTGCCTCAAGATTCCCAGATTCATCAGCTGAACAGGAGAGGACGCCAGCAACTGACCCTTCGACATGCTAGAAATAGTGAAAAAGATTGCTGTGTAACTGAGTCAGAAAGGACCTATAGGGAAATGGGTACTCAAGGGAATTTAGGTGAATGAAGTACTTTCTTTTGTTTGAGTGCTTTACCTGTATAAAAAATGCTTTAGGAGCAAGTGCTGAGCTTTTCAGAGAGTATAGGCTGTTTAGATTGCAAGTAGAACAGTTCTTAGGGAAAAATTGAAGAGCAGACTTTACGGAGCCAGAAATAGTTTAAACTTGATTAACCGGTGCTGCCCGAGAGCAACTTTGCGCTAATTTGCGGAACCCTTCAAGTCTTCCTTTACGAATACCCCGTTTGACGGCTCATCCTTGTTTGGGCCAAAGGTGAAGGAAACTTTGACCAGGTGTGAACAAGAAGGAAAGACTCTGTCTGCCTTCAGAGTCTGTTTTTCCACCCCCCCACTTGACCCTTTCCTAAAGGTCAGAGGGGAGGAAAGATGGTTCCGGAAAGCCCAAGGAGCCTTTCAAGACACACATGGAGAGCCCCCCTCCAGAGGCACAGGAGGGGGTTACAATGGAAGACGCCGCCCTTGCGGCATCGGGGGTTTGCAACACCAGGGTGACAGAGATCACTTCTCTGGTCAGTCATACCAGTGCTCCTAAAGGGAGGCCCGGCTGTCCTACTCTGGAGACAGTCAGGGGTTGCTTGTCAATGTACCCAGAAGCCTGGCTAGATATAACAAATGACAATTGGGTACAAAGTATCATTTCCAGAGGGTATTTCATACCGTTCTCCATCCAGCCCCCTCCAGTCAAAAAAATCCTGGACATTCCATGCAGTCACAGGGAACAGGCAACAATAGAGGTACGTTGATTGCTAGAAAAAAAGAGTCATCCAGCCAGTTCCAGCAGACGAAACAGGATTTGGAACTTACTGAAGATTCTTTTTGGTTCCAAAGAAAACAGGGGACTGGAGACCCAACTTGGATCTCAGCAGACTCAACCAATTTGTGAGGAAAGCGAAGTTCTGAATGGCCACGCTACAGTCCATACTTCCCTTTTTAGGGAAAGACAATTGGATGTGCTTGATTGATCTTAAGGATGCGTACTACCACATAAAGATGGCCAGACCATCCAGGGATCACATGCGTTTCTGGCTGAGAGCCAATCATTATCATTCTGAGCTCTGCCCTTTGGTCTCACTACAGCCTCAATGTTCACCAAGTGCATGGCAGTAGTCATGGCTCACCTGAGGCGTCTGGGATTCCAGGTGTTTCCATACATGGACGATTAGCTCCTTACCTCCACCGCCAGGCATCAACTTCTTCAAGCGAGAGAGGCTACTCTGACACTCTGCAATTGGCTAGGCATTACAGTCAACTTCGAGAAGTCTGCTTTGTTGCCATTGCAGCATATAGTTTTTATAGGGACAGAATTAGACACGTCAACCACCACTCTTCGTTTTCCACCAGAAAGGGTTTGTATTCTTCGCCAACAGATCACATCCTTGGAATCAAAGAACAGAGCACCAGCTGCAGAGGTAATGAAAGTACTAGGATTGATGGCAGCAGCAATCTTGGCAATCCTGTTAGCAAGGATGTATATGATGATTCTTCAATGGCTCCTATTCATGCAATGGTCTTACCAAGAACTTCCAATGAATCACACAATCTTGATAATGAATTCTTGCAAGAAGGATCTTCAGTGGTGGGGGGGTCTACTTTAATTAAACGAAAGCGGAATCTATCGAATATAAATCCATCGACACATAAACAGCGAAACACGATAACGTCGAACACACAAAACCGCAAAATTTAAACATCGAAACCACAATAGTCGGCCAACCCCACCGCCCTCCCGTAACATGCTACCTACGCAAACACAACAACAAAAACACATACATACACTAACCAAAACCCTACTACTAACCCTAAATTAAAGTAACAAAACCCCACTTGTAACCCTACACTAAACCCCACATACAGAACTATCTATGCACTACCCTTAACCCCTCCCTAACCTTAAGGTCTGTAACTACCACACACTTACCCTACAGAACTATACCCACACAAAGTAAATATTCTACACACATACACTTAAGAAAACCCTACACTAAACCTTACATACATTACCTATCTATGCACTTACCTTAACCCGCACCCTAACCCTAAGGTCCGTAACTATCGCACACTTATCTTACGGAGCTATACTGCAGACAGGTCAATTATGACAATTCGACATTTCCGATTTTGCTATTTAGTGTGTTCGACGTTTCCGCGTTTTGCTGTTTATGTGTCGACGGATTCGTATTCCACGGATTCCACTTTTGTTTAATTAAAGTAGACCCAGTGGTGGTTGACGTCTCTTCATGTCACAATAGGACGTCCCTTCATGCTACCCCCTCTAGTTGCCACTGTGACCACGGATGCTTCCCTGATAGGGGGGGGGGGGCATTTTCAGGGAAAGACTGCACAAGGCACATGGACAGATCAAGAATCACATCTGCATATCAATGCTCTGGAGATGAGAGCAGTACTTTTAGTGTTGCAATACTTTCAGGACTGTCTTCCTTTAGGAACAATTGCAATACAGACAGACAACATGTCAGTGGTCTGGTACCTGAACAAGCAAGGCAGGACCAAGTACCCCCTTTGCGAGAAGCCCTCAGAGTATGACAGTGGGCAGTGTCATCCCAGCGCTTTCTGTTAGCAATGCACATCTCGGGCAAATTCAGTGTCATAGCGGACAAACTGAGCAGTGCAATTTTATTGCCCCATGAATGGTCCCTCAAACAAGAGATTGCGGACAGGATTTTCCGCAAATGGGGCCAGCCTTCCTGCGACCTGTTTGCCAGTCATATCAACAACAAATGAAGAAGCTATTTGCCCTGATTTCCCCCACCAGGTCAGTCCTCGAGGGATGCTGTTGTTCACTATTGGCCCCCGGGTCTCCTCTATGCATTTCCCCCAATTCCTCTAATACCCAGATTTTTACAGAAAGCAAAGTCGCTGGGACGGAGAATCATCCTTATAGCCCCTCATTGGCCTTGGCAGATTTGGTTTCCGTTTCTTTACCATCACATTCTGGAAGACCCATGGATCCTGGACCCAGTTCCGGACTTATTGACACATCCGTCAGGGGATCTCCATCCTTCATTGCAAACACTGAAGCTAACTGCTTGGCTGCTCCCATTCCCCGCATAACCAGGCTTTATAATCTTTCCCATGACACTAGTCAAATTTTGTTGGCTTCCCATAAGCCTTCCACTAGAAAGTTGTATCACAGTAAGTGGAAGAGATTTTCCATTTGGGCTTCCTACCATAATATTGACCTTACCAAGCACCATTGCCTTCTATTTTACAATTCTTGACAGAAATTTTCAACAAAGGAGCAGCGGCTTCTATGGTGCAGGTACAACTAGCTGCTATATCTAATTTTCATCTAGGGATTGAAGGACTGAATATTATGGCTCACCAATTGTCTAAAACTTTTCTAAAAGGTTCCTTTCACATGAGGGCTCTGGTGAAGACTCCTCTTTCTCCCTGGAATTTGAATTTTATGTTATCTCACATCATTGTTCCTCCTTTTGAGCCTGCATCATCTTGTAAGCTAAAATTTATATTGTGGAAAATTATCTTCCTAGTATCCATCAAAACAAACTTTTGAAAAGAAAACCACGAAGGAAGCTGAGTGCAGAAGTAATAAATGTTCCAATAAGCAGGCGATAGCTTTAAAAACAATGGTGTTAGCACTTTATTAACCAAGAACTTTCGGAAGGTTCACTAACCCTCCTTCCTCAGACAAAACAGTTAGACTCAGTGAAAGGTTGAGGTTAAATACTAGTAACCCCTCCCTAATTAACAAGTTTTAATTAACAAAAGACATTCATATAAAAACATTCATATGAACAACCCAACCAACTTTTTCGTCTTGGTTGAACAGGAGGACATCTTTTGTCAGTTTACAAATATATGTAAAATCCTACCATTCTTTTATAAAGTGTACCTTAATAGAACAAACCTTCTAATAATTCCAATGTACGTATACAAACAAATAAATACTAAAAACAATATTATAAACTAAATAGATATAAATGACATACATTAAACAACTAGTATGGCAGAAGGAAAACAATCCTTACACATCAGATAGTGTTGCCTTATAAAATTTAAAATAATAATAAAACAGTGATGCGCCCAAAACATAAAATCAGAAAACACATAAAGGTCACCTAAAGAAGGCTGCCTGAGCCTAACTAGAATACGTAGTAAAAAACAACCAGTTGTGCAAGGGTGAAAGCTATAAAACTACAAAATATGGACAGACATCCAAGAAAGTAGGATGCACCTAAGCAACCAAATGGACCTCAAGGGAATCAGTAAGGGTTGAAATCAAACCTAATTTATCTCCTCATGGCTAATAATCTGAGGATGCAAGACAAGACAATAGCCTCATTCAAGCCCGGATAAGTGTACGCTGCCGTTCTCACTTGCCAAAGGAGTTCTTCCTTTTCTAAAATTAGCTGCCAGGGGCCACTGTTTAAGTCTGAGGGTACTTGTTTTACCACCACAAAATGGAAAGCATGCCCCGGATAGTCAACAATATGGCGGGCTAGTGCATTCTTTATGTCACCCTTTGAAATAGCATAAAGGTGTTCATATAACCGATTTTTAAACGCCCTTTCGGTCTTTCCTATGTAGAAAGCCGAACATAGGGTGCATAGGGCAACATAAACGACTGCCCTAGACTCACAATTAAAGCTGCCCATAACTTTGTATATGTTCCCATTGATGTTGAATTGGAACCCCTCTAGGATACATTTGCACTGACGGCATGTCCCACATCGGGTCATCCCTTGACGCCTGTTAGAAAATGTTTTTTTATTGTTCCTCTCCAAGAGGGACTTCAGCGACGAACCTTTTCTAAAAGTAAATCCTGGAACTATGCCTAATAGGTCAGTTAGCTGTTTGTCTTCTTTAATTATTAACCAATTCTTCTGTAGAATGTCCCTGATGTAATGATGATCAACAGAAAACGTACACAAAAACTTAGTTCCTACATCCTTCCTAACTATATTCCCCAATTCAATTGCCTTGTTGTCGTCTTCCATGTTACTATAAAAATGCTCTGAATTCAAAATAGGCCGAAAATGGCCAGCCCTCCTTTTGCCTTCTACCTCCTTTTTAATTTCAATAAGAAGTACTTGCAGATAACCCCTATTGATGAACATGCTAGTTAATTTATCGCATTCCTTAACGAAATCCACGTCTCTAGTGGTCATACGTGCTGCCCTTACCATCTGTCCTTTGACCACAGCTTTTTTGATGGTAAGGGTGGCAACTACTAAAATGTAGAAACCCATTGGAGTACGTGGGTTTGCGATAAATACTACTCATAAATCTCGATTCCCCATAATCCTTAATAAGCAGTATGTCCAAATAATTTATTTCATTGACATTAACTTCAAAGGTAAAATCCAGAAAACTAGTAAAAGTCTTCATAATGTCGATGAAACCCTTTATGTCATCTACAGGGCCGTTACACAGAAAAAAACATGTCGTCCTGGTATCTGGTGTACCAGGCGACATGTTTTTTATATACTTCATTAGTAAATAAAAACATGTTTTCCCATTGTGCAATGACACAATTGGCAAATGCTCCACCACACGGGGAGCCCATGGCTACCCCTGTGGTTTGTTTATAGGTGACCCCATTAAAATTGAAAAAACTATATTTTAAAATCAATTCCATTAACGTTTCAGTAATATAAATAATGTTCTGAGGTACCTTTTTACCTTCCATGAAAGACCGTAGCCATTCGATTCCCAATTGTTGCGGAATCACCGTATACAGATCTTTTATGTCCACTGTTAAAAAAATAAAATTGGGATCATAGACTATTTTATTAATGTTTTCCAAAAAATGCCACGAGTCCCTACAAATTTGTTCTTCAGTTTTTATAAGTGGTTTAAGAATTGTATCCACGTATTTAGCACACCCCACTAGAATAGACCCCCTGCTGTCAACAATTGGTCTAAACGGGGGTTCAATGATGGATTTATGAATTTTTGGGACTCCAAAAAACTTTGGCATTTTTGGTGCTAACATGGACAAGTAAGTGTGAATATCCTGGTCAATAAACTCCTCCAAAAATAGATCCTCAATAACATTCCTGATGTGACTAAAGGCTTTGTTGACTTCATTCAAACTGATTGTTTCATATGGGCCGTTATTTAAATGGGCAGATAATTTGTTTACATAATCAAAGTTATCCATGAAAATGAGCCCATTACCCTTATCAGGTTTCATCACCTGTATGTTACAGTCCTGAATTAAGGTCAAAAAGTCCCGCTGTTCGCTGGAAATGTTGAGGATACTCCTCTTTTTGCTATGTTTACCCTCTGCTAAGTGTCTTAAATCTAGCTCGCAGGCCTTTTCGAATGATTTCAGGTGACTGACGAGGGGTGGGTTGAACAAGCTAGCTATTCTAAAAGGGTTGATTAAAGCCGAATCCTTACCTAAAACAGTTTTCAAGTTCAATTTACGAACGAACAATTTGAGGTCTATTAAGGTTTTGACTAAATCCATGTGGGAATCAGGGACAAATCCTAAACCTTTAGAGAAGAAATCCGCCATGTCCTTGGTGATGTTCAAGGTAGTGTAATTAAAAATCCTAAAATCTCCTTCTGAACTACATACTACCACGGGGTAATCCTCTTCAATTGTCATAGCCTTCCCTGGTTCTGCTTGCTCTTTAGGTTGGTGCCTGATGTCCCCATCCTCTTTGACCTCAAATTCATCTGGTGTGAATTCCGGCCTTCCCAAAAACCCTGATTGTGGTTATCACCAATTTCACCTCCTTTATAATTAGAAGCTCCTTGCTGTGGAGGGTGTGTTGTGCCCGCGTTGTCTGACATGACTATAACCTCCACATCATCCTCTAAACCATCCCCCCTAAAGTTTTCCCCTTGGTTGTTAAATTCTTCGTTATTCAGAAAATCATCTAAACAATGCGCTGCCTGCCCTACTCTGGGCAAATCATGTTGGTCTTTTTTAGAAGGGATTCCATTAGCTTTGACCTTGTTCGTATGGTTAGTATTCTTAGCTTTACCCACCTGCGGAGGTGCTGGGTAGGCCACTTTGGCCTTATACTGTTGAACATCTCTCCTAATTTTCTTTTTCTTGTTTTCACATAGCTTACTAGTAGTGGCCTCTATGCTTGTGAAAATGCGTTCATAATCATATTTATACCTCAAGAAATCTTGGTGCTCTTTAATTTGTTGTTCCAACCCAGCTAATTCCTCTCTTAGGGTGTTTATTTGTTCATCATAATGCTGAATCAAAATTCTCATGAACTCAAAGCTCTGTCTATCAAAAAGGTCAAGCAATACATAATGAAATGGAGACCCTTCAATCACACCTACTGGGAAACGCCATTGCCTGAGCCCTTTGGGAACAATTTTTCTTTCTATGCACTCCTCTAAATAAGCAATTTCTAATTGTAATTTTTTACATTTAAATAATTTAGCGTCAAAATTGCTGATGAGCACGTTAATATTGTCCAATACTGGGCCCTGGAACCTGTGGGAGATTCTAATAGCGTAAACGGAACCGGAGAGGGTGAAGAAGTGAATACTGATGGTGACTTGACCACGCTGATTCACCTGCTTTTAGGCAGGATGGATACGTTAACACAACGTATTGATCGTTTAGATAACAAGACCGGAAGGACTGAAGAGTCGTACGGAAGCGGAGGAGATACCGGGTCTCAGAACAACATAAGGGACAACGCTAAGGAAGGTTCGGATTCGAACAAAGTGTCTAGAGCTGCAGGACGTAATAGAAGTGGCTTAATGGTCGAAGAGACAATCGAGACTAATTGTTTGAATGCAACTTCAAACAGCGATACACAAATTCCACCAGGTCAAGGACACTTGCCCATGCACAACACAGGGCACACACAAGGTACTGTCATGAGAAGTAGGTTGCACGATTCGGCACCTACTATAGATTTGTATTTAAATAATAAGAACTTTTTCAATGACAGTTATGATTATAATAATGAAAGTGAACTGTGTTTGGGAGCTACGGGCCCAGTATTGGACAATATTAACGTGCTCATCAGCAATTTTGACGCTAAATTATTTAAATGTAAAAAATTACAATTAGAAATTGCTTATTTAGAGGAGTGCATAGAAAGAAAAATTGTTCCCAAAGGGCTCAGGCAATGGCGTTTCCCAGTAGGTGTGATTGAAGGGTCTCCATTTCATTATGTATTGCTTGACCTTTTTGATAGACAGAGCTTTGAGTTCATGAGAATTTTGATTCAGCATTATGATGAACAAATAAACACCCTAAGAGAGGAATTAGCTGGGTTGGAACAACAAATTAAAGAGCACCAAGATTTCTTGAGGTATAAATATGATTATGCACGCATTTTCACAAGCATAGAGGCCACTACTAGTAAGCTATGTGAAAACAAGAAAAAGAAAATTAGGAGAGATGTTCAACAGTATAAGGCCAAAGTGGCCTACCCAGCACCTCCGCAGGTGGGTAAAGCTAAGAATACTAACAATACGAACAAGGTCAAAGCTAATGGAATCCCTTCTAAAAAAGACCAACATGATTTGCCCAGAGTAGGGCAGGCAGCGCATTGTTTAGATGATTTTCTGAATAACGAAGAATTTAACAACCAAGGGGAAAACTTTAGGGGGGATGGTTTAGAGGATGATGTGGAGGTTATAGTCATGTCAGACAACGCGGGCACAACACACCCACCACAGCAAGGAGCTTCTAATTATAAAGGAGGTGAAATTGGTGATAACCACAATCAGGGTTTTTGGGAAGGCCGGAATTCACACCAGATGAATTTGAGGTCAAAGAGGATGGGGACATCAGGCACCAACCTAAAGAGCAAGCAGAACCAGGGAAGGCTATGACAATTGAAGAGGATTACCCCGTGGTAGTATGTAGTTCAGAAGGAGATTTTAGGATTTTTAATTACACTACCTTGAACATCACCAAGGACATGGCGGATTTCTTCTCTAAAGGTTTAGGATTTGTCCCTGATTCTCACATGGATTTAGTCAAAACCTTAATAGACCTCAAATTGTTCGTTCGTAAATTGAACTTGAAAACTGTTTTAGGTAAGGATTCGGCTTTAATCAACCCTTTTAGAATAGCTAGCTTGTTCAACCCACCCCTCGTCAGTCACCTGAAATCATTCGAAAAGGCCTGCGAGCTAGATTTAAGACACTTAGCAGAGGGTAAACATAGCAAAAAGAGGAGTATCCTCAACATTTCCAGCGAACAGCGGGACTTTTTGACCTTAATTCAGGACTGTAACATACGGGTGATGAAACCTGATAAGGGTAATGGGCTCATTTTCATGGATAACTTTGATTATGTAAACAAATTATCTGCCCATTTAAATAACGGCCCGTATGAAACAATCAGTTTGAATGAAGTCAACAAAGCCTTTAGTCACATCAGGAATGTTATTGAGGATCTATTTTTGGAGGAGTTTATTGACCAGGATATTCACACTTACTTGTCCATGTTAGCACCAAAAATGCCAAAGTTTTTTGGAGTCCCAAAAATTCATAAATCCATCATTGAACCCCCGTTTAGACCAATTGTTGACAGCAGGGGGTCTATTCTAGTGGGGTGTGCTAAATACGTGGATACAATTCTTAAACCACTTATAAAAACTGAAGAACAAATTTGTAGGGACTCGTGGCATTTTTTGGAAAACATTAATAAAATAGTCTATGATCCCAATTTTATTTTTTTAACAGTGGACATAAAAGATCTGTATACGGTGATTCCGCAACAATTGGGAATCGAATGGCTACGGTCTTTCATGGAAGGTAAAAAGGTACCTCAGAACATTATTTATATTACTGAAACGTTAATGGAATTGATTTTAAAATATAGTTTTTTCAATTTTAATGGGGTCACCTATAAACAAACCACAGGGGTAGCCATGGGCTCCCCGTGTGGTGGAGCATTTGCCAATTGTGTCATTGCACAATGGGAAAACATGTTTTTATTTACTAATGAAGTATATAAAAAACATGTCGCCTGGTACACCAGATACCAGGACGACATGTTTTTTCTGTGGAACGGCCCTGTAGATGACATAAAGGGTTTCATCGACATTATGAAGACTTTTACTAGTTTTCTGGATTTTACCTTTGAAGTTAATGTCAATGAAATAAATTATTTGGACATACTGCTTATTAAGGATTATGGGGAATCGAGATTTATGAGTAGTATTTATCGCAAACCCACGTACTCCAATGGGTTTCTACATTTTAGTAGTTGCCACCCTTACCATCAAAAGAAAGCTGTGGTCAAAGGACAGATGGTAAGGGCAGCACGTATGACCACTAGAGACGTGGATTTCGTTAAGGAATGCGATAAATTAACTAGCATGTTCATCAATAGGGGTTATCCGCAAGTACTTCTTATTGAAATTAAAAAGGAGGTAGAAGGCAAAAGGAGGGCTGGCCATTTTCGGCCTATTTTGAATTCAGAGCATTTTTATAGTAACATGGAAGACGACAACAAGGCAATTGAATTGGGGAATATAGTTAGGAAGGATGTAGGAACTAAGTTTTTGTGTACGTTTTCTGTTGATCATCATTACATCAGGGACATTCTACAGAAGAATTGGTTAATAATTAAAGAAGACAAACAGCTAACTGACCTATTAGGCATAGTTCCAGGATTTACTTTTAGAAAAGGTTCGTCGCTGAAGTCCCTCTTGGAGAGGAACAATAAAAAAACATTTTCTAACAGGCGTCAAGGGATGACCCGATGTGGGACATGCCGTCAGTGCAAATGTATCCTAGAGGGGTTCCAATTCAACATCAATGGGAACATATACAAAGTTATGGGCAGCTTTAATTGTGAGTCTAAGGCAGTCGTTTATGTTGCCCTATGCACCCTATGTTCGGCTTTCTACATAGGAAAGACCGAAAGGGCGTTTAAAAAACGGATATATGAACACCTTTATGCTATTTCAAAGGGTGACAAAGAATGCACTAGCCCGCCATATTGTTGACTATCCGGGGCATGCTTTCCATTTTGTGGTGGTAAAACAAGTACCCTCAGACTTAAACAGTGGCCCCTGGCAGCTAATTTTAGAAAAGGAAGAACTCCTTTGGCAAGTGAGAACGGCAGCGTACACTTATCCGGGCTTGAATGAGGCTATTGTCTTGTCTTGCATCCTCAGATTATTAGCCATGAGGAGATAAATTAGGTTTGATTTCAACCCTTACTGATTCCCTTGAGGTCCATTTGGTTGCTTAGGTGCATCCTACTTTCTTGGATGTCTGTCCATATTTTGTAGTTTTATAGCTTTCACCCTTGCACAACTGGTTGTTTTTTACTACGTATTCTAGTTAGGCTCAGGCAGCCTTCTTTAGGTGACCTTTATGTGTTTTCTGATTTTATGTTTTGGGGGGGGGGGGAGCATCACTGTTTTATTATTATTTTAAATTTTATAAGGCAACACTATCTGATGTGTAAGGATTGTTTTCCTTCTGCCATACTAGTTGTTTAATGTATGTCATTTATATCTATTTAGTTTATAATATTGTTTTTAGTATTTATTTGTTTGTATACGTACATTGGAATTATTAGAAGGTTTGTTCTATTAAGGTACACTTTATAAAAGAATGGTAGGATTTTACATATATTTGTAAACTGACAAAAGATGTCCTCCTGTTCAACCAAGACGAAAAAGTTGGTTGGGTTGTTCATATGAATGTTTTTATATGAATGTCTTTTGTTAATTAAAACTTGTTAATTAGGGAGGGGTTACTAGTATTTAACCTCAACCTTTCACTGAGTCTAACTGTTTTGTCTGAGGAAGGAGGGTTAGTGAACCTTCCGAAAGTTCTTGGTTAATAAAGTGCTAACACCATTGTTTTTAAAGCTATCGCCTGCTTATTGGAACATTTATTACTTCTGCACTCAGCTTCCTTCGTGGTTTTCTTTCCTAGTATCCATCACTTCAGCCTGCAGAGTGTCAGAGCTCCAAGCCCTATCCATCAAGCCTCCTTATATGGTCTTTCATGCTGACAGAGTATCTCTCAGGACAAACCCATCCTTTTTGCCTAAAGCATGTTCAGAGATTAACATCAATCAAGTCATTGAGTTGCCTGTTTTATTCCCTAATCACACCAAAAAATTGGAATATATGTTGCACAAACTCCATGTTCACAGACAACTTAGATTTTATTTAGGCAAAACAAAAGAGATAAGAAATCGGATCAACTTTTTGTGTCTTTTTCTGAGGCCAGGAAATGTAAACCAGTCACCAAAACAACTCTAAGTGGCTGTCTGATTGTATCACTTACACCTATTCTTGTCATAACATGCCCTTGTCTAGTAAGGTGAAGGCTTATTCAACCAGAGCAGTTTCTACCTCTTCAGCCTTTCAAGCCGTATTTCCTGTAGACATCTGTGCTGCAGCCACATGGTCTAAACCTCACACTTTTATAACTCATTACAAAGTGGATAAGGCCTCCAGGGACAGTGCTTCATTTGGTTCTACGGTTCTGAAGAGTGTACTTCCGTGAGCCACCCAGGGTTAGGGTGCTAGGGACGCAACCCATCAGTGAAGAATGAACGGCGAGATTGAACAACTTCACATAAAGAAGTTATGTACTCACCATAACGTTCCATGTGAGTTGTTCCATCTCGCCTTCATTCTCACGTCCCTCCCTCCTTCTCCCTCTTGGCTGGCTCCCTCCTTCTCCCTCTTGGCTGGCAGTTGACCTGGAGGCTGTCTTCATCCTGGTCTCTCAATGTGTCTTCATGCCTAGGCAGAATAATTATAGTATCTCTATATGGTATGCAGCAAACAAGATCTGAGGTAATTCCAGCAGTGCATTGTGGGATAAGGGGATGAGTCTCGAACTACTGGAAAACTTTGAGCTTGCTAGTCGGCCGTGTCAGAGCCAAGGATCGGCTCCGAACCCATCAGTGAAGAATGAAGGCGAGATGGAACAACTCACAAGGAACGTTATGGTGAGTACATAACTTCTTTTTTAACAACATTAAGGTTGCCATGTGGTATGTTTTATATTATAAATGTTGGAAGAGCTGATTATATGATCAGGCCGTCAAGTTAACTTAGACTCAGCTTTATTATTTTTTTAATTTAATTTTATTTGATTTTTTTCCAAATGAAAAAAATAACATATCTTTAGAATGAGATTGTAATATTGTAACACAATTTACCATCCCCATCATCTTCCTGCATCTTAATCAGAAAATATAGAATAAAGGGAAATCAGAAAGAATAAACTGACTCTAGTAGCTAAGTGTTGCCTATTTTTTTAACAGGTGAGGCTCTAAAAAACAACTGTCCCATGAATCTACTTATCATATGAGACTAGGATATAAAGTTTTGTGATGGAAAATAGTGCAGTTGTGTTTTGCAACCATCCTGAAATCCAAGAGCATTGCTACTACGTATGAAGCCAAGAGGAGTTGGGATCATGCCAATATTTGTTTGAAAAGTTACCAAACCAACTTTCTGACACCAAACAAGCCTTATGAAAAAAAATGTTTTGTTCCTGGCGGTTTAATGTAAGTTCTCAAGGCAGTCCAAATTTGTATATATTCATCCTGATTAAGTTGGCCTACTAGCTTTTGATTTCTTCTCTTAAGAGAATCATAATTTGATCCTATGTTCTCACTAATACGGTAAGAAAGCTTTGAGACAGATTATCTTTTACCTTTAAATGGCAATTAAAGTTGTCTATAGAATTAACAAACAAGGATGGAATACTTGTCAGTCTGGTATTCAAAACAAAAATGTATTTTTGTAGTATGCACATAAGGGGATCATAAAGAGTTTTGGTTGCAGAGAAATATCTTTTAACTGGACTGCACTTGTTATTCCATTGCTTTTTGACTGTATTCAGCTAGCAAGGGGTACCATATCACTAGCAAAGGAAATGTTTAGCATGCTGGGAAAATTTTTTTTTTTTTTTTAATAAGCTGGACTTGGACATAGTAGAGAGTTGTAAGCTGTTAGTATTGTTTTCCAGAGTAAGCTCATAGTATTAAGACAGGGACAATTGTCTAATTAGACTGAACACACTCATAAGGATGTACACTTATTTAACATATTAGTCATAAAAGTTAACCAGATGTATGAGCACCCCTACGATTTAGAGTCTATTACGTTAAAGCTTCCCATATGTGGGTGAGTATAAAAGTTTGCCCTGGGATCCTTGGGAACACACTTCATATACATTTCTTTCAAACTTGGCATATTTTAATACCGTGTAGTCTGGAAAAAAGAAAGGTTTTATATGAAAAAAAATTGTGCCAGAAGTAGGTTTCATTTTTAAGAAAATGTACTCTGCAAAATATAGATAGTGCTAAACAAATGGTACTTCTAAGCAGTTGTATGCATTTTGCTACATGTGTTTTGACTCTGTGCTTACTGTACTTGGCTTTCATTAGACTGAACTGGATTATGAGTATATTCACTCTTGAAGTGAATTTCTTGGCATCCATGTCTCAAACACACAATAAGCTGGTTCTTACTGGAGACCCGAACATAATCCTCTATCTGAAAACACAGTTATAGTAGTTACTGAAGGATATTAGTGTTAGTTGTACAGAATGCATTGATTTGTGTAATTATTAGTGTAAAAGAATATTTATAGTAGATACTGAACTCTAAATATTAGTTACAATGTATCCTGAATGCATATGTTTGTTTAAATTGTAACGTGGAAGGTAACCTTTTTTGTTAATGTTATTTTTAGAAGTTGTTACTGCCTCTTGGCCTAACTCATGGCTGAAAAATTATCTTTGAGCCAGGTCATTTATCTGAATAACAAAGTAAAATAAATAAAGTAAGTAAATTGTGGTTGAATTATATATATGGCCATGAGAACTGGTTTCAAGGCTATTAAAAACGAAGAGGGGAGTGGGCATTCTTGCCTTAATGCTGTCTCTTATCCTGATTTTTAATAGAATAGTTATATGCATTAACACTTAGAGGGGGTAAAGAAAGAAGATCTAAAAATGATATTTAAAGATTCTGAAAGTTTTATTTTGGTTAAGAGTTTAAAGAAAACTCCTAGTATTGAAAAGTTTATGTGTGTCGACTTAACAAAAATATAAAGATTGTCCATTATTATTTTGATTATTTTTGATGTAAAGTAAAATCAGATCTGAAGTAGGAGATTCATTTGTCTGCAACCTGTGGGTTATGGATCCGATATCGGATCCGAACCGGCATGGTTTTCCAGCTATGGATCCAAGCTCTCAGCTCCTCCCCTCACCCATAATGCCCTGCTCTACCCTCATGACCTCAGATCTCGTTTGCCGCGCATGGTGACTGGATTTGTTTCTCAAGCTCTCAAGCTAAGTGCTAGTTTAAGTGTTAAATTTCAGAATTTTAAAGTTTTTATTGATTTTTTGTGTGAAAGTGTAGGTTTCCCCTTTGATATTTTTACTTTTTTAGAGTTTATCTAAAAGTTATATCCCTCCCCTCGCTGTTGGCGTAGTGTGTGTGTGTTGGGCCTGTGAGTGTATTTTTGTTGTTTAGTTACTTTTAGTTTGGTAACTACTTTGCAAGATTGGGATGGCAGACCAACCCAAATCTATATTTTCTAAATGCTCCGAGTGTGGCCATAAGCTTTCCCCAGCTGATGGTCACACTCGGTGTGTTAGATGCCTGGGGGTTGAACACCTCACATCTGGATGTTCCATTTGTGCAGGGTTCAACCCCAGGGCATTGAAGGAGTGGAGGTCCAAGCATGTTTTGGCGGGCCTTTTACCGCCGGACTCGGCTCCGACCTCCGCTTTTTCGGGAGTAACCGTGCCTACGGTTATTCCCTCTGCGGCACCCCCCCCCTCCTCCTCCTGGGACTCAACCTCCCGTTTCTGGTTGGAGGAGAGGATGCTAAAAAGGACCGGAGGGAGAAGCACCATAAGCGGCGGGCCGAGACCTCTGTTTCGGCCCCGCCAGCCAAGCGGCTTCTCCCGGCCGTGTCGGCTCCATTGTCGGCTCGGTCTCCTCCTTCTCGGCTCCGGTCTCCTGTGTGTTTTTCACCGGGACCTGAGGAGGAGGAGACCCGATCTCCGTCGAGGCTATCTAGGAGGCACTCCAGGCCTACCTCAGTAGCCTCGTCGAGATCCACGTATAGCCTTTCGGATGCTGATCTGGACCGGATGATGAGAAGGTTCATCCAGGCCCAGATGCAGGTGGGAGTGCTCTTGCCTCCCCCCCCTCTAGGGGGGAGCTCAACACCCTTTTTCAAACCGATTGCTCCTTCTCCGACCCGCTATCCGGGTTCGGAGCAGCTGGAGCTGAGCAGCTTCGGAGCCGGGGGTGGGTCGGCGCTGATAGTACTTTGTACTTCGGATCCGACCCTGCCCTCGAGTGCATCGGATCCGACCTCTCGGAGCCTGGATACGAGCCTCGGATCCGGGGGGATCAGTGCTCCTTCGGCGCCATCTGTGTCGGAGCGCACTGTCCCTTCGGATCCGAGCGCTTCGGCGCCGGCTCCGATCCACTCTTCGGATCTGAGGGGGAGCCGATTTTCGGATCCTTTGGTCGAGGTCGGCTCCCCTTCGGCATTTGATGTAGTGGAGAGGTCCCTGTTGAGGGTCTCCGGACCCCCGGCACTTGTTTCGGCTCCGTCCCGCGCTCCCTCTGCACTGGGCCAGGCTTCCACCATCCGGCCCTTGGGACAGCCCGCTTCTGTGCCCCAAGCTGCTCCAATGGAACAAGTTGCTGCTTGCGAGGAGTCCTCTGACAGCCCCCCAGAGGATGTTCCTCGCAAGCATACGTGCAAAAGGAGGCACATTGACTCCCCCGAGTCTCTCATGGAAGACACGGACTTGGAGGAAGGGGAAGGCTCCCCACGGTCACCCCCCGAGGATGTCTCATTTGGAGACATCATGGAAATGCTCCGTATAGGGGGTGGTCTGCCCCCAAGTCTTCCTCGGACGAGTCCGTGTTCTTGGAGGCATTTGAAGCGGGCCCGTCTACCTCTTGGGTGTCCCCTCCTGCTGACCCCCTGGTGGACCTCATTACCACCAGGGCATGGAAGGAACCGGACACCGTGGAGCCAATTCCTAAGAGGCCCGATAGGATCCTCAGCCCACCGTCCGACCGTGCCCATTGGAGTAAGGGGCCTCCGGTAGATGCCATGTTGACGGCGGCGGCCACCAAGAGGGAACTTGCTCAGGAGAGTCCCTCAGTCCATCCCCCGAGCAAGGAGTCTCGGATGATGGACCGCTTGGGGAAGTGGATGTTTAGTTCAGCGACCTTCTCGGTAAGGGCGCTGAACTACCTGGCACACGTCATTAGGATGCAGCGAGATCTCATTAAAGAATACGCTGCATCTCCCCCAGAGTCCATGTCGGAGGACAGTGTGCTGCACTCCACCCGCATGGCCACTCTTAGATCAGTTACTAATACCTCTATGCGGCTACTCTCCCACGCTACGGAAGGCGCCGCTAGAGCCGCAGGTGCATGCCTAGTCACTAGATGTCAGGCCTGGCTCCGTCACTGCGATTTTTCTGAGCCCTTCAAAGCGTCATTTGCGAACGCCCCCTTTGATGGTTCTGCCCTCTTTGGCAAAACCGTTCGCGAAACCTTGACCCAGAGCGAGAAGGACGGGAAGATGCTGTCTGCCGTCGGAATCCGCTTCTCTGCACCCCAGAGGCCCTATTCTAGGAACCAAAAGGGTCAGAAGAAGATGTGGTTCCGGAAGTCGCAGCAGTCCCAGCCTGCTCTGGACAACCAGTCCTTCCGTGGCAGAGGAGGACAGGGAGGACGCCGCCCTAGAGGCAGAGGGGCTCCCAGAAACTTCGGGTCCAGGGAACCTTTCTCTGAATGGCCCGCGCAGCAACCCTGAGGGGTTGCCCGGCTGCTCCACTCTGGAGGCAGTCGGGGGATGTTTTTCGGGGCACCTAGCGGCATGGGAGTCCATAACATCAGACCGCTGGGTTCTCCAAATCATATCCAGAGGATACCACATCCCTTTTCTTCACTTTCCAAAGTTGAAGTCCCTCCCAGACGTTCCACCCAGTCAACGGGAGGCCGCTTTGGCAGAAATTGGCCATCTGCTAAAGAAAAGAGCCATCCAGCCCGTCCCCCCAGACCAGATCGGATCAGGGTTCTACTCCAGGTTCTTTTTAGTGCCAAAGAAGACGGGGGAACTAAGACCAATTCTAGACCTTTCTCTCTTGAATCTGGCAGTCCAAGGAAAAATTCCGAATGGTCACTCTGCAATCTATTCTCCCCCTTTTGGGAGAAAATCACTGGATGTGCTCGATAGACCTCAAAGATGCGTACTACCACATCCTGATGGACAGGCGCTCCAGGAGGTTCCTCCGCTTCCGGCTGGGAGCCAGTCACTACCAGTTCCGGGTCCTTCCCTTTGGTCTCACCACAGCCCCCAGGGTGTTCACCAAAGTATTAGCAGTGGTAGCGGCCCACCTGAGGCTTCAGGGGGTGCAGGTCTTTCCCTACCTGGACGACTGGCTTCTTACCGCCCCAACAAGGCATCTACTATTATTGGCGTGAGACTCCTTTCTCCATCTTGCTCCCTTTCTGGGCATTACAATAAATACAAAGAAATCCAACCTGGCGCCCACACAGCTCTTAGATTTTATAGGGGCCAGGCTAGACACAAGGAGTTTACCAGCCTTCCTCACTGCGGACAGAGTTCAAAATCTGCAGCTCCAGGTGCGGGCCATTCTCCACTCAAGTTCTGTTCCGGCGGAGTTAGTCCTGAGGGCTCTAGGTTCCATGGCGTCTACTATAGCACTTCTCCCTCTTGCCAGGCTCAATATGCGCATCCTACAGTGGACTCTCTTAGTACAGTGGTCATACCTTGCTCTCCCTATGCATCATCCCATTGCGATCAGCAAGGCTTGCAAGCGGTCCCTCCTGTGGTGGCTTCACTCTCCAGATCTCCACGGGGGCCGCCCATTTTGTGCTTCTCCCCCCCTCGCCACGGTGACCACGGACGCCTCCCGCCTCGGGTGGGTGGGGCATTTTGCGGGCCGGACCATCCAAGGCACAGGGAACGATACAGAGACCTTACTGCATATCAACGTTCTAGAGATGAGAGCAGTGCTCTTAGCGTTTCTAGCACTTCAAGACTTTCTTCCCTTGGAAACAATTGCGATTCAATCGGACAACATGTCTGTGGTTTGGTACATCAACAAGCAAGGGGGAACAAGGTCTTACCCCCTTTGTCGAGAAGCCATGAGAGTTTGGGAATGGGCAATCTCCACCAACCGCTTTCTAATAGCAACGCACATTCCGGGTCGGTCCAACATCCTGGCGGACAAGCTCAGTCACACCATTCTGACCCCTTACGAGTGGTCTCTCAATTTTCAAGTAGCGGAACGCATATTCGCACGGTGGGGAACTCCTTCATGCGATCTTTTGCCTCTCCCTCAAACACCAAGTGCGACAGTTTTTTCACTCTGATACCCCCTCCAGGAGGTTCTCCAAGAGACGCTCTGGTGCATGCTTGGCCACCCGGTCTTCTTTACGCTTATCCACCCTTGCCTCTGATGCTCCAAGTTCTTCAGAAAGCCTCTCGGGTGGGTTGCAGAATGATTCTCATTGCTCCGTTTTGGCCTCGACAGATCTGGTTCCCCTTTCTAAGGTCTCACTCGGTGAATCCTCCTTGGATTCTAGATCCCATTCCGGATCTGATATCCCATCCATCCTGCATACCCCCTCCGAATCTGGACAACCTGAAGCTGACCGCTTGGCTGCTCCAGTTCCACTCTTGATCAGGACTCCCGGTATTTCGTCACCTGTTAAGGCAATTCTGGTGGCAGCTCATAAACAGTCCACTAGGAAAGTCTACCGCAGCAAGTGGAAACGGTTTTCTTTGTGGGCGGAGCGGCAAGGCCTGAATCCCTTCACGGTTCCTCTCCCCTTAGTGCTTGACTTTCTAACCACTCTTTTTAATGATGGTGCCAGCAGTTCCACAGTCAAAGTACAACTGGCGGCAATTTCTCATTATCACATTGGCCATGACTCTAATCCTCTTATGTCAGCCAAGTTGTGTAAAATTTTCCTTAAAGGTACTTTTCTTCTCAGGCCCCCTGTAAAACAAGAGGTTCCTCCTTGGGACCTCTCTTTGGTTCTCCAGGCCTTGACCACCCCCCCTTTCGAACCAGCGGCTACGGTGGATCTCAAATTCTTGTCTTACAAGACAGCCTTTTTGGTAGCCATTACATCGGCCAAGAGAGTTTCAGAGCTTCAAGCATTATCAGCTAAACCTCCTTACTTGGTATTTCATCCGGACCGTGTTTACCTCAGGACCAACCCGTCCTTTCTTCCTAAAGTTGCTTCTGAAGCAAACATTAATCAGTCCATTAACCTCCCTGTTTTCTTCCCTAAATATGAAAACAAAGGTGAATACAAGCTTCACTCATTAGATGTCCACAGGCAACTTAGATTTTATCTAAACAGAACGGCTGGTCATAGGCAATCCGACCAGTTGTTTATTTCCTTTGCTAAATTTAATTTGGGCAAGCCAATTTCTAAAGTTTCTCTGTCTCGCTGGATTTCACAGTGCATCTTATTGGCTTATCAAGCTTCAGGAAGGCCCGCACCGGAGGGTGTACATGCCCATTCAACCCGGTCAGTATCTACCTCGGCAGCCTTCAAGGCTAGGATTCCTCTAGATGATATTTGTGCAGCAGCCACGTGGGCTTCATCTCATACTTTTATCTCCCACTATAAGTTGGATCTTGCATCTAGGGGTAGAGCATCATTTGGCTCCGCAGTGCTCCGGAATATCCTTCCATGACGGCCGCCCAAGATTCAGGTAGCTGGGGACTCTGTCCCACAGGTTGCAGACAAATGAATCTCCTACTTCAGATTTAGAAGTTATGTACTCACCATAACGTTCCATCTGAGTAGGTGTATTCATTTGTCTGCAACCATCCCGCCCTCCTATCCCCCTGGCCTTTCAGTTTCCTGCATATTATCTGTTACCCTTTTCAGGGTGTTGTTGCTGTTGGCAAACTCGATCTGAGGTCATGAGGGTAGAGCAGGGCATTATGGGTGAGGGGAGGAGCCGAGAGCTTGGATCCATAGCTGGAAAACCATGCCGGTTCGGATCCGATATCGGATCCATAACCCACAGGTTGCAGACAAATGAATAAACCTACTCAGATGGAACGTTATGGTGAGTACATAACTTCTAATTAATATGTGTAAGACATACAAAAACATTGTTAACTTACACGTGCAACACAAAGACGGAGTTAATGAGAGAGTCAGTCTGCATGCTTCTGAACTTTATAATATGTAATAAAAGCACTCTCCCTTATTTAGCAGTTGTGGACTATGACCATAGTATATACTGTTCATATGTAACTGAAACTTTACAACTAGAAGAGTTTGTTTAAATCCTTCAGAGATTTTATTGCATCTGTTTTGATTTTTAGGTACCAAGGTTCCTAAATTGTGTCCGAATGGTACCTACACCCCTGTGGAAATTACTGGTCTGCAGGAAGCAAAGGAGTGCCTGCCTTGTCCAACTGGCAAATACTGCAGGTATGACTAAAAATGGGTTGCAGACTACTTTGTTTACTTATCCTTATAGAGAAGCATTACCAAATCAGAGTGGCAAACAGAAACGATGTGTAAAAAAAAAAAGAGGCTGTACTTCACTTTTTCTCTACAAGGCTTTAAACACACACACACACACACACACACACACACACACACACACACACACACACACACACACACACACACACACACAAAAACAGGTTCATAGGCATATACTAGTTGTACGTTTTGTCGGAGTCTCTGTGGCCTGTGGCTTTTTCTTCTTTTGGTGTTTATTTTATTTTGTCAAAGTATATTAGTCTAATGACCACTGGGGCCTTTATAAGCCTAGCATGCAAACCAAATGTATGCCGCAAGTTATTGTGCCTTAGAGGTTATTTTAAGGGGTGAATGTTAGTAAGGGCATGATGTAATGGGTGTGTTTATCAAATAAATAAAGTAAGTAAGTGAATTGTAGATGAATTATATATATGGCCATGAGAACTGGTTTATGTCTCTAAGTGTCAGACCAGGGGTGCATTTCCAATTTCTCATCTATCTATAATATCTATTATTGTTTATTTATTATTTTACATTTGTTTTGCCTGGCACCTGCTTTAATAGTACAGGTGTCATATTTATGCTGGTCATATGTATGAAGAATGTTAGTATGCAAGTGAGATATAAATTTATGCTCAAAAGAATGTGGTTTTGCAACAAATCCCACTTTATTTTTTCTAATGGGTATGTAAGATGTTTGGCACAAAGAAGGCTGTTGCTGTGTTTGGCACTGAGTATCCAAGCAAAAGTGTGGATCACTGATTTGCGTGTTGTCTGCTTTCGTAAGAGAAATACCTGTCTGGTAATGTAAGCACTGATCCATGCTGTGTAAATGCCACTGAGCTGTAAAATGTTCAAGCATATTATCTCTCAGGTGAAGAACAGGGACAACAATAAGTGAAAACTCTACAACTGTCTCCCATTCCAGGTCATGTGATGCGCCTACAAATACTTATTCAAGAGTCCCATTTATTTGTAGTTATGACTCTTAGAAGTTCTGATCTACCAACAATCACTCAAGGATGTAAAGTGCATTTATTGAATTCATAAGAAGTCATCAAAGCTACTATGATCACACTAGGAAAGGCTGGAAAAATAAAGAAAGCAATGGAGGAAATGGAGCGGCCCTAGGTCAACTGGTGCCCTAGGCAAAAGGGTTCCACGGCGCCCCCCCCCAACACATTACCTGGTGCCCCCATCCTGGTCTACCTACACCAAATAAATACTGGAAAAGTGCCCCTGCTAGACTGGCGCCCTAGGCGGCTGCCTAGTTGGCCTATGCCTAAGGCCGGCCATGGGAGGAATTTACATTTATCTAAAACATGAAAAAGAGATTGGAAGCCCCACCAAACCCCATATATCTAAATATACTAACTGAGAATATCTCAGCTTTGGAAGAAATGTGAAAAACTCCCTTAATTCCAAAGTTCTTTGATCTCTCAGTAATTCATTGTATACAGAACATCAGTAGGTATAATATGTGAATTGCTATTCCTGATCAGACTAAAGTCTGATTAGTGTAATCCATGTATCCATTTTTAATATGGACTTCCCTACCTAAATTCTGAATTTGAATGCCAGATATTATAAAAGCTTGCATGATGTTAAGAAATTGTTTGTAGTTATGTTTATGAATAACTTTAAATGTTAAACATAAGGAATAAAGAAAAAATGCAAATGAAATAAAATAAAATTTTGTTTCACGTCTGAAAACTATGATGATTAATACTGACTCAATAGACTATCAGATACCTAAAAATAAAGATGTTCCATTTACTGTCCTGCAAAAGCAAGACAACCTAGGCAACACTGATTGTCCTGTAAAAGACAGTTTGCTACTGATTGCTTTTATTATTTTTTCTATTTATACTTTGCCGAACAGGTTAGTCACACTAGGTAAAGGGCCTCTTCATGTGAGATCTGAGGTGGTATTCATACTGATTAGAGACAATTTGGTCAGACATTGGGGAACTTCCCATACTCCTCTGAGCATTTGATGGCAATGGAGGGCAGTCAGTAGTGATTAGTGAATTCCAGTGGAGAAGGAAAGGAGAAAGCAGAAGTGGAAGGCTGCAGAATACGGAAATATCACAGACTCTGTAAAAGAGATTATGGTTACACAATTGGAAGAGGGAGGTCTGGGAATGTCTGTGTTGCTGGAGATGATGGCTCAAGATGAGCCATATGCTGAAAAAGAAAGCTGGAGTACTGTGGTGGGTGGTGTGCTGGGAAAAGTAACAGAGGCGGTATTGCCAGATAAATCAGGAAAAGGGTTACCAGATGGTAGCAGTTTGGAGGCATGCTTGGCCAGTAGAGTAGCTGGTTTTAAAGGCATGCCCCTGCAACAGGTTGCTGTTGTAAGCAGTAAAAAAATATATATATAACTGAAGATATTGTTGGAGACAGTGTTAAGGGTGATATAACTGTTCCTAGTATTAAGAAAGATGATGGGAGTGAGCTAGGAAATATTTTATAAACAGAAAGTATTACAGTGCAAGGCAAAACATATATAGCACTAGGAAGTGAAGAAGGGCAAAGGGGGGATTTTGAAATAGGAGAAGAACAAAAAGAAACTGACACAGAGAAGGAAAGTAAAAGCTGGAATTAACAAAAATGAAAACAAGTAAAGGATTGATTTAGGAATATTGGCACTACATTTATTTTATTTTTATTTATTTAACATTTGTTAACCGGAAAGTCCGACTTGGAACAAAGCCAATTTTCAGCGGAGGCCCGGGAAGAAAGACTCCAGATATAAACAACATTCAAATTGATATTAAAAGTATGGTAGTAATTGAATTATTTAAAATAAAAATTGCTTTATGTTTGTTAGATATGAGACGTGTGAAGGAAGAAAAACAGAAAATAATTGACAGTATGGGATAATTGATTTATTTCATTGTTATTTATTTACTGGGAAATTCTGACAGGAAATTTTTTCCTGTTTCAATGGAGACCTGGGGAGAAAAGCTCTACAAATATGAGGACAGAAGATATGTAGAGTAATACAAGTATTGATATACAGATGACATGTACAGTAATACACATATACCATTAGTAAAACAAGATAAACAGTATCATGTACCACTGAAACATGGTGACATCTTATAACTGAGTTAAGTTTATTATTCATTCATGAAGTAAATGTCAGTTTGCTTTGTGGATAAGAAGGAGGAGATGAAGGGAAAAGAGAGTGAAGAATAAGTATTTATTAGAGTTAAAAGGCGAGTGGATATGAGAGAAAGAGGAGAAATAAAGTGCGAAAGCAAATTTAAGAGCAAAATTAAGAGACATAAAACAAAGAAAAAGGGATAAGGTATATATAGGTATTAGATATTAGAGGAATGTGTGCTAAAACTATTAGCCAGTAGAGCAGCATGTTGAAAACCAGGAGTTTGAGAGGAATTAATTTGGTTGTGGCTTAAATAAATGAAATGTTATGTATTGTCCAGATGGCCACAGGGATTGTATTCCAGACTTTTGATACACAGTGTGAATACAGACTTTGCAGTTTTTGTAAGGCTTATAGGCATCAACAATTTTTTTGTCAGAAGATCAAAGCTGACAATTTAGGAGTTAATGTTGGAGAGTTGTACTACTAGCCAGTCAGAAAGTGGGATTACATATAATTTAATATCTTAAAAGACGCTGGGTGTAATTTAGCTGGTGGTGTAATTCTAGCCAATTTAGAATATTTTGGAACAGAACAGTAATGTGTCCTGTGACTTTTATTAGCTGCAAATCTAGCTACCTTGTTGTACCACTGTTCTATTTTAGATTTTAGGGTAGTCTGAGGTTCAAAACTGAAGAACCATATAATAAAAAGGGGAGTAGATTTGTAGTGTCAAGAGTGGAGTCATCAATCTGTTGTGTATCAGCCACAACCTTCTTATTAGATTTTAGCCAGGAAAAAACATATCTAGACTTAACGTCACTAAAGACCCTAGCCAACTTCTTCCTATTCTGTGCAAGCAACTTTCGTTCATAACTGGACACATCATCTTGGAATAATGCCATGTCCACCAAATTCACCAGTTACCATTTCAGTTAATCGTTTCTCAACAGGTTTAAAATAATCAATCAGTAGTCTCAGTTACGCAAAGCTAGTATCTAAATTAATCTGCTGCCATTTGGCTAACAACTGTAGATTGTGCTCACCTTGTGTGGACATTGTCCAAATTCTGAAACCTCTCAGCACAAAGTTCAGCTGTAAACAGGCTTAGAAATGAAGTCTCTGCACCTGATAAGAGCTTAAGATGAAATAAATCATTCTCTAATTCTCAAAATTTAGAACGCATATCTAGTTCATCTCTCATATCTTCATGGTGTATCTGTGACAAAAATTCATCAAAGTCCAACAGCAAAGAATTATCGTCAGCTCTCAATAGTTTCAGCAACCCATCCTTCCCCTTACATACTTCGACAACTCCAGGAATGTAGTCCATTTCAGCATTGCTGCTGAAACCTTCAGCCATGTCCCACAGTGGTTAAACAATAAGTCAAACAACAAGCAGAAAACCTCTGTAATATAAATGGTATCTAAAAAAAGAAATAAGTGCAAAACATATAAAGAGCAACACCAACATGGCTAAGATTCCAAAAAAGAATCAGACTCAAAAGATAGTCTTTTGGCTTTTCCCGGTTAGGGATCGCCACAGCGGAACTCCGGTCTGCTAATGATTGGCAGTAGATTTTAACGAATGCCGAGGTGCCAGCTCTACGTCCAACCTTCAACAAAGGCATGCTCATTGTCTTTCGAATGCCCATCCAACCACGGGGAGGACATGCAGACTCCACACAGAAGGCACTCCCCGCACTCCAGCCGAGAATCGAACGGGAGAACCTCTTGCTGTTAGGCAACAATGCTACCGCTGCACCACCGCAGATAGACTCGAACGATAGTAAAGAACTTTAATAAATATGTGAGCGCTTTTGCTTACTGGATGCTTCTTCAGACTAAATACATTCAATAAAAATCAGTTGCATTTAAATATCATTCATTAACAGTTTAGCCAATCAATAGAACCCCCATTTACAAAATGTGATTTCATAGGAACTAATCAAAAGACAACATTAAGCCACACCTCCGGATCTACATCAAAACTAGAGGTATGTACTGAATAACCTTGTAAACAAAAATACATAAAAAAAACTATATATGTGAAGTTGTTCTATCTCGACGTTCATTCTTACTGATGAGTTTGGAGACGATCCTTCGGATCCAAGTTGGCCTACTACAAAGCTCAAGGTCTTCAAATACCTCGAGGCCAAGTCCCTATCCCATGATGCACCTAGAGTTACCTCAGATCTAGTTTGCCGCTGCAACATATCAGAGGTTCTCACTATCTCGGGCCGGTAAAACCTTTATTTTACAAATATTTCTTAGTAATCTTCATAACTTTGACTAGATAGTAGTTTTAGATACCTTTATAAGCTCAAGGTTTAGTGTGTGTGAAATTGCAGCTATCTTTACCACTTTAGTATAATCTGCTTAGCATTTGATAGTGTGCCTTTAGAGAGTTTTTCTGTCACAGTTAATATTTTTCTGTCTCTAGATAATTACTTATTGTGTGTGCGTGACTTCAGCCTGATTTTTTTTCCCAAAGGCTCTTTGGCTGTTGGTTACTGTTCAGTTTTCATAGTCTTTGTTTGACAGTAATCTTGTTTAATTCTGTGTTTGGTGCAATATGGCTGACCATCAAGATAAACATCCTAAGTTTTAAAAAGTGCCCCAAATGTGGCCAGAAAATGTCCATCACTGATAGTCATGTCAATCGAGTGTATTGTTTAGGAGCTTTACATTTACAGGATAGCTGCTCCATATGCCATTCTTTCTCTTCCAGAGTCCTCCAGGAGAGAAAGAGGAAGTTGATAGAGGTTTGCTGAAACCCTTTTTCCAAGAAGCTTTGAGCGACCAAGATGGATCCAATAAGTCCTCATAGTCTAAGACTTCTGAGACAATCTTCGACGTCGGCTCCACAGACTTCGGAGCCGACTTTTCAGAGCCGGTCCCTCGTCCTGGAACCGGTATCCGAAATACCTAAGTCTCCTCTATTACAATCAGTACCACCTTCGGTCCATTCATCTCAGTCCTCTATTAGCCTTTCTGATCTCAATGTGGATCGTGTGGTGCAGAAGCTGTTACAGGCACCGGCCTTTGCAAAAATTTTATCGGCTCCGACCCAAGTGGCTTCGGAGCCGATGACCCTTCTGCCATCTACAACTCTTCCTCCTCCGAGCCATACTGGTCTTTCGGAGCCAGAGGAGTTGGACTTGTTGATTGTGGAGCCTTCGGAGCCAGTGTCTGCTCTAGTGTCTTTGGCTCCATTTACTCTGACGTCCTCGGTGCCGATCGAGGATTCTAGGAGCCGACATTCTCTGGTCGGGTCCGGGGAGGATAGTTGGACCAACTTCTCGGTTCCGACTCTGCCTCTCGGGGCTTCGGCTCGGATGAGCTCAGCTCCTACCTTGGGCTCGGAGCCCACTGTCCTAGTGCCGGGGGTATCGACGGTTTCCTCAGATCCATCAGTCCCTTCACATCGGAGCAGGGGTGCCTTCGAAGCCATGAGAAGAGTTATGTCATCCAAGACATCCTCAACCTCAGGTCCGGCTTCTTCCTCCCCTAAAGCACCTGTGTTTGCTTCTGCTTCACAGATCCTGGCCAAGCATAGAGACACAGAGGCTCAGGAAGCCCCATTGGCTGGCCCATGCTTTTCTGAGATCTCACCAGAAGCTTCCACTGATGAGGTTCCCAGGAAGAGAGTTTGTAAGAGGAAATATCTAGACTCCCCACAGTAGTCCTTGACATCTGATACTGACTTGGATGAATCAGAAGGGTCCCCACGGTCCCCCTCTGAGGATATCTCATTTGCTGAGGTACTAGAAACCCTTAGGCAGAGGGGTGATTGCCAGTCCAAAAACCCTACTGAAGATGAATCGGTTCTCCTGAAGGCTTTCGGGTCTCAGCCCTCCACCTCTTGGATGTCTCTGCCCTTTGATGAGCTGATGCAGCTGGTCTCACAAAGGGCATGCGAGTCTCCGGATACCATGGAGCCTGTCCCTAGGAGGCCTAATAAGTTTCTCTGCTCCCCAAGATAAATCTTTTTTGACCAAAGGTGTGCCAGTTGATGCCATGGTGGTGGCGGCAGCCACCAAAAAGGAAATGTCAGAAACTTCCTCTTTTATTCCTCCTACCAGAGATTCTAGGACCATGGATAGATATGGGAAGTGCACTTTTAGTTCAGTGACTTTTGGACTCCTTTCGCTCAACTACTTAACCCATTTCATGAGACTACAAAGAGATCTCCTTAAAGAGCTGGGAGATACATTTCAGGGTATAGTAGCTCCAGGAGCTTCAGACAAAGTTGTCTCCCAGCTTGCTACCCTCAACTCCATTGTTAACTCATCCATGCGCCTCATTTCTTATGCAGCTGATGGAACGAGTAGGGCAGCGGGTACAGGAATTACTCTTAGGAGGCACTCCTGCATGCGCTTGTGTTCCTTCGTGGTGCCCTTCATCCTTTGTGACTACCCCTTTTGAGGGCTCGTCTCTTTTCGGGCCCAAAGTCAAGGAAACTTTGACCAGGTGTGAGCAGGAAGGAAAGACCCTGTCTGCCGTCTGAGTCCATTTTTCCACCTACCAGACCCTACTCCAAGGGTCAAAGGGGAGGGAAAGATGTGGTTCCGAAAAGCCTAAGGAGGCTTTCAGGACACACGTGGTGAACACCCCCCCCCCCCTTCAGGGGCAGAGGAGGAGGAAATAATAGAAGATGTCACCCTCGCGGCAGAAGGGGTCCGCAAAACCAGAGTGGCAGATATCACTTCTTTGAGAAGCCCTACCAGCGCTCCTGAAAGGAGGCCCGACTGTCCTACTTTGGAGACAGTCAGGGGTCACTTATCTTAGTACCCAGAAGCCTGGCTCAAAATAAAAAACAACTACTAAGTACAAAGTATCATTTCCAGAAGATACTTCATTACTTTCACCACACCCCCTCCACTGGCAAGGAAAATCCCTGGACGTTCCACCCAGTTACAGGGAACAAGCAACATTAGAGGTTCAAACGTTGCTAAGAAAAAGAGTCATCCAACCAGTCCCAGCAGATCAGACAGGATCAGGAACTTACTCAAGATTCTTTTTAGTTCCAAAAAAGACAGGGGACTGGAGACCTATATTGGACCTCAGCAGGCCAAACAAATCTGTCAAGAAAGAGAAGTTTCAGATAGTCATGTTTCAGTCGACACATCCCTTCTTAGGGAAAGACAATTGGATGTGCTCAATAGATCTCAAGGATGCGTGCTACCTCATAAAAATGGCCAGACCATCCAGGGATCATCTGCGCTTCCGACTGGGAGCCAATCATTACCACTTTTTAGCCTTGCCCTTCGGTCTCACTACAGCCTCCAGAGTGTTCACCAAATGTATGGCAGTGGTCACGGCTCACCTGAGACGTTTAGGATTCCAGAAGTTTCCTTACCTAGACGATTGGCTCGTTACCGCCACCACCAGGCATCAACTTATTCAAGCCAGGGAATCCACTCACTCTGCAGCCAGCTGCGCATTACAATAAACTCAGAAAAATCTGCCTTGTCACTATCGCAGCATATCGTGGTTGTCGGAGCAGAACTGGACACCACCACCACCATGCTAAGACTTCCAGTAGAAAGAGTCTTATTACTCCAGCAGCAGGTCCACATTCTGATATCCAAAAACAAGGCTCCAGCATCAGAAGTTCTAAAATTGTTAGGTATGATGGCAGCAGCAATTCTGGCCATACTGGTGGGTCGCATGAACATGCAGATACTGCAATGGCTGTTTACTCAATGTTCTTGCCAAGAGCTTCCCATGTCTAACCTGATAATGATCACAAACGTCTGCAAAAAGGATCTTCAGTGGTGGTTGACCTCACTTCATGTCACAGTAGGACGTCCCTTTGTTTTACCCCCACCAGCAGCCACAGTGACCATGGACGCTTCCCTGATAGGGTGGGGGGGCATTTTCAGGGAAAGACAGCCCAAGGCACATGGACCAATCAAGAGATACACCTGCATATCAATGTCTTAGAGATGAGAGCAGTATTTTTGGCATTGCAGTACTTCCAAGACTCTTCCTCTGGGTACAGTTGCGATTCAGACAGACAACATGTCAGTGGTCTGGTACCTGAACAGACAAGGAGGAACCAGGTCATATCCCCTCTGTCGCGAGGCCCTACGAGTATGGCAGTGGGTAGTATCCACCCAGTGCTTTCTGTTAGCAACACACATCCCGGAGAAATCCACCATTTTTAGCAGACAAGCTGAGCAGAGCAATTTTGTTGCCTCACGAGTGGTCCCTCAAGAAAGAAATAGCGGACAGGATATTCCGCAAGTGGAGCCATCCTTGCTGCGACCTTTTCACCAGTCACATGAACACAAAATGCAGAAACTACTTTGCCCTTATTGCCCCTCTGGGAGAAGCCCCATAGGATGCACTTGTTCAAGATTGGCCCCCAGGTCTCCTCTATGCATGCCCACCAATCCTGTTGATACCCAAGGTATTACAGAAAGCAAAAGCCCTGGGAAGGGCCATCATTCTAATAGCCCCTCGTTCGCCTTGTCAGATTTGGTTCCCCTTCCTTTGACTTCATCTTTTGTAGGACCCTTGGATGCTGGACCCAGTTCCAGACCTTCTGATGCACTCTTCAGGGGAACTTCATCCCTCTCTTCAGTCCCTGAAGCTGATAGCTTGGCTGCTCCAATTCCCATCATAGCCAAGTTCCATAACTTTTCCAATGAGACTAAACAAATTCTCTTATCCTCTCAAATACTCTACGAGGAAACTATACCCTAGCAAATGGAAAAAAAATTTTATATGGACCTCTAAAAACAATTTTGATCCTTACCAAGCCCCTGTGGCCTCCATTTTACAGTTCTTGATCATGATTTTCAACAGTGGAGCTGCAGCAGCAGCTGTTCGGGTTCAACTGGCTGCCATTTCTAATTTTCATCTTGGATTTGAAGGATTTAATATTATGTCACACAAATTATCCAAAGCCTTTCTCAGAGGGACTTTTCATCTCAGACTACCTGTGAAATCTCCCTATTCTCCATGGAATCTATATTTTATACTTTCCTGCATTATTCTTCCTCTATTTGAACCAGCTTCATGTGACCTCAAATTTTTGTCATGGAAGACTATCTTCTTAGTAGCTATTACTTCTGCCCGCAGAGTGTCAGAGCTTCAACCTTGTCCATTAAACTTCCTTACTTGATTTTCCATTCTGACAGAGTCTCACTTCGAACAAACCCCTCCTTTTTGCCTAAGGTTTGCAGTGAAACTAATCTTAACCAGATTATTGATTTGCCAGTTTTCTTCCCCAATCAGGCCAACATGCTCCACAAACTTGATTTTCACAGAGAGCTCAGATTTTACTTGGACAGAACAAAAGATTTTAGGAAATCGGAACAGATTTTTGTTTCCTTTTCAGAATCCAGGAAAGGAATGTCAGTGGCTAAAACATCTCTGTCTAAATGATTATCTGATTGTATCACCTTTGCTTATTCAGCAGCCACCATGCCCTTACAGCATAAAATTAAAGTTCACTCAACCAGAGCAGTTTCTACATACTCTGCCAGACTTCCTATTGTTAACATTTGTGCAGCAGCCACTTGGTCAAGACCTCATACATTTATCACTCATTACAAAGTTGATAGGGCCTCCTTTGGATCCACTGTCCTGAAAAATATACTCCCGTGAGCCACCTGAGGTAGATGGTGCTTGGGATGCTACCCATCAGTAAGAATGAACAGCGAGATAGAACAACTTCACGGCGAGATAGAACAACTTCAAAGTAGTTATGTACTTACCATAATGTTCCATGTGAGTTGTTCATCTCGCCTTCATTCTTACTTCCCTCCCTCCCACCCCCTCCTGGGCTTTTAGAAGACCGAGATGCTGGATCCATCCTGGTTGCTCAACCCTTCTATACCTTCTCATGGGAGTGATAGATTGAGATATGGTATTGTTATACACAACAAACAAAGATCTGAGGTAACTCTAGGTGCATCATGGGACAGGGACTTGGCCTCGAACTATCTGAAGACCTTGAGCTTTGTAGTAGGCCAACTCAGAGCCGAGGGATCGGCTCTGAACCCATCAGTAAGAAAGAAGGCGAGATGAACAACTCACATGGAACATTATGGTAAGTACATAACTTCTTTATTAATCAACTAAAAATAAAAATCATTAGCTAACAAACATAAATTTGTGACACAAACGTTCCAAATATATATATATATATATATATATATATATATATATATATATATATATATATCTATATATATATGAGAAGGCCAATCAGCTTAGTTTCTGCTACTCCTTTCTCTCTTTCCCAAAAAAAAAAATGTATCTGCTTTTACTGTATTTGTGTTTTTTCCTACTTTATTTTGCTTTTGCATCATCTTAATTTTATTTATTACTGCTTGGTGTAACTCACTGTAAGCCTTTTAGTTTAAGCACCTGGGCTTCAGACCAGTTTTACATTAGGAAGGTTTGTGGTCTGCACTGTAGTGGCAGAACAGGTAGCTTACATCCTTCTAAGTTGGGAACTGCTGATTGAGAGCTCAGTGTCTGTTATTCTAAAAGTGTATTAGTTCTGGTTTAAGCACTTGGGCTTCAGGCCAGTTATTTTACGTTAAGAAGGATTGCGGTCTGCACTCTTGTGGGACGAGAGGCTGGACTCTGTCCTTCTGAGCTGGGAATTTCTGGTTGAAGCTTATAGTACCTGCATATTTGAACTGCTTCTTACTGAAATTGGTACACCTTGTTTGCTGTAGCATAGACTAGATCCAGGCCTGCTGAATCTAGCTTTGTTTGTATAACTTGAGCACTAATCCAGGCATTCTTTAAAGTATTCAGTTGTATTTATTACTGCTGGTAGTAACTTGATTAAAGTGTAGCTATCATTTCTAAGTCTTTTGGATTAAGCACTTGGGCTTCAGACCAGTTGTTTTACATTAGGAAGGTTTGTGGCCTGCACTGTGGTGGCAGGACAGGTAGCTTACATCCTTCTAAGTTGGGAACTGCTGATTGAGAGCTCAGTGTCTGTTATTCTAAAAGTGTATTAGTTCTGGTTTAAGCACTTGGGCTTCAGGCCAGTAATTTTACGTTAAGAAGGATTGTGATCTGCACTCTTGTGGGAGGAGAGGCTGGACTCTGCCCTTCTGAGCAGGGAATTTCTGGTTAGAGGCTTATAGTGCCTGCATATTCTAACTGTTTCTTACTGAAATTGGTACACCTTGTTTGCTGTAGCATAGACTAGATCCAGGCCTGCTGAATCTAGCTTTATTTGTATGCTTGTTGTTTGTTTATTTCCCTGAAATGCTAATTCCACCTAAAACGTGGCCTTTTAGCACTTCTGTGGATCCCTAGTGATGTCTGCATTGCTTACTGTACTTATTTCCTTGTTTCACTTGAAGGAAAGTTACTGTTTGTCGTTTTTGCATTTAAGTTACCTGCAACACATTGCATTTAAGTTACCTGGCACTTGCTCACTAAAGCAATTATATAAGTCAGCTCTAAAAAATTAAAAGCACTACACCCTCACAAACTCCCCTTGAGTACCTTGTTCCCCATTGGCCCGTTTTTTCAATTATAAAGGAATTCCCAATACTATTCTAGCATGTCCAAAGGTCAGTTGTCAATCTCCTCTCCGGTCCAGCTGGTGAATCTGGGAATCTTGAGGCAATGTTACAACTGCCTCATGTACACAGACAACTCTATCCTCCTCCCAACAAATTCCAACACATGTGAGAGATGCAACCATATAGCCAAACTGGAGGCTAAGCTCTCTCAACTCAGTACTGGCGTAACCAGTCAGGAGGAGAAGGAACCCACACTCACTACAATTCCAGTCTCACATAGACCTACCACGACAACAAACCAAACACATAAACACACAAAAACATACTCGGAGGCTCTAAATAAAAATATGCCTAAGCAGCAGGGACCTCCAAAGCAGACACCCAAGCAACCGCTACCCCAAAACAAAACACATGCAACACATAGCTCACAAAGCCAGTGTGCCGAACAGTCACAGCCCTTAAGGCTAAACAACACACCTGATACACTTGTAATAGGTGACTCTATCGTCAGGCACACTGACGTCCCGCTCACCAGGCTGAACAAGGAGAAGGTCACTGTGAGCTGCCTGTCGGGCGCTAGGATCCGCCACATAACAGAAGCACTCAGGTCACTCCAAGGCAAGTACAAATATGACTCAGTCATTGTCCATGCTGGTGTGAATGACCTGAGACACCTCCCTGGACTACATGAAAAGAGACATAGAGGAGCTCTCTGAGCATGTAGCCCAGGCCGGTATGACCCTGACCTTGAGTAGCATCTTACCCTCACCAAGAATGATGCCACAATATGAAGACAAGATGATCACTTTCAACAATTGGCTTAAGTGTTGGTGTCATTCAAAGGGGATCCAATGCCTGTCAGCCTGGGATGACATGCTCGACAAGCCACGATGCTTAAGCTAGGGACGGCTTGCACCTGTCACCCTGGGCTTTCGGATATTGGCAAAGGCTCTTGCTACCCCCATAGTGCCTTTTTTAGGCAAGGCTCAAAAGACAAACCCACCTCCATAGGTATCACAAGGGATAAGAAACTAAGAGTAATGCTACTCAACGCCAGAAGTCTAAACCTCCAGATGCACGCACTTGAAACTCTCCTTAGCATGGAGAACATCGATATCTGTGCAGTAACAGAAACCTGGTTCAATGCTCCCGAGAGCACCTCAGCACTACCAGGTTATACCTCATACCATGCTTTTCGGCCCCAAAACTTGGACCGAACCACAAAAGGAGGGGGAGTATCAATATTCATCAAAGATACCCACATCTCCAGGTTGGTGGCACAGCACGAAGCATCAGAGACTATCCATGTGCAACTAACTGTGGGTAAAACTGCCTTCCAGTTTCTAGCCTGCTACAGACCACCCTCCCAAACCCAGGAACCCCACTTGACCTTCCTGAGAATACTGGAAAATATGAAGGTCTCTCCAAACACCATTATATTGGGCGACTTCAACTACCCAAACATAGACTGGGAGCATTACTCTAGCTCCAACACCCTAGCCCAAAGGTTCCTAGAATTTATAAACTCAAATGCTATGGAACAACTTGTTACCACTCCCACAAGAGGGGAAAACATACTGGACCTGATCATCACCAACATGGGGACACTATGCTCCAGACCAGAAGTGTATCCCTCACTGGTAAGATCAGACCATAAACTAATCTCACTGGATATTCACATCCCGACCCCACCCCTGCCCAGAAAACTACAGTGAAAAACTTCTCTGAAGCAAATTTCACACTTCTCAAAACCGAGGAAATCCTTCAAAGCCCCGGCCTGTGGAAAATACGGCCCAGACCGCAGAATCCTTTATAAATGCATTCTATGAACACCTTCAGGAATGCATGGATCATGCAATCCCAAATAAAACCAAGACCCAATCCTCCAAAGGCAGGCGTCCTGTCTGGTGGACCCCAGCCATAAACAAACTATACAATAGAAGGAGGAAGCTACTACATGATAGAGCAAAATCCCAAAAAGGGAAGGCATCTCTGATCAGTATTAGCAAAAAACTACGGGCACTCATAAAATCGTCTAAGGCCAGCTTCGAGAGAAAAATTGCACAGGACACTTAAGGATAATCACAAGGCTTTCTTTAGTTATGTTAGGAACCTGGGTGGAAATTTCCAGATATGCTCAGAATTAGTCCAAAATGACAAAATACACCGAGCTCACAGACATTGTCAACATCCTAGCTGACAGGTTCAGTGCAAACTTCTCCCCCCTCTCCCCACCAAAAGGGCAAATATCTATCCCAACAGAGTGCTGCCCCCCTGACATCTCAGATGCTCAGGTAAGAGCCGCCCTCTCCAAAGCAAAAAACACAGCATCAATGGGACCAGATGGTATACCCGGGCAGCGTCCTACATGAACTCCAAGAAGAGCTAAACCCAAACATAAAACTGCTGTTCAATCTTAGCCTTACTACAGGATATGTACCCAAAGAGTGGCGTACAGCAACAGTGGTCCCTCTCCACAAAGGTGGTGCCTCAACGGATCCTGGAAACTATCGCCCCATAAGCCTGACTAGCTTGGTCTGCAAAGCTATGGAAAGGATCATCATGGACCTCATAAATAAAGATATTGGGGACCTACAGACACTGGATCCTACCCAGTTTGGCTTTGTTAAGGGCAGATCCTGCCTCTTAAACCTGGTCTATTTCTTTGAAACAGTCACCAAGGCCATTGACGAGGGGAAGGTGGTCCACATAGCCTACCTGGACCTCGCAAAAGCCTTTGATACAATACCCCACTCGGGCATTATAGATAAGCTCACCAGCTTAAATATAAACCCCTATGTCACTAGATGGGTTGCAAACTGGCTCAAGGACAGAACCCACATGGTTAGAATTGCTGGAGCCATGTCAGACTCCAAACCAGTTACAAGTGGCGTCCCACAAGGCTCAGTCCTGGGACCTCTCTTGTTCGGTATATATTTCTCGGTACAGGCCAACACGGAAGGACTGTGGCTGACCAAGTTCGCAGATGACTGCAAACTGGGCGCCATAATCAACTCTCCAGCCGACACAAGCATCCTCCAAAAGGGCCTCATAGAAACAGACAACTGGTGCCAGAGCCATGGCCTCAAGCTAAACGCCAAAAAGTGTATAGTCATCCCCTTTGGCAAAAACAAAGTGCCCACAAATTACCACATAGGTGGTAATCCATTAAGTACAGAAGAAGTCGTTAGGGACCTGGGGACCCAAGTTGATAGCAATCTCTCATTTGACAACCACGTGGCCAAAGTGGTTAGAAAAACATTTTATATAGCCCACCTAATCATGAAGGGATTCACATCTAGATCAGGGGAGGTCATTGTACCTTTTTACTCATCCCTCATCAGGCCCATAATTGAGTACAATGCCCCTTTTGGGATGTACCTTACCAGACACCTGCAGCAACTGGAAAGACCCCAAAAGTACCTCACCAAGAGGATCAAAGGGCTCAAACAGATGCCATATGCTGCCCGGTTAAAGAAACTCCAGCTCTACTCAGTGGCATACCGCCTGCTCAGAGGCGATCTGTGCCTGACGTATAAAGCCATGTCCAACCCGGAATTAATGGACATGCTGCACCTCAGAAAATCCAAATCCCATCGAGCTACGCTCGAGACTTGAACCTCAGCACTGAAATAAATAGGACATGCTGGAGGGACAGATTTCATAACCCAGAGGCTCCCTTCACTCTGGAATAAAATCCCAGTCCAGGTTAGGCAGAGTCCCACATTGACTCTCTTCAAGAGGAATCTTGATGAGTGGATGGGAGATCGTAGGTTTACCCCAGCTATCACTTCTGTGTCACTGTTAGACAGAGGCACAGTATACTAACCTCAAAAAAAGGCATAGCAAAATTAATTTAAAATGGGTGGCGAAAGCCAAACACACTCTGGCTAGGCTTATAAATGCCCTAGGGCAGATAGCCTAGTATGAACCTATGAACCTATATATATATATATATATATATATATATATATATATATATACATATATACATATATACACATACACACACACACACACACACACACACACACCTTACAAACTCATTCACAGAATCACAACACATGACCTCAAATAAACCATTCACAAAGAAGCATTAAAGACACTACCCACAAACTAGATTGAAATAGAGAATATGTAAAAATAAAAACAATAACATCCAAAAAAATCTGTATGCAAATTAAATAAAAACATTACCCAACAAGCCTATGAGATTTTAAGAAAGGCTTCAAGGGTAAGTGTTGTTCAAACCAGATCCTATATCTGCTCACAACAGAACAATCCACTGTGTTTCTAGAGATGTTCATCGTGTTTCACTGTTGCAGTCCTAACCAATGGGTTATCCGGCTCTCGGTAGCCCTCGATCAGCCGGAATACCAAAGGTAAGTAAAAATGACGTCGGCCGTCATCGGTTGTAAAGGATGTCAGGGCATCCGATACAAAAGGAGGCAGCCGATGTCACTTCCTCAGTCTTCCTTGCTGCGGAGCCCAAAGCTGAAGCATTTCTTGCACGAGTGCCAGTTGGCAGTTTACCTTTTGTGTTTCCGACTATGAAGTTGAAGTCAACTACAGCTAAGTGCCCCATTGGGATCCGCTTTTCTTGCCTTAATGAATGTCAGAAAAGGTTAATAATTGTCTTACCTGTGGAAAGCAGATTCCCCATAGAAATTTTCATTTCTATTGTATTATTTATTTAGGCCTTGACCACGGCATTCCTAATTGTGATCTTTGTGCTACCTTTAATCCGTGTACTATTCGTTGTCGGGCTAAGCTTTTAGCTAAGCATTTTGGAGTTTGGCCTAAGTTTGTCAGTATGGTGTCCGCTGGTCTTCAGGCTTCAGATATCCCCAAGAAGCGTTAGGACAAGGACTGCAACAGGCTTCCGAAGGTCAAGTCCTCGGATGATGTTAGGTTGGTCGTCAGTCATGCGGTTGCTAGTGAGGCACCTTTGCAGCCCCTGCAGCCCACAGATTTTCAACCACAGGCCTCGGCTGAGACCATTTGAGGACCCCAGGCTTTTGGCATCCATTTTGCCTTCTGACCTTCTGCCTGTTGCCTCTTCAGCTGGATACGGAGCCGCAAAGCTGACTGTGGTGTCCGAGACCTCAGTTCTTTGTTCAGACACGTTCAGACAGCAAGTTCATACTGACGACTTTGGCTGTGACTTCAGCAGTTGCCAGGCCTCCCGAGTCCTTTGGACTTGCAACATTGGTACTAAATGCCAGTGTGTAGCTTGGCACATCAATTCTTAATGATCTGAATGTAGTGACACTAGTGGTTAAATGGTGCTGGTAAATCTTCCAGCCGTAAGCCTGTGAAGAAGCAGGCTCCAGTTTCTTCTCATTCCCCTCATTCTCAAATGGTTAAAATAGCTGATGACCTTTTGACTCTTATTAGGGGTTCACAGCCTCCTCCTTCAAAAAGGGGTAGGGATGTCTCTCCTGAGGCTTTGTCCTTTTCAGGTTCGGATACTTTTAGTATTTCTGTGGATGAAGAAGAAGTTTCTCAAGCTTTCTCTCCTTTTGAGGATTCAGACGCAGAGGAGTCCATCCCTTCTGCTTCTCCTCCAGAAGATTTCTGTTTTGGTGATACTTTAAATATTCTCAGGGAATGTTTTAAATGGGAAAGTCAGGATTATCCCCTTTCTAAGAAAAGGATTAGGGAGTTTTTGGATAGCATTTTGGAGGCCCCCAGCAAGGTTCAAGTTGGGGGCCCTACTCAAGAGAACATAAAATGTTACCACATTGCCATCGCACCCCCTTCCCTGTCAAGCTCATCCAGCACCATTTAACCACTAGTGTCACTACATTCAAGTCATTAAGAATTGATGTGCCAAGCTAGACACTGGCATTTAGTACCAATGTTACATTATGACAAACCCCTGTACCACAGCAAGGTAGATACTCACAGGTACACACACTGACTGGCATTTAATACCAATGTTACTTTATGATAAATCCCTGTACCACAGCAAGGTAGCGACACATATACACACACTGACGGGCATTTAGTACCAATGTTACATTATGACAAACCCCTGTACCACAGCAAGGTAGCTATTCATAGGTACACACTGACTGGCATTTAATACCAATGTTACATTATGACAACCCCCTGTACCACAGCAAGGTAGCTACTCACAGGTTGTACCACAGCAAGGTAGCCACTCACAGATACACACACTGATGGGCATTTAGTACCAGTGTTACATTACGATACATCCCTGTACCACAGCAAGGTAGTTACTCACAGGTACACACTGGCATTTAATACCAATGTTACATTATGACAAACCCCTGTACCACAGCAAGGTAGCCACTTACAGGTGCAGACATTGACTGCTTACTCAACTGCCCAGATTTTCAAAGAATGTCCAGATGTGACTCGTGTTTGGTCTGTTCCTCACAATTTGTAGTTTTCTGGATTTTTTTGTGGCAAATCATTGAGGACTGAATTCATTAAATGACAGGCATTTCAGTTTAACTTTATATCCTTCAGAACATGCATGGTAACACCTTTTAGTCTAGCAACTTTTTCAGTTTATAAGAGCAGTATTTAAAATTTGCCCAGATCTTTGGGCCTGGAACCCCATTATCTGTGGCTTTGTCCAGATTTTTTGCCATGATATCGAGAGCTATGACTGGCATTTAATAGCAATGTTGTTACATTATGACAAGCCTCTGTACCGCATCAAGGTAGCCAGTCCCACAGTTGTACACAGGAACACCCACACTGGCTCCTCACAAAGACACCCACACTGACTGGCATTTAGTAGCAATTTTGTTACATTATGATAAGCCTCTGTGCCACATCAAGGTAGCCAGTCCCACAGAGGTACACAAAGACACCCACACTGACTCCCACAGAAAGACACACCCACACTGACTCCCACAGAAAGACACAAAGACACAGACTCCCACAGAAAGACACAAAGACACAGACTCCCACAGAAAGACACAAAGACACAGACTCTCTCACATAGGACAGAAGCACACTAAAACAGACTCTTGCACACAGGACAGACACCCACACATGATGAAGGCTGCACTACAACAAGACTGAACATTAATACCCACATAGACAGGACAGAGGCACCCACCCCCACAAGTACAGAGAGAAGACCAGGGCACATTTACTGCAAGACTGAACATAAACCCATACATGATTAAGTCAGCAATACCACAAAACAGAACTGAGACACCCCTCCCAAACACAAGACAATGAAGCAAATACAGCAAGACTGAAACAAGCAGCATTAGATAAACTGACATCACTCAAGGCAATTACTGACATGCAGAACAGTCACACTGCAGATGTACACAACACAGCTATGGGACACAAGACTACAGACACAACATACAAGGGAAAGCCATGGGGATTACAGAGCCTGAGGCAGACTCAAACCCAAACAAACCCAAAAGAAAGCCATGGGGATTACTAAGACTTAGGCAGATGACTCAAACCCAAACAGAGAGCGCAATGGGGATTACTGAGCCTGAGGCAGACAGACTCAAACCCAGTAAAACACAGAAGAGAGCCATGGGGATTACTAAGCCTGATACAGACAGACTCAAACCCAAACGCACAAGAGAGCCATGGGGATTACTAAGCCTGAGACAGACAGACTCAAACCCAGAGAAACACAAGAGAGTAATGGGGATTACTGAGCCTGAGGCAGACTCAAACCCATGGCTCTCTTGTGTGTTTGTTTGGGTTTGAGTCTGTCTGTGTCAGGCAAAAACAAACATACAAGAGAACCATGGGGATTAGTAAGCCTGAGGCAGACAGACTCAAACCCAAAGAAACACAAGAGAGGCATGGGGATTACTAAGCCTGAGGCAGACTCAAACCCATGCACAAGAGAGTAATGGGGATTAGTGAGTCTGACACAGGCAGACTCAAACCCAGAGAGAAAAAGGTGAAGACCAGTGTCATTCGTCTTTCATGTGCATTTACCTCTTCAGCTTCTGACTGCTGCCACTTGTCTGTTCTTAATGCACTTCTGTCCTAGCCCCCCCGACGAGTCCTGCCACTCCCAACTGTCCTAGCATCCTGACAAGTCCTGCCACTCCCCTGCTGCTTCACATGAGTCCTGCCACTCCTGACGAGTCCTGCCACTCCTAGCTGCCTTTGCCTAACATCCTGCTAGTTCCATCCTCATGGTCCTACCTGTTGGAGGTAAGCAAAAAAAAAAAAAAAAGTGCACACAGCATACAAGCCACACTAAGGTGCTTCCTGAAATTTACTGCCTGAAAGAAAATACGAGCACATACCTACAGTTTTACTGGTATCTCACAAATTTTCTTCCGGACAAAGTCTTCAATGAGGCTGCCATGTGATACACTTTGTCCCACTTCATGCTCAGTTGAGAGCACAGCTAAGCCTGAAAGTCTCTCCTGACTCATTGACGAATGAAGGTATGTCTTTATGAGTTTCAGCTTAGAAAAGCTGCGTTCTGCAGTAGCCACTGTAATGGGTGCAGTCAAATAAATGCGCAGTGAAACATAAGTATTTATATAGATGTCTTGCAAGTGGCTGCGAATGAGGAAATTTAACACAGTCAGTGGTGATGATTCATTATCATTCAAGAAAGGCTTTTAAGTTTGTGTCCAAGGTCAGAGTCATCATTATCACAGTGGCCACTTATCCTGTCAGTCAGTTGTTCTTTCAGAGCCTAGCAGTGTGTCTTCTGCAACATCACTCAAGGCTTTAATATTTGATACAAATCCAAAGGCCTTATCAAACTCTGAAAGCTGCTCAAGCTGGTCAGTAAACAATTGGATTGTTGTGTCCAGCAGCACATTGCAGAACTCTACACATAGTTTTACTTGTGGATCCTGTACAGTCACATCTTCTCCTTCATAGTCAAAAACTGCGTTACTTTCCTCTGTTTCTTTTCTTGAAAAGTGGTGCCAACATCCAGTTCTTCCAGTATCTTGGAGGCTTCGCCCATTGCACGTTGAAATCATGTCTCTCTGTAATTCTTCAGCAGGTCCATAGTGGATGCCAGCATTTTGACACATCGAAATATCAACAGATGGACTCTGCAGAACTTTGCCTGCATGATTTACCTCTGTCAGCACATCATACCAAACCACTAAACATACAATGAACTAGTATGACATAAGTTCTGAGCACAGTCCCCTTGCTTGTTGATATGTTGCAGCATCATTTGTACGTACTGCTTGACCTATCCTCTGTAATGAATCAATGACTCCCTTCATCCGAAATCTTACTGTCTTGACAGAGTCTGTCCTGCATTCCCAGTGAGTCTCCGACACTGGCTTCACAGTGACATTTATGTGCCGTTTCAAGATCTGCCATCTGCTTGTTGATGCTGAACAGAGTACGTAAATGTACTACCGACATCCAAAGAATGACACTGTCTGTACTAATGAATGTGCACCATCACTAACTATAAGATTTAAATTATGGCAGGCACATGGCACATAAAAAGCCCCTGAATTCATCTGTTTTATCTGGGCATGCACTCCAGCTCATTTCCCCTTCATGTTGCTGCCATTGTCGTATCCTTGTCCTCTACAGTCATTAATGTCCAGTTCATAATTTTGAAGAGTCTGAAGAGCTTCTGTAAGTCCGGCCTAAGCTGTATCATTCACAGGCACAAATCCCAGAAAATGTTCCTCAACTGTGGCTACAGTCTGTGAAATATCCACATACCGAACTACTACAGTCATTTGCTCTTGAATGCTGATGTCTGGTGTGCAATCAAGAATCACAGAAAAGTACATAGTGTCCTTCACCTTCCCTACAATGATACTTAAATTAGCATTTGCAATCAGCTGGATAACTTCATTCTGTATGTCCTTCCCAAGATAGTGATTCATTTTCTCTTTATTCCGAATACGACGCAAATGTTCAGCCATGACAGAGTCAAACTGTGACAAAAGTTGCACTTGGCCTAAGAAATTGCCATTGCCATAGGTGTCCAAGGCATCACTTGTACCACAGAATGCCTTGTTCCGTTCTGCCAAGTATTGGTCAACAGCAGTAATGCATTCTAACACACCACGCCAGTGAGTTATTTTCTCTTATTGTCCATAGTCTACCTACTCTTTATTCTATTGTCCAGTTCCTTCCACTTTAGCATGCATGTAGTATGCTCGGTGCTCGATCATGGCTGTGCAAAGCTTTGGACATCTCTCTCCATGCTTTGTAACCACCTGACCTGAGAAGATGGTTAGAATGTCCAAACAATTTGCATGCAAAGCAGAACAGTACATCCTTTGAGACGAGTATGTCAGCCAAGTGCGTTTGGCTCTCTCCATTAGGCAGCACATGGAAATAGTTCTCCGATGTAAATCTTCTTTTCTGCTCATTGACTGGGAACTGTAGTAGGAACACTTGCACCGGTCCATGCTGAATGGTGGCTACCCTAAACTCATCCCTTATCAAGTCTGGCCAAGTCCCTAGATCCTCAAAAGATGCACCTGACACTCCCTGCAAGTCATAGACCACATCTGTCACTACGGAAATATGGGCTCCTTCTGTATCAACGTCTGATGATCCAAGCAACACCTCTACAGTTGAATCTGCATTTGCTGACATGCTTTCACCCATGGTAATGGCTGTAGGTCCACAGGAGGTAGCCTGTGGTGTAGCTGCAAGAGAGTGGTCACTTTCTATTGAAAGGATGCTGGCCTCACAGTAGTCAGACTGTAATGCAGAACCATTGTGTTCTCCTGAAGGCAGACTTTTTCCTGACTCTCCCCTCTCCAGTGACCCACAGAAAAAACTCATAATGGAACCCTGTCTCTTTGCATCCTCATTCCTCTGCTGCTGAAGCTTTCTTTTTTCTGCTCCTGACAAATATGTACGCTTCATCTTTAACTGGAAATGGAAGAAAAGCAGAATTACTACACATGCAGATAGAGTACTTTTGTCATACTGTTAGTAAAAATGCATAATGACTTGCTTTGACATCATTGACTATTGCACTGCAGGCAGAAAGACTGAAGAATTAATAACCAGTAGGCACAAAAAAGTAATGAGATAGGCCCAAGTTACAGTTTTATGTTAAATACCTAACACTAGACTTGAGCTCTGTCTACACAATTCTTCCCCTTTCATCCCCCCAAGCATGTGAAGAGGCCCGAAATGATGCAAAAGATTGATATTACAAGCTCTCTGGAACAGACTAAAGTCTGAAAGAAGTAATGACTAGGAGAAGCCCAAGTTTCAAGGGGAACAGCAAACTATGAGGCAAGACAAATGTTATGGTACAAAAAAAAGACTACACATGCCCACTACCTCTCAGTCTGTTAGCACACTTGAACAAGCCAAAATCATTGGTTGAATAAAGGAGTGAAATCATGGATTTGCTAGAAAACCTCATTTGTGAAGGATGTAGAAGTGACACACACATTGGGAGACATGCCCACAACCCCCTTGCCACAGGTTCCGTGTACAAAAGCATAAAGCCAGGGAATGTACCATGATTACATGTGGAGGGTATGAAACATGAAGTCCATTTCTGCTAGTAGCCTCAGCCCTACGCATTGTGCAGTCATTTTGAGAGAGAACAGGCTAAAAACCAAAAACATCTTGACACACATTCTCGCAGGCCCCATCAACCTCCTAAACTGTCAACATAATTCAGACAGCCAAAAATAACTGCAGAAGAAGGCATAACATCATGGATAGTTTAAAACATTAACTTAGATAGCAGAGCAGTGTTTGCAATAGTATGCATTAAAGACATCAGTACAAACTGTGGAATTCTCCCACCTCCCCCCACAGCCTCTGCACAACAATCCTGGATAAAGTGTAAACCAAAAACATAGGCGTAGCATTAACAATGTGCTTATACATTGTGTGGCCCCACATTAAAAAAATCCCAAGCAAACACTGAACACTGCAACATTCTCACAGACCCTAACTACTCTCCCACCATTAGGCTTTTTAAACAATGTACAGGCCCCATCAACCTCCAAATAGCATAATGCAAACAGCCGAAAATACCTGCAGAACAAGCTGTAACATCAGGTACAGTTAAACAGTACTATAAACCTAGACAACAGAACAGTGTTTGCATTAACATGCATTAAGATAGCAGTACATTCTGCGGAATTCAAAAGACGTAGCATAAACAATGTGCTTATACAGTCTGTGACCCCCCCCTATTAAAAAAAAATTCCAGGCAAACAGTGGACACTGCAACATTCTCGCAGACCCTAACCACACTCCCCAACTTTCAATACAATAACTATGGACAACGAAACAAATTAAAGTTGTTGCAACAAGGCATATCAAGGACAGTTAAACAGTACTAGAAACATAGATGGTAGAACACTGTTTGCATTACTATGCATTAAGATGTCAGTACATTCTGTGGAATCCCCCCCCAGTCTCTGCACAATTTTGGATGAAGTGAAAACAAGCGTAGCATTAACAATGTGCTTATACAGTATGTGGCCCTACATTAAAAAAAATTCAAGGCAAACATTGAACACTGCAACATTCACAGCCACTGCAACATTCACAGCCACTAACTACCTTCCCAACATTAGCTATTTTAAACAATGTACAGGCCTCATCAACCTCTAAATAGCATAATTCAAACAGCCAAATATAACTGCAGAACTAGCTGTGACATCGGGGTAGTTAAACAGTACTATAAACCTAGACAGCAGAACAGTGTTTGCATTAGCATGCATTAAGATATCAGCACATTCTGCGGAGTTACCCCCCCCCATGTCTAGGCACAGTACTGGATGAAGTGAAAACAAAAAGGCGTAACATAATCACTGTGCTAAGCAAACAATGGACACTGCAACATTCTCAGGCCCTAACCACACTCCAGACCTTATAAGTATGGACAACAAAAAAAGTTTTAAGTCAACGAAAAAAGTTAAGTCATTGCATCAGTAGTACATTTTTGGTAAACAAAATAGTAGCGTAACAGGGTTTGCAATAGTATACATTCAAACATCTGCACCTTCTGCAACATTCTCACAGCTGCTGACTACCCTCCCAACATTAGGCATTGTAAACAATGTACAGGTCCCCTCAACCTCCAAAGAGCATAACCCAAACAGCCAATAATAACAACTGCAGAACAGGGCATAACATCAGGGATATTTAAACAGTACTATAAACCAAGATAGCCAAACAGTGTTTGCTAGCATGCATTAGGATATCAGGCTCCATCAATCTCCAAATAGCTAAATTCACACAGCCGCAAATAACTGTGGAACAAGCTGTACTATCAGGGATATTTAAACAGTACTATAAACCTAGATAGCAGAACAGTGTTTGCATTAGCATGCATTAAGATATCAGGCCCCCTCAACCTCCAAATAGCTAAATTCAAACAGCTACATATAACTGCAGAACAAGCTGTAACATCAGGGGATATTTAAACTGTACTATAAGCCTAGACAGCTGAACAGTGTTTGCATTAGCATGCACTAAAATATCAGTACATTCTGCAGAAACCCCCCCTCCCCACCAGCCGATGCACAATAATCCTGGATAAAGTGAAAACCAAAAACCTAGGCATAGCATTAACAATGTGCTTATACAGTATGTGACCCCCCATTAAAAAAACTCCAAGCAAACATTGAACACTGACATTCTCACAGGTAACCACACTCCCAAACTTTCAAGATATTAAATACGGACAACGAAAAACCTGCAGTCATTGCATGAGAGAGTAAAACATTGCGGTTATACACAATAGTAACGTAACAGGTTTTGCATTAGTATACATTCAAAACATCTATGCTTTCAGCAACATTCTCACAGCTGCTAACTACCCTCCCAGCATTAGGCATTTTAAGCAACATACAGGCCCCATCAACCTCCTAACCTCTCAGCATAATTCAAACAGCCAAAAAACTGCAGAACAAGGTGTAACATCAGGGATAGTGTAAACAGTACTATAAACCAAGATATCAGAATGGTGTTTGATAAACTTGTAAAAAATTCAAAACCTACTGCAAATTCAGCTGACAGTCTACCAGCAGAATTTCAGAAAATAGCAGCTGAAGCCAGTTCTTATCCTGAATATTTAAAAGATCCATTACTGAGCAGTAAGTCCCAACCATCTTGAAAATATCATACATTATTCTCTCAAACTACTAACTACTCTCGCCAACCTTAATCGCATCCCCCTAGCCCTCCACTGGCTCCAAAGCTACCCAACAGGTCATAAACAGCCATAAAATGTCTCCAGGATCTACCCCCCTCTACTTCCACTCACATTAGGAGTCTCACAAGGCTACAACCTTGATCCACTGCAGTTTAGTGGATTTATTATCAGCCTCAATACCGCCACATCCCTAGCACTCACAATCCAATATGCTGACATCGATCTACCATGCAACAGGTCATGTCCCACCCCAGGCTGAAATAAGCTAATCTTCACCACTTACCTCATACACCAAAGACTATTGATTTAGACAGCATCTCACAAGACTGCCCACCTATCCCTGCTGTAGCCAACTACAATATCCTTCTCTGTCCCATTATTTATCTCCCCTCCTTTTCATCACCCCTATCCCATTCTCTCTACCTTTTACATATACAGCATAGATACTGCCAAATAAAACTGTACTTCTTGCCCCAAATAACAAGCTTACACACTCTCCTAACTAACGGGCAATCAAAATTAAATGTATATTACATTTCGCATTCCCTTATATTGTCCCTCATACAAACAGATAAACCAAACTTAAGTTACATATTACTAACACCTGTGTACTAAGAAGCATTTCTTCCTGGGCCACCACTGAAAATGGGTTCTATCCCAGTCAGACTATCCAGTAAAGAAATGTAAAATACGTAAATAAGTAAAATAAGTAAAGTAAAACTGGTATAACCACAGCCCCTCACCCACAAATCCTCTTAGCACAACACGTCGCTACACAAAAGTAAAATAAAACTGGTACAACCACATCCCCTTACCCCCAATCCTCTTATCACAAGAACTCTACATAAAAGCAAATTAAAACTAATAAAACCAGTCCCCACCTCCCCAATCCTCATAGCACAAGAACACTACACAAGTGAAATAAACTGGTAAAACCACAGCCCCTCATCGTCATCCTCTTACCACCAGAGAGGTAGCAAAATAAAACTGGTACAACCACAACCCCCCCCCCCCCCACTCTCTTAGCACAAAAACTCCACACAAAGTCAAAATAAAACTGGTACAACCACAACCCTCCCATCCTCTTAGCGCAAAAACTCTACACAAAAAACAAAATAAAACCAGTACAACCACAGCCCCAAAATAAAACTGGTACAACTACAGCCCTTACCCCCACCAAACCTCTTAGCATAAAAACTCTACACAAAACCAAAATAAAACAAGTACAACCACATCCCTCAACCTTCAAACCTCTTACCACAAGAAATATGCACAAAAAACAACCCCACCCACACAAAAAATAAAGTTTAAACTAAACCTCCAAACTTACCTTTTATGCTTTCTACAGAAGGCTGCTTCCAATACTCTGCTCCCTCTTCAGGACTGAAGGCTCACCTGCTTCCTCCGACCACTCAGTCCCTTTGAAATTGCCCTTAAAAGGACAGTTTTTCAGACCTTTTGAGAAATTGCCCTTAGAAGGACAGTTGAAAAAAATATGGTATAATCCAATGACCACGACCGCTCCAAAGGCTGGAATACACCGCTGATCCGTTCTTCGACAGTCCATCCTCACGCTGGTCCAAACCTGGCTCGATCTCCACACTCTGCTGCTGTTAAGGAACACTCTTCTGTTTGAAAACAAGAGAAGTGATCCTTATTAGCTGCAGGTGCCTTTTTAAAGGCAGTTTGTGCAGGAAGTGATGAGCAAGGACCAATCAGTTCCTTGCTTCATCACTTCCTACTTTAAAAAAATAAAAAAAAACAAGCACTTAGTTCGCAGGTTGCTGCAGCCAATCAGATGCCTTGTTTCAGTGAGCGGACCTGATTGAGTGCAGCTTGCCAGCGAATAAAAAAACCCCCAAAAAACTGAAACACAGTTCTGATCTTCATGGTGACGGCAGCCGCAGAGAACTATGCGGACGTCCACAAGGAGCCAAACTGAAGAAGAGTAATGGTCAGAGCAACTCGCAGCTGCTGAATGGGTGCCCTCATTCGTGGGGAGGTAATTGGGGGCTCCCCGTGGCCGCAGGTTTCACGGGTGCTTAATGCCGGCTATGGCTTCAGCATAAGCCTTTGGCTATTCCTCCTGTGTTGGAAGTGGTTGATTATGTTTTTCTGGAAAATTCCTTGACTCTGAATTCAGTCCCTCCTGCTCCCAGGAAACCTGACAGGTACTTTAGAGTTCCTGATTCTTATTTGTTTCTTTTCAGGAATCCGTTGGCTGATCCAGAGGTTATTTCTCAAGGCCTTAAAGGAGTTAAGGCCACTGTTACTAAAAATACTGTTCCTTCTGACAGAGAATCCAGGAACCTAGATAGATGGGATAAAAAGGTTTATACCTCTGCCACTCTTGCTGTTAGGTCTACTAATTGTCTTTTTCATATGCTGAAGTACCAGCAGCACACCTTGGAAGCTATTAAATCTAGGTTAGCAGGTGTGCCTCAGTTGGCGGAGAGTAAGGATATGCAGGATTTGCTGAATTCTGCCAGTCTAGTCAATCAACATTCTTTACATTGTGGTTTTGACATTCTAGAAGCCTCCTCTAGGGCTACAGCTACTGGCTATGTTATTAGAAGGCACACTTGGCTCAGGGAGCAGCCCCTACCAGAGCCTGTTAAGGCTAAGTTTTTAGATGTGTCTTTCTATAAGGACAGTCTTTTTGGCAGCAAAGCAGAGGAAGTGCTCAAGAAGATGGAAGACAAGGCCAAATCTATGCAGACAGTTAAAGACTTTCTGCAAGTTCAGCCTCCTCGCTTCAGCAGGAATTACTCTTCTAAGAGTTGGACTTTCCCTGATACTTGCAGACAGAGCCGTTCTAGGACTAGAGGTTACAAATATTCTTGGGGGCAGGGGGCTACCCCTCAAAGGTCTAAGTGTTGGCAGGCTTCCTCTTCCAAGGCGGGAAGTTCTAAACCTGCATCTCAATCTAAGCATTCTCAATGACTCTGTCCAGCTTCTGCCTGTTCTTGCCTGCCCGGAGAGTCCTTTAGGGGGAAGATTGGCCCTGTTTGCAAATGTTTGGGCCACTATCACGAATGACAAATGGGTACTCAGAACCATATCCCTAGGGCACAAGTTTTATTTCCACACTTTTCCAGTACCCAAAGGGTTCCCGGACGCTCCTCCAAACCAAAGGGCAGAAGTAGAAAAGCTAATTTTGTCTCTTTTACATCTGGGAGCATTAGAATCAGTTCCTGCTCAGCAGGTAGGCCAGGGATTCTATTCCAGACTTTTCCTAGTTCCAAAAAAAGAAGGCACCAGGAGTCCTATCCTGGATCTTTCCATCCTGAACACTTTCTTGATAATTCTAAAGCTCACAATGCTTACTCTGCATCAGTTATTGCCAATGTTAGAAAAAGATTCCTGGCTGGTAACATTGGATCTCAAAGAAGCTTATCTGCACATCCCTTTCAGGGAAAGTTGCAGGCAATACCTTCGTTTCAGGGTGGGCAAGCAACATTATCAATTCTCTGCGCTGCCCTTTGGCTTATCTACTGCTCCCAGAGTTTTCACAAAGTGCCTGGGTCCAGTCATTGCTTTTTGCAGGCAAAAGAAAATTCAGATTTATCCATACTTGGATGACTGTCTAATTCAAGCAAATTCACAGGAACAGCTGCTAAAGGATCTAGAATTTGTAAAGAATGTTCTCTCTTCCCTGGGTTACACTCTCAATGTGGAAAAATCAAAAATGGTGCCATCCAAAGAGATTACATTCCTGGGATCGAGTCTGAACACAGCCACCCAAATGATATATCTCACCCAGGAGAAGCAGACAACTCTTTCAATTTACTTCAAGGATTTGGCAAGCCTGTCCCAGCTCCCTGCAAGGAAATACCTGCAAGCTCTGGGATTCATGGCCTCTTGCATTCTCATGATTCCATATGCAAAACTGCATATGAGGAAATTGCAATGGTACCTCAAGAACACTTGGTGTCAACACACACAGGACCTGGATGTGATAATTTCTCTGCTTCCATGTCTGTGGACAGAGTTTCTGTGGTGGGCAACAGCCTGTCTACAGAACAAAGGCATGCATTTTCACCCACCCCTGGCCACTCAAGTTCTTACCACAGACTCATTGGACTATGGCTGGGGAGCTCACCTGGATGGCAGATGCATACAGGGAAGTTGGAATACCCAGCAAATGCACCTGCACATAAATTTAAAGGAGTTGATGACAGTCCAGCAGGCTTTACTAGTTTTCAAGCATCTTCTTTGTCCAGGGACCCTTCTTGTCAAGACAAACAACACCACAGTCATGTGGTACATCAACAAGCAGGAAGGGACTCATTCTTACCTCCTGTGCAGACAGAGCATGAGTCTTTGGTCCATAGCAGCATCCCTGGGCCTGCATCTCCTAGTTCAGTTTCTTCCAGGAAGGCTCAGTGTTTCGGCAGACCAGTTGAGCAGACAAACCCTGGATCCTCATGAGTGGCAGCTGAACAGAGCAGTTTTTTACAGCATCATTCAATGTTGGGGCACTCCTCAAGTGGATCTCTTCTACCTCTTTTTTGCACCAGACAGCATCACAGCAGAGCCTGGAGAGTGGATGCTCTGTCTTTCACTTGGACGCTGCTGTCAGTTTATGTCTTCCCCCCTGTTCCTCTTCTTCCCAGAGTATTATTGAAGATCAGGGACAAACGACCATGGACTATTCTCATAGCTCCAGACTGGCCCAGGCAGCATTGGTATCCACTGCTTCGCAGTCTGTCCCAATTTCCTCCTTGGCATCTTCCTCTGAAGCCAGATCTTTTGGTTCAGGAAGGGGGAAACGTTCTACATCCTCATCTTCAGTCTCCCAATTTGGCAGCTTGGCTGAATGTATGACTCCATCCTATTCTTCTTCCCTGTTCCAGCAGGTGGTTGACATGCTGAAGGAGGCCAGGAGGCCTAGCACTAGGAAGTCTTATGCTGGCAAATGGGAAAGATTCTCTCTTTGGATGCAGGCTAGAGGGGAATATTCTTCTCAGCCTACCTTTCATCTGATTCTGGAATACCTGGCTGATTTGCTTCAGGGTGGTCTTTCTTTTTCCTCTATCAAGATCCATGCTTTAGCCATTTCTGCTCATTGTTCTTTTGAACAACCCATTTTCTCTCATCCTGTGATGAAAATCTTTCTCAGTGGTGCTTGCAACTTAAAACCTCCCAAAAGGCCACCTACTCCAGCCTAAGATCTTAATTTTGTTCTAGAGAAACTCACTCTTACTCCTTTTGAGCCAGCTGCCACTGCAGATTTAAAGTTTCTCTCGTGGAGGACTGCCTTCCTCTTGGCTATAACTTCAGCAAAGAGGGATTCGGAGCTGCAGGCTTTGATGGCTGTGGAGCCTTTTCTTATTTTTCATGCAGATAGGGTCTCTCTGAGAACCAACCCCTCCTTTATGCCTAAGGTGGTTTCTAGCCTGACTCTTAATCAGTCCATACACCTTCCTGCCTTCTTTCCTAATCCTCAAAATAGAGGTGAGAGGATCCTACATTCTCTTGATGTGCATAGACAGCTCAGGTTTTACCTGGACAGGACTAAAGACCTTCGGAAATCAGCTCAGCTATTGGTCAGCTTTGCCCCTGGAGCCCAGGGCAAGGCTATTTCTAAGCAAACCATTTCTAAATGGATTGCTCATTATATTACTTTTTGTTATTCCTTTCATGGCAAGATTCCTCATCAAGGGGTTAGGACCCACTCAACTGGAGCAGCTTCCACTTCTGCAGCGTTTTTAAGGGGTGTCCCTATTAAAGACATTTTGGAAGCTGCCACATGGTCTTCTGTTCACACTTTCACAAAGCATTATAATTTGTATTTGTTTTCAAAAGCCTGGGCAGGGTTTACTACTGCTGTTCTGCAGGACATTATCTCCAATCCTTGATTCTCTTGATTGCTCCTCCCTTTACTCTGGCCTTTGGTAATCAACCCATTGGTTAGGACTGCAGCAGTGAAACACGAACATAGTACAGTTGTGTACACTTACCATAAATGTACATGTTCGAGTGTATTCACTATTGCAGTCCTACTTTCCCTCCCTCCTTCCCCCTTTTTTCTCTTTTCCTAAGGTACAGTCTAAATTTAGTTTAAGCCTTGTTTTCTGGGAGCTTCTGACTGTTATGGCAAGAAAGACTGAGGAAGTGACGTTGGCTGCCTCCTTTTGTACTGGACGCCCTGACGTCCTTTACAACTGACGACATCCGACATCATCTTTACTTACCTTTGGTATTTTGTCCGATCAAGGGCTACCGGGAGCCGGATAACCCATTGGTTAGGACTGCAACAGTGAATACACTCGAAAATCTACATTTATGGTAAGTGTACACAACTGTACTTTTCAGTATATGCCCCAAATCACCTAAACATCCCGCACAGAACAATTTATCATTAACTAAAAATCTAAAGTAATGTATTAAGCCCTCTTTAACAACATGCTTTGCAAGGGCACTACATAAATTACCTTTCGGCATATGATAAACGTGTTCTCTGATCCTACATTTCCAGGACCTATTAACTTTTCCAATGTAAAAATATTTACATGAAACACAATAGGCAAGATAAACAAGGTCCCTTGTATCACAATTAGCCCTCACCTTAAAAGAATAAACACATCCCGTATCTGGATGTATAAAAACATTGGTACTATCAACTAAATTACAATAACTATAACTTCCACACAGGCAACCATTAGTTCCAGAAGGATAACATAGCATCCTTTTTAATGAACGCTTATTTCGAAACCCAATATTCTTTACCTTATCATAACTAAGAAGTACTGACCAATGTTTCTTAAAGATCGTTTTAATAAGCTTAGAATTACTACTGTAGTGTAAAGGGATCGACACTTTAGTTCTATCAAAGGATGGTTTATCCTCCAACACATACCCAGAAAACAAATAAGGTTTAGATCTTTTTTGTGACATAGATAATCCAAAACCCAAACCATCTTCAAACTCATTCAACTGATAACCCCTGCCTAACAAATTATGCTTTAACTTATCCAGGTCATGATAGAGCTGTTCATCCCTTACATGCAACCTAGAGGCACGCATATCCTGACCTTTCACAATATTATAGGTTCATAGGTAGGTACTAGGCTATTGGCCCAAGGGCCTACGTAAGCCTAGCCAGCAAGGTTCCATAGCTTATACCACCCAAGAAAGTTATTTTCCTGTGCCACTGTCCAGCAGACACAGAAGTGATCCCCGGGATGTATTTCCTATTTCCCATCCACTCATCAAGATTTTTCTTGAAGAGTGCTAATGAAGAACTTTGCTTGACATAGATGGGTAGCTTGTTCCAGAGTATAAGAAGTCTCTGGGACATGAATCTAACCCTCCAGCGTGTCCTGTTTATTGTGGTGACAAGGTTTAGGTCCCTAGAGCATGTAGCTCAGAGGGATTGGGATTTCCTTAGGTGTAGCATGTCCAACAGCTCTGGGTTTGACATGCTTTATCTGTTTGGCAGAGATCACCTCGGAGTAGGCGATATGCTACGGAGTAAAGCTGGAGTTTTTTGAGGCGGTCAGTGTAGGGCATTTGTTTGAGGCCAGTACTCCTCTTTGTGAGGTACTTCTGTGGCCTTTCCAGCTGCTGCAGATGTCTTCTGAGGTACATTCCAAAAGGGGCGTTGTACTCTATAATGGGTCTAATGAATGACGAGTAGAGGAGAACAATGACCTCTTTTTTCCTGGATGAGAACCCTTTTATGATGAGATGTGCCACGTAGAAGGACTTCCAGACTACTGTGGCGATGTGACTATCAAAGGAGAGACTAATGTCCACCTGGGTCCCAAGGTCTCTTATCACGCAATTGGTGTTAAGTAGATTGCTGCCAATGTGGTAATTCATGGGTACAGAGTTTTTTCCAAAGGGGATGACACTGCACTTTTTGGCATTGAGCCTGAGACCATGGCTCTGATACCAGGCATCTGTCTCAGTGAGGCCCTTCTGTAGGATGTCCACATCATTTGGGGACTTGACTATGGCACCTAGTTTGCAGTCATCTGTGAACTTCATTAGCCAGAGGCCGTCTGTGTTAGCCTGTACTTCAGGGAAGTAGATACCAAACAGGAGAGGTCCTAGGATGGAACCCTGTGGTACTCCACTTGTCACTGCTTTGAGGTCAGATTTGCAGTCTGCAACTTTTACAGTGTGGGTTCTGTCAGTGAGCCAGTTGGCAACCCATCTTGTGACGTAGGGATTTATACCTAGTTTAGTGAGTTTAGCTATAATTCCAGAATGGAAGATGGTGTTGAAAACCTTGGCAAGGTCAAGATAGGCTGTGTAACCCACCTTACCCTCATCCACGGCTTTGGTGACTGCCGCAAAGAAGTCAATCAGGTTCAGGAGGCATTATCTGCCTTTCACAAACCCGAACTGGGTGGGATCCAGAGTTTAGAGGTTACCAATGTCTTTGTGTATGAGTTCCATGGCCTTGCAGACCAGCCTTGTCAGGCTAATATTCCAACTCTGAGATCGCACTACAGTGGGGTAAGGGAAATCTCCCATTTACCGCTATATGCGGTAGTGCTACACGGGAGATTTCTCGTACCCTACCTGCAATGCCAACACTCAGATGGCACACACACAGACGCAACATGCAGGGAACCTTGCTGCCCTGCATACACACCCAAAATTCTACAATTTCACTTACCTAGCACTTCCACTTTAAGCCTTCGATGTTCTGAACATCGATGTTATGGTCTCGATGATCAGAACGTCGATGTTCTGAACATTCGATGATTTAAAGTGGAACTATATATATATATATATATATATATATATATATAGAGAGAGAGAGAGAGAGAGAAAATGCTGAAACCTATCCTTGATAAATCTAGTGTGGCTTTAAGAGAAGCTAAACAGGAAAGACTTATATGATTGTTCTAGTCAGAATGAGCTTAGTAGTGATTGTTTATTAGTTACAGTGGATGTGACATCTCTGTCTATTGTTGTTCCGAACCTTGAAGGGATAGAGTTTGTCAAACAATATATGGTTGAGAATAGTGACTATGATGGTAAGTTTATTGAGATGCTGTGCCTCTTTATTGAGATGGTTTTAGAAAATAATGTCTTTTTCTTTAATGGGACCTATTATTTGCATAGAGTTGGCATAGCTATGGGCACTTCTTGTTCTAATACCTTCACCAATATGGTGGTAGCACAATGGGAGAATACAATGGTCATTCCTTCTGATAGGTTTGAACATTCGTTGTTTTGTTGATGATGTTTTTCTTCTGTGGAAGGGTACTATAATGGAGTTGGTTTGCTTTGTTATGTTTTTACATAGTACTATGAATTTTCTTAGATTTTCTATTAAATATTCTCATTCTACTATTGAGTTTTTAGATGTTATGGTACAGAGGGAACTTGATTTAACTTTTACGACTAGTCTTCATAGGAAAGATTGCTATAAATGTTCCTCCTGCATAGAAGAAGCATGCACCCTCAGCATATTTTTCATAATATTGTTAAAGGTCAGGGTATGCTTGCCTCTAGCTTGGATGTAAGAGATGAACAGTTCTATTGTGACATGGATATGCTAAAGCCTGATTTGTTAGGTAGGGGTTACCAGGTGAATGAGATTGAAGATGGTTTGGGTTTTGGATTATCTATGCGACATCCAAGATCTAAACCTTATTTCTCTTTTGGGTATGTGTTGGTAGATAAACCATCCTTTGATAGAACTAAAGTGTTGATCCTTTCACACTATAGTAATAATTCTAAGCTTATTTCAGGGATCTTTAAGAAACATTGGTCGGTACTTCATACCGATGATAAGGTAAAACATTTTTTTGGTGCTAAACCCTCTTTTCTGTTTCAGAATAAACGTTCATTAAAAAGGATGCTATGTTAACCTTCTGAAACTGATGGTTCCATGTTGGATGAGAGACCTACGGGCACTTTCCCTTGTGGAAGTTGTAGTTATTGTAATTTAGTTGATAGTACCAATGTTTTTATACATCCAGATATGGGACATGTGTATTCTTTTAAACTGAGGGCTAATTGTGATACAAGGGACCTTGTTTATCTTGCATATTGTGTTTTATGTAAATGTTTTTATGTTGGAAAAACTAATAGGTCCTTGAAATGTAGGATCAGAGAACATGTTTATCATATGGGGAAAGGTAATTTATGTAGTGCTCTTGCGACGCATGTTGTTAAGGAGGGCCCAGCACATTACTTTAGATTTTTAGGTATTTATAAATTGTTCTATCTGGGGCATTTAGGTGATTTGGGGAATACGCAGGAACTCTAGAGACACAGTGCAAGGGTCTGGTTTGAACAAACATGTACCCTTGAAGCCTTTTTTAAAATATTGTAGGCTTGTTAGGTAATGTTTTTATTTAATTTACATATTGATTTTGTATGTGTTTTCATGTGGATGTTACTGTTTTTATTTTTTTGTATTCTCTATTTCAGTCTACTTTGTAGGTAATGACTTTAATGCTACTTTGTGACTGGTTTATTTGAGGTAATGTGTTGTGATTCTGTGAATGATTTTGTATGGGATATATATATATATATATATATATATATATATATATATATATATATATATATATATATATATGGGTCTACTGCTTTTCATTGAATACCACGTATTCAAAAAAGAACAGTAGACCGCTCAGTTATGCGAAAGTGCCCTTATTCGAAAGTGCACTTTCGCGAACTCTGCTTCTACGAACGTATCGCACCACAGTGGAGGACAGTAGGAAAACGTGCTATGTCCTCCACTGCGGTGCGGTAGTCACGGACCTTAGGGTTAGGGCACAGATCATAGTAAGGGGATAGCCGTACTACCTATCCCCTCACCATGACCCGTGCCCTAACCCTAAGGTCTGTGACTACCGCACCACAGTGGAGGGCAGGCTATCCTCCACTGTGGTGCAGTAGTCACGGACCTTAGGGTTAGGACGCGGGTCATGGTAAGGGGATAACCCTACTAGCTATCCCCTTACCATGACCCGTGCCCTAACCCTAAGGTCCCTGACTACTGCATTAAATGGCAGTACGTAGCCCGTTCACTGAAGTGGGTTTTGCGAAAGTGCACTTTCGATTAAGTGCACTTTCGCGTAACCCAGGGTCAACTGTGTGAGTTCAAAGAAGTGTATTTTTGAACTTATACAGTAGACCCATATATATATATATATATATATATATATATATATATATATATATATGATCTAGGACGTTTGATCAAAAGATCAAACGTCAGAATCCATTAAGCGCGAGTATACTTACACGAAAGTGCTTTTCACAGAAGAAGCACTTCCACGTAAGTATGCCTGTTGCCGAGGCCGTACTACAGTGCAGATAAGGGAAAATTCCTTTTTCCAGACTGTAGTGTGGCCTTGGAGGGAGAATATTAAAGTAGGGGGGTGTGGGGAGCAACGCTCCCTGCAAAAACATAAATGTAGTGTTTTTTTTTTTTTTTTTTTTTATTGACATGCTGTAACGAAAGGGCTTTTTCAGTTAAAGCGCTTTTCTTAAAGTGTGTTTGGTGGTTATGGATTCGGACATTTGATCAAGCATCCTAGATATATATATATATATATATATATATATATATATTTTTTTTTTTTTTTTTTTTTTGGAGCATTTGTGTGACAAATATATGTGTTTGTTTGGTAATAACATTTATTTTTAGTTGATTAATATATATTTTTTATGTATTTATGCTGACGTGTTTATTCGGTACATACCTCTAGTTTTGATGTAGCTCCGGAGGTGTGGCTCAATGTTGTTGTGAAAAAAAAGGAGCTATTGCCAGCCCAGCTAGCTGAAATTTTGTAAATAATATGTCATTTGTGAATGTTAATATGATTTAAACAGACGTGTGACAGAAGGAGACGCTGCAAGCTTAGCTTTCTGGAATTTTGTAAGTGGTTGTGTGTCATTTGTGAATATCAACATGAGTTATATGCCTATGTTACAGATGTATTAGAACTGTATGTCATATTGTACAGACGTGTGCTGGGGAGATATTTTGTAAAGTACTGAGCAGAAATGTATATGCACTATTGTAACTGTTTATATGTACATATTTTAATGGGGAGACTGAAACACAGGAGATTAAGTTGCAAAACTTCAGAAGAGTAGTTGAAATTAAGTTACTTTATGACTGGGCCATAAACAAAAGAGATGCTATCTGTCAGTTTCATTGCAACAGGAGACATAATGTCTAGAACTAGAAGTATTTTGTATTGTCTTTGAATGTGGAGGAATATAAATTATTTTACAATTTCCACCATCTGCCTTAGATCCAAGAAGTGCCCTTGTTTATATGTTTTCACATGTAGATGCGGACATCAGTGGCTGTGAGCCTGAGAACTGAAGTCAAATGACAAGAAATGATGTCATTCTGCAAGTATCCCAGCAGTACTATTTGGAATATTAATTTAAGAACCCTCTGAGAGAGAGTCAAGGCATTTTGTATTTTGTCTTTCACCTGACAGCATCAGCTGGAAAACCTAGTCACCACATCTGTCTTCCTTTGCTCTGTAAGTAAGTTAACTAGGGTACAGTAATTTCTGTTAGATTCAGTAAGGAATATAGTGAAGTATAGTTTAGATATTTTCTGTATTTATTTGAGACTGCCCTGCAATGTTGTTTTAAGCATTTCCTGATATTTTGAACTCTGATTTCACAGTGATTATTTACTTAGTATTTTCTTCTTCTTTTATTAGTTATTATATATATTTAAGCCTATCATTGTGGCTGATATTTGTGAGACATATTTAATTTATGAGAGTACTTGCATATTTATTTGGTGATACTGTGGGCCGCACCTAATAGCCTTGCTCTTTGTCGAACTACTATTTGGATTAATAGTAATATTACACAGTAAGATTGGACACCCTTTGTTAAGGGCCTTAAAGTAGCTGATAAGGAGTGACTGGTGGCAGGCAAAACTACCGTATAGTTTGGGCAGAAGGGGGCATAGCTAGTAAACCTGTGCCAACCTTTCCCAGGTGTGTGTGTGTGTGTGTGTGTGTGTGTGTGTGTGTGTGTGTGTGTGTGTGTGTGTATGTGTTTGAGGCTCCTTGAGTACTGTTGCCAGTGGTGGGGCATCAGAGTTGTCTTTTGATTGACTCCTATGAAATCACATTTTGTGAATGGGGGTTTCTGTTGATTGGCCAAGCTGTTAGTGAATGATATTTAAATGTAACTAATTTTTATTGAATGTATTTAGTTTGAAGAAGCGTCCACTATGCGAAAGCGCTCACTTATTTATTAAAGTTTTTTTACTATCATTCGAGTCCGATTCTTTTTTGGAATCTTAGCCGTGTTGGTGTCGTTCTTTATATATGTTGTACAGACAAAGATTTTTGTAAGGAAAAAAGAGGAATTTTCACCATTTTGGTGAAAGAGGTAAAAATAAGAGAAGGAAGAATGGATGTAGTGTTTGACTAAAGGTTTGATTAAAATGGAAAGATTAGATATAGGTAGAGAGAAATAATGGAAATTGTGGAAAAGTTTATGGGTAGAGTGTATGAAAATGAAATAGTACAAGAAGAATTATGGATTGTAAAAAAATTAAAAATGTTAAGAATTTTTTAGAAAATTAGATTTCTGTGACAGACATGGAAGAAATAAAGGAAAGGAGGGCAGGATAGTGGGAGATTTAACTTCAGTTTGAAACGGAGAAGGGGAAATGACACATACAAGGTTGGTGTTAGCATAATGGTTAAGGTGTTTACCTCGAAAAAACAAGGGTACTGGGTTTGATTCGGTTCCACTGGTAGATCTTACCATGGTTCCAGAGCCTATTCTATGGTAAACGACTCAATTGGAGCTGACCTACCCTCGAGACCGTGATTGGTCTGTCAGTACTGTGACCCCTAGTACGGCACCCATTTTTTTTCTATGGTGCCATCTACAGTTCCAGTTGCTTTGACAGCTTTGAGTCTTCTCGCAGCTCCTTCCCTGGGAGTGGGTTCGTCGGAGTTGAGTATGATCCCAGTTCCGAGGTTGTCTTTCTCTGTTCCAGGCTCCCATCCCTCTTTGGGTGGGCCTGCCTTCCAGGTTTTGGAGAGGGCCCTCACCTCAGCATGTTCACAGCTGGTTCCTTCGATGCTGGAATGCCACATATACATGTCCTCTGGTCCGCAGCTGACACAGTCCACTATGCAGGGATATTGGGCACAGGAACCTTAAAATACCCTACTGCAAGGCACCCTCTCTTCGGAGTCCTCTTCAGATGCCCCCCTGAAGAGCCACATCATAAGAGATCATGCAAGAGGAAGCATGTGGATTCCAATGAGGAATCCCTTACCGAAGGTACAGGCTACAATGAGGGGAAGGGTCCCCACCGTCTTCCCCTGAGGATGTCTCCTTTAGAGACATACTGGCAATCTTAAAACAGCAGGGTAACTGGAAGACCACCAACCCTTCCTGTGAGGAATCTGTATTCTTGCAGGCTTTCCATGCTTAACCCTCTACTTCCTGAGTGACCCTGCCTGCAGGTGAATTAGTCCAGCTTATCGTGCAGTGCACCTGGAAGCTTCCTGACACCGTTTAGCCAATCACCCAGAGACTGGACAAAATACTCTGCCCTCCAGAGGATCACCCTCATTGGTCCAAAGCCTTAGCAGTAGACACTATGGTGGAGGTGGCAACCACTAGGAAGGAATTTGCTAAGGAGAGTTCTGCTGTTCACCCTCCAAACAGGGAGTCTTGGATAATGGATAGACTAGGGAAGCGGTTGTATGCTTCATCGACCTTTGCCATACGGTCCTTGAATTACTTGACACACTTTACCTGTCTCCAAAGGGACTTCGTCACGGAACTCTCGGGAACCTTAGCAGGAGCTGTGTCTGATGAAGTATGTGACAAAGTTGCCTCACAGCTTGCCACCCTGGAATCCATATCTAATTCGTCCATGTGGTTGGTTTCTCATACTACCGAAGGGCCAGCCAGAGCAGTGGGTGCAGGTGCTGTCATGAGATGTCATGTATGGATGCTTTTGTGCGACTTTACGGACCCTTTTAAATCTTCTTTCATCAACTCTCCTGTTGACACTTCCTCTGTTTTCTGCCCAAAGTTAAAGACACATTAGCCAGGTGTGAAAAGGATGGCAAGACCCTGTCTGCTGTGGGCATGTGTTTTTCCTCTGCCCAACTATCCTACTCTGGGAATTAGAGAAGCGGAAAGATATGGTTCAGAAAATCCCAAGGGCCTTTCTGTGACACATGTGGTGAGTTTTCCCCCCGGGGCAGAGGGGGGACCTCATCAGGAAGATGCCCTCCCCCAGGCAGAGGGGGTCCACATAACTAGAGGTCCAGAAATTCTTTCTCTGGGCAATGCTACCAGTGCTCCTGAAGAGTCACCCAATTGCTTGCCTCTGGAAGCAGTTGGGGGATGATTTTCTCTGCACCACCTAACCTGGCATTCCATAACAACAAATTCTTGGGTGCAGACGATAATTACCAAAGGTTATCACATCCCTCTCAGTCTTTACCCGAGGCTGCAAAGGCAAATCCCCAATGTTCCACCCAGTCAACGGGATGCAGCAGCACAGGAAATTCAAAAGCTGCGTCAAAAAAGAGTCATCCAGCAGTCCCACCAGACCAGATAGAATCCAGATTTTACTCAAGGTTTTTTTTAGTGCCAAAAAAGACAGGGAACTGGAAGCCAATTCTGGAACATCAGCATCCTAAACAAGTTCATCAGACAGACAAAATTCCGGATGGTCATGGTTCAATCTATCCTCCCGTTGCTGGAGAAAGATGACTGGATGTGCTTGATAGATCTCCAGGATGCGTATTGTCATATAAAAATGGACAAATGCTCCAGGATATTTTTCCTCTTATGGCTGGGAGCCAATCACTACTAATTTCGACCACTGCCCTTTGGTTTCTCCACAGCCCCCAGAGTATTCACCAAATGTATGGAAGTGGTAACAGCTCACTTGAGACTGCAAGGATTCCGGATGTTTCCATATCTAGATGATTGGCTCTTTACTGCCCCTACCAAGCATCTACAGCTTCTCATCTTGCATTACACACTACAACTAGCAAGTTCCTTAGGGATCTCAATAAATGAAGAAAAGTCAAAACTGGTACCTACTCAAAATCTAGAGTTCTTAGGAGCGACATTCGTCACACGGTCTTGCCTGGTCGCCCTTCCGCTTCACAGGGTCCAAAGACTAAGATCAAAACTCCAAGTAATACTCTTTCAGGACAATGTCCCAGCTTGTGCAGTCCTTCAACTCCTAGGATCAATGGCAGCAACGACTACTATAGTTCCTCTAGCAAGACTACATATGAGACTACTACAATGGCTCTTGGCATCACAGTGGTCCCTTTTAACACACCCTATGTCTTTTCCGATCTGCATAACAAACTGCTGCAAAAAAGACTTGAATTGGTGCAAGCATTCCAGTCAATCCTCCCATGAGGGACAATTGCTATCCAGTTGGACAACATGTCAGTCATCTGGTATATCAACAGACGGGGGGGGGCAAATCCTACCCATTGTGTCGAGAAGATATGAGAGTTTGGCAATGGGCGATATCTTCTAACTGCTTTCTGATAGCAACGCACATTCCTGGGGATTCTAACGTGATTGCGGACAAACTGAGCAGATGCATTCTCCTGCCTCATGAATGGTCCCTCAACCCTGTTTGACTCGCCCTTCCTTTGAGCCTGCTGCCACTTGCAATATGAAATTTTTGTCTTGGAAAACTCTATTTTTGGTAGCAGTTACCTCAGCAAGAAGAATATCAGAATTACAGGCCTTGTGCGTAAAACCTTACATAGTTTTCCACAAAGAGAGTGTGTCACTTTGGACTAACCCATCCTTTCTACCCAAGTTGTTTCAGAACTGAGTATAATCAATCCATTGACCTGCCAGTTTTCTTCCCAATTTTTTCTAATAAAGGAGAATATTGTTTACACTTATTGGATGTGCATAGACAATTACGCTTCTGCTTGGATAGGACTAAATCACTATGAAAATCTGACCAATTATTCTTGTCCTTTTCAGGACCCAAACTGGGAAAACCTGTTACTAAAGTAACTTTGGCTAATGGCTGAGAAACTGTATATCCATTGCCTACCAACAAAACTAAATGCGGCTAACAACCAAAGTCAAGGTGCATTCAACCAGATCAGTTGCTACTTCGGTCACTTTTCATTCCATAGCTTCCACGGATGACATTTGTGGAGTAGCCACATGGGCTACTCCTCATACCTTTATCACTCATTACAAATTGGACTTGGTCTCCAGGGGGAGACCATCCTTTGGCTCAGTGGTGCTCAGTGATATCCTTCCATAGTGCCTCCCAAGAAATAAAGTAGCTTGGGACTCTGTCCCATCTGTCATGAATGAATGAAGATTAACAACATCAGATAAAGAAGTTATGTTTTTACCATAACGTTCCATTTGTGTTGTTGATCTTCATTTATTTATAACATCACACCCTTCTACCCCCCTCCGAAAGACTCCTGGAAGGTTGAGATTTGGTCCTAGTTCATGATAGGAAATTTGCTCAGACAAGGCCTCTGCTTTCTTTTCTTATGGGCAAATTCAATCTGAGGAGATGAGGAGAATGGCACTATGGGTATTCTTAGCTCAAGAGTTTTTTTGACTGGTGCTAACTTTTTATAATGGCTGAATCGGTTCCGAGGATGAAACCGAGACCCATCTGTCATGAATGAATGAAGATCAACATCATAGATGGAACATTATGGTAAGAACATAACTTCTTTTTTACAGTGTAACTAGAAAAAAGGCTGAAAAGAAGCAACATCAAGTTATTATAATAGTATGATTTTGGGCTGGTGAGATGGGAGTGGGGTTTACAGGAATAGTGATTATATTATATGTAGATAAAGATGATAATTTTGCTTGCTTTTGCAAGGATGGATGTCTAGATTAATGCCGTTGGCTTAAGCTATAAATATTTTTTTGTAAGCAAATAGTTTTAAAAATAAGACAAAATGATGACTGTCATGAATAATGCTAAGTCTGTTGTATCTGCAAAGATATTGGCTGGGATTCAATAATGCCTACAGTAAGTGTACACTGTTCTGAGTGAATAGACAATACAAGCATAACTCTCACCTTCTTCCTCCAAATTTCAGTTTTTGTACTGATTTTCTTGCAGCTGTAAATACTGAGGGGATTCATAAAGGTTACCACAAAGTGCAGACTACATACACATATAATGTAGTCTTTCTGAGTAACTACAAAGCAGGAAAATGTGGTTGGAATAATCTTGAATATAGATCATGTACAGTTTACTATCAAATGACTGAAAATCAGAAGACTGATTCCCATGAGAAAATTCAAAATATTGAATGATGGAATTTGCCCCTTCTCCACTGTTGTGCGATCTTGGAGTTGGTATATATATTTAGCAGGGAGTGTGGGGGCACAGCCCCCCACATGAGGGGAGCAGGGGGCTTGCCCCTTGCATTAAAAATGTTTTCAATATTTTGAATTTTCAGTTGTTTTAGGATTCACTCTTTTGATTTTCAGTCATTTGATAGTAAACCATCTTGTACACTAAGTGTACACTTAGTGTAGGTGTTACTGAATCTGGCCCATTAACATTTAGTTTTTTTTTTGTTTGTTTTTTTCATTAACAAATGTTCTCAGTTTGAGTCAAAGTCTGCAGCTGAGGGGATCTAGCTCGATGGATGCTGTACATTCTGTTCTCAGTGAAATTTACAAAGATTCCTTCATGCATCTGCAAGTTGTTAGATGTTTTTTCATTATTTCTGACTACTTTTATATGGAGACAAGCTGTCTATGGCTTAAGTTGTGAGTATGTTTTGTTTAAGCAAATAGACTTGGCAAATAAGACAAAATGAAGAAAGTCATGAAAATGCTGAGCTTCTTGCATCTACAAAGACATTAGCAAATGTTCTCACTGTGAGTCAGGCAGTCTATGGCTGAAGTGTTGTAGGGGAATTCTGTGCACTTAGTTCTGAGTGAAATTTACAAAGATTACTTCATTCACCTGAAGGTTGTTTGTTTTTTTCATTGCTGACAACTTTTACATGGAGATAAGTGTCTGCAGGTGCAAGCAATTAATCTTGAGAGTTTTGAGCATTCTGTTATGAGAGAAATGCAAAATTTAAAGGTACAATGACAAGCAGTTAAGGGAAAAATAAAAAAAATAAAGTTTGAAGTTAATACGTTGATGCATTTAACAGAAAGAGTGCATAATTTGCTTTTATTTAAAGGTAGCCAATGCACGTTTCCTTAGGACTAAAAGGTACTGTTCTCTGAAGGCATGCAAGCTGTTTTTCACATATGTGATGGGAGAAGAGATAAGAAAATAACAGACAGCAACCAGTGTAAGAGGGAACACAGGCTGTGACATGCACTTTAGTATAGGTAATAGGTTATACCTGTGTGTGCAACTGTCAATTTGGAGCAGTTGTAACTGTCTGGAGGGCTAAACATCAGTTGTTAAAAATGTACAGTTTTCTGTGTTTGTTCTAAGTTAATAGGGGATGGGGTGTAGAAAATGTACTTTGTTTTTTTTTTTGACAGTTTTTATTAAAGCAAAAAGTCTTCATAAGTCTGACAGATTAAAATGGAGTTGAGAAGAAACAGCTATATAAAAGGTCAGCGTACCAAACATTAGTGTGTGCATGTAACACTAAAGTTGAAAATACGCATTCAAAAAACTGTCGTGTATAATAGCTGGGGACAATTTGTGTGACAGACTCTCTACTCTAGGACAGTAATCAAGGAGCCTCAATCCTCACCATTGACACTTGTGAGCGACTGTCACTAAAAACAGGGATGAATTTACACAGTATTTTAAGATACAGCTCTCTGCATCAAGCTCAGTTTCCCCCAAGAGTACACAGGGAACTAAACCTGGGACTGGACTCTTTGTTTCTCCAGATCAAAAACAAGACTCACTTTGGAGCATTGTGTCCCAGTTCCAAGTAACTGACACCCCCACACCTGGGTATTTGATTTTCACACAGAGACACACACACACACACACACACACACACACACACACACACACACACACACACACACACACACACACACACACACACACACTCCTGGGAAAGGCTGGCAGAAATTTACTAGCTGTGCCCCCCCCATGCAGACTATAAGGTAATCCCGCTGCCACCAGTCAGATAGTCTAAGGCTTTTACAAGGGTATCCATTTATACTGAGTAAAATCAATACTAATATAAATAGTACAGTCTAACCAAAGCAGTAAGGTTTTTCCGAGTGGCCACGGTGTCACTAAAATAAGCACAGATACTCTCAAGATGTTAAAAGTATTCTGTAAAAGACCTTCCACAATGAAAGCTTTAAAATATTTAATAATAAATAATAAAATAGAAAATATGAGATTACTAAATATAATAAACACCAGTGGTGATGAGCTTCTAACAGACTAAACTGAAAAACAACTTAGTCAGCTAAGTGACTGTGATAACTGTCGTAGATCTGTATATCAGATTCCAAAGAAAACAAAACAAACTGTTATGACAGTTCCATCTTTTCAGTGTTGGTTATGGAATGATATCACATTTGATCACCCGACTCTGGTACAGCAGACACCCACAGCTTTGCTAAGATCTGTTGCAGTATTTGAAAATTATAGAACAATTTCAAAAACCTCTGCTGTTCTCTTCCAGAGTTCTTTGTTTAAACATATACATTTAATCAGTTATAATATTATAATAACGCTGTTGATGCATTTTTATCACAAACATCTGTACAAGTCATGTGATAGTCAGATGACACAAAATTGTTTACAAAAGTTTAGCCAACCATGCTGGTATATGCTACACATGCACTGCCCCACTCTCCCTGGCACAGATGACAGTACCCCACATTGTCAAATCTCTCCCCCCTTTGAAGACTCAAGCTAATTTTTCAAGTGACCCTGTAAAAACATTGCTTGAGATAAATGGGCCTGCCTGGGAACACATTAACCCGTACCCTGTCTTGAGAGTCCATCTACATTGGCATTGCTGACCCCACTACATTGCTTTACTCTCATGTCATATGCCTGCAACCCTAGGATCCACTTTAATAACTTGGCATTTTGCTGGGTGACTATGTAACCATGTTAATGGATTGTTGCCTGTAACCACAGTCAGCTTCCTTCCATACAGATAAGGCTGAAGTTTCTGCAGTCCCCATACTTTGGCTAGGCATTCTTTATCTACAGCTGCATAACATTCCTCCCTGGGCTGGGGTCTGTGGCTGAGATATACAACTGGGTGCTCTTCTCCCTGTGAGGAACCTTGGCTGAGTACAGCCTCTATCCCATGGTTTGAAGCATCCACCTGCACAAGAAATTATTTGCCATAATCTAGACTGGCTAACACAGGGGGTCGTCCCAAAGCCCCTTTAATCTTCTGGAATGCCTGCTTGCAGCTGGGGTCAACACTACCTTATCTGGCCTGTTTTTTCTTGTTAGGTCTGTGAGAAGAGCAGCTATTGTATTATAATTATGAGTGAACTTTCTATAGTACCCCTCTGTCCCCAAAAATGTCCTCACCTGCTTTTTGGTAACAGGGGCAGGCCATGGCTGAACAGCTTCCACTTTGGCAGGTTCTGGCCTAATCTTACCACTCCCCACTCTGTGTCTCAGGTAGGGAATCTCTGCCAAACCCACCTGACACTTACTGGGCTAAATGGTCAACCCTGTCCTTTTCAGTCTAACCAGGACCATCCTAACATGTTGAAACTGCTATTGCCAGGAATGGCTGTAGATGGCAATATCATCCGGGTAAGCAAGGGCATAATTAACTGCTCCTGCTAGGATACAATCACCTGCTTCTGCTAGGATATGATCTACTAGCCTCTGGAAGGTTGCTGGTGCATTTTTCATCCTAAAGGGCATCTTCATGAACTCGTATAATCCAAAAGGAGCCACAAAGGCTGACCTTTCTCTAATGATGGAATCAAGGGCACCTGGTAGTAGCCCTTGGTCAGATCAGTAGTGGCCAGATACTTAGCCCCACTCAGCTGCTGTAAGGCTTAGTGTGTCTTAAGCATGGGGTAAGCATCTGACTCTATGTGAATGTTTGGTTTTCTGTAGTCTATGCAGAATCTGATGCTACTATCTTTCTTTTGTACTAACACCATTGGGGAGGCCCAGGGATTGATGGACTCCTGGATTACCCACACTTCCAACATTTCCTGTATCTCCTCCCTCAGAGTCTGTCCGACTCGCTCAGGCACCATATAAGGGGCCTGCTTGATAGGTGTTTGGGTTCCTTTATCCACATGGGTGCTGCACCAGGTGGGTGCACCCAGGTTTCCCAGTGAATATGCCCATAAATTCCTGCAACACTGCTCGGATTTCGCAAACCTGGTTAGGGGATAGCCACTGGAATATTGCTACCACCTCCACAGAGGTGTCAGTCTGAGCCTCACTGATGAGATCAGTCAACAGATCCCCCTCAGACTCCTAATGCCATCCACTGCAAATACTCAGCACCAGGGCCTCTCTATCATGACAAGGCTTCATCATGTTAACATGGTACAATTTGTGCCCCTGTATCCTGCCTAGCAGGCTTACCATGTAATTTACATCACTGACCTTCCTTACCACTTCAGAGGGTTCCTCCCAAGCTTCCTGTAGCTTAATGTGTTCTGCATAATGCGTCTTTTGGTATAATTTATACCCATATGACCCTCAAAAAGAATGCCGTGGGCTGTGGTAGAATTGCCAGACGATAGGCTCTGGGCACTACCAAGTTCTGTATTACCTCACCCTCTAACCCTCCCTCAGGGGTCCCCTCTCTGTACAGTAACCTTTTGTCTTGAGCATCAGGTGCCTCCTTAGCTACCTCCCTCAAGCTTCATAATGTAGGGTCTGATAGCTGAGCCTATCTCAACTCTACTTTTGTGACCCCTCCTGGTCCCATTCCACAGAAATCCTACTATCTGCTAACAGCGGTGCCTTGCTGTCAGCCTGGGTAATACCACTCACTTTTGTCCTTGCAGTCGCCCTGTCCACAGGGACATCAGTACCAGCTGTGGCTCACTTTCAGGCTTACTGCTACAAGTTCATAGGTTCATAGGTTCATACTAGGCTATCTGCCCGAGGGCATTTACAAGCCTAGCCCATCATTTTGTGGCTTACGCCACCCCTTTAGTATGGGGAACTATACCCATTATTTTGCTGTGCCTCTGTCGAGCAGTGACACTGAGGTAATCCCTGGGGTATATCTGCGATCTCCCATCCATTGGTCAAGATTTCTCTTGAACAAGGCCAGCGAGGTGCTCTGCCTCACATGTACCGGGATTTTGTTCCACAGCATAGGGAGTCTTTGGGTGATGAATCTATCCCTCCAGCACGTCCTATTAATAGCCGTGTCGAGGTTTAAGTCTCCGCCCTTGTGGCTCTGATGGATCTAGATTTTTGAGGTGAAGCATATTCATCAAATCTGGGTTTGACATGGCCTTGTATGTTAGGCAAAGGTCACCTCTGAGCAAGCCGTAAGCGACTGAATAGAGCTGGAGTTCTTTCAGTCGGGCAGCATAGGACAGATTTTTGAGACCCTTTATCCTTTTGGTGAGGAACTTTTGTGGCCTCTCCAGCTGCTGCAAGTGTCGGGTCAGATACATTCCGAATGGGGCATTGTACTCAATCATTGGTCTGATGAGTGATGAGTAAAGGGAGACTATGACCTCCCTTGATCTAGATGAGAATCCCTTCATGATAAGGTGGGCAATGTAGAAGGTCTTCCTAACTACTTTAGCTACATGGGTGTCGAATGACAGACTACTATCAACCTGGGTCCCCAGGTCCCTGATAACTTCTTCTGTGCTCAGTGGATTGCCACCTATTTGGTAGCTAGGGGTAACCTTGTTTTTCCCGAAGGGTATGACTATGCATTTTTTGGCATTTAACTTTAGGCCGTGGCTCTGGCACCAGTTATCCGTTTCTGTGAGACCCTTCTGAACGATATCTGTGTCAGATGTGTTTTCTACTATGGCGCCCAGTTTGCAGTCATCTGCAAACTTTGTCAGCCATAACCCTCCTGTGTTTGCTTGTACTTCGGAAAAGTAGATGCCAAACAAGAGTGGGCCCAGGACTGAGCCCTGTGGGACACCACTTGTGACAGGCTTTGAGTCTGACATGGCGCCAGCAACTCTGACCCTGTGGGTTCTGTCACTCAGCCAGTTTGCAACCCATCTTGTGATGTATGGGTTAACATTTAAGCTGATGAGTTTTTCAATGATACCCGAGTGGGGTATTGTATCGAAGGCCTTAGCCAGATCGAGGTAGGCTGTATGGACTGCCTTTCCCTCATCAATGGCTTTGGTGACTGTTTTGAAAAAGTCAACCAAGTTTAAAAGGCATGATCTGCCTTTGACAAAGCCAAACTGGGTTGGATCCAAAGTCTGCAAATTCCCTATGTCTTTATTTATGAGGTCCATTATGATCCTCTCCATGGCTTTGCAGATAAGGCTTGTCAAGCTAATGGGTCGGTAATTTCCAGGGTCTGTGGAGGCACCGCCTTTGTGAAGTGGGACCACAGTTGCAGTGCGCCACTCCCTGGGTACGTATCCGGAGGTAAGACTTTGATTAAACAGCTGTCCTAGCTGTGGGTTTAATTCCTCCTGAGTTCGTGGAGCACACAGCCAGGGACACCATCAGGTCCCATGGATGCTGTGTTTTTTGCTTTGGAGAGAGCAGTTCTCACTTGGGTGCTGGAGATGTTTGGGGGGCTGCACTCGTTTGGTATAGATATCTCTCCTTTTGGGGGGAGGGGGGGGAGAAGTTTGCACTGAACCTGTCAGCCAGTATGTTGGCAATGTCTGTAGGATCAGTAATCTTCACATCATTTTGAACTAGTTCTGAGCATATCTGGGAGTTTCCTCCTAGGTTTCTAACATAGCTAAAGAAGGCCTTATGATTGTCTTTTGAGTCTTTAGCTATTTTTCTCTCGAAATTTGCTTTGGATGATTTTATGAGAGCTCTTAGGTTTTTACTTATAGTGATCAAGGGTGTCTTACCTTTTAAGGATTTTGCTCTATCTTGTAGTAGCTTCCTCCTTTTGTTGTAGAGTTTGTTTATGGCTGGGGTCCACCAGACTGGACGCTTGCCTTTGGTACAAAGAGTCTTTGTTTTGCTTGGGATTGCCTTATCCATGCAGTCCTGCAGGTGCTGGTAGAAGGCATTTGTAAGTGATTCAGCGGCTTGAGTATTGTTTTCCGCCGGCTCGGGGCCCTGAAAGGAGACCACACTAGTCTTTAGAAGTGTGAAGTCGGCTTTTGAGAAGTTCTTTACTGTGGTCTTTTTATTTCAGGTGGGGTGGGATGAGGACCTCCAGCGAGATTAGTTTGTGATCTGATCTCACCAGTGAGGGTATACTTCGGTGTAGAACATTGTGCTGCCATGTTCATGATGATGAGATCAAGTATGTTATCTCCTCTTGTGGGGATGGTGACTAGTTGTTCCATGGCATTTGAGTTTATGAATTCCAGGAACTTTTGGGCTAGGGTGCTTGGGCTTGAGTAGTGTTCCCAGTCTATATTAGGGTAATTGAAGTCACCTAGTATGATGGTGTTTGGTGATACATTTATCCCTCTAGTGTTTTCAGGAAGGCCATGTGAGGTTCCTGAGTTTGTGAGGGTGGCCTGTAACATGCTACAATTTGCAGAGCAGTCTTGCCTATGGTTAATTGCACCTGGATGGTCTCCGATGCATCGTGCGTTGCCACCAGTCTTGAGGTGTGGGTGTCCTTGATGAATATGGATACCCCCCCCTTTCTTGGTATTGTCCGGGTTTTGGGGCCGGAACGCATGATATGAGGTAAAACCTGATAGCGTTGGGGTGCTCTCAGGAGCCTTGAACCAGGTTTCTGTCACAGCACAGACATCGATGTTCTCCATACTGAGAAGGGCCTCGAGTGCGTGCATTTTGAGATTTAGACTTCTGGCATTGAGCAGCATTACCCTTAGTTTTTTTCCTTTTTTGTGTTCTAGGGTGGTAGGTTTAGAATTTGAGCCTTGCCTAAAAAAGGCACTATGGGGGTGGCAAGAGCCTTTGCCAATATCCGGAATCCCAGGGGTGACAGCTGGGAGTTAGCTCTCTTCCTGAAAATGCCACATCACCAGCCCCAGCTGCAGGTGTGGGGTCTGTCTGGGTCTCTCCCAGGCTACCAGACCTGCATGCCTATATGCAAGCCTGACTGCATTTAACTGCGTGCACACAAGACAGTGCCTTTTTCAAAATCATTCCTTATGAAGACAGCTGCAGGAATATCCTCAAACGCAGCTACCGATTTGCTTCCTTTTCCACCCTCCCAGCCAAGGTGAACCCTGGCCAAAAGTGTTTGGAATGGGATCCTCTCTAAAGCTCTGATTGGAGTGGACTGCCCACGCAAGTACTGCTCCTCTTTAACCACTGCAGGCTTCAGTGTCTGCGTTAACAGTGGCCTGTCTTCCATCCACTATTATATGATACAAACTCTGGTGATAGTTTGGTACCCCTGTTGTTTCCAGACAACTTACTACTGGCACACTGTTATTCCCACACACTTGCTTCCTCACCTTTTGTTCCCCACCTTGCTGCAGTGGACATTTGCATCCTACATGGCCCCTCTAATTACATTTAAAACATCTATGCCCTGATCCTGGCCGTGTAAGTGAACTAGTGGCTTCCCTTGTTACTGGTAGATTCTTTTGGGGTGATTTAGGCTGCCCACCATTGGTTCCCTTATATCAATATGCAGCACTGGATATCCCCTTCTTGTGCAGTGATGCCCTGCTTGCTAAGTAGAGAACCCCTTTCCTCCCCAGCTCATCTGCAGAGTTAGACTCCCATTCTGCCAACCAGATTCTTGTGTCCTCAGGCAAAGTATTAAGAGCTTGTTCTCTCACAAAAAGATCTACCAGTCTTTCAAAAGTGGTGACCTGACACTGACTCACCAACCGATGAAAATGAATGTTTGACTCAGCTGTATAATCACATACACTTTCATCTGCCTTGTGTCTTTTTCTGTAAGTTTCAAGTGTTAATTTGTAACAGTTCAATAAACATTGTTTTACTCTATTATAGTTTAAACAGTCAGTATCAGACAATTTAGAAACAGCAGTTACAGATTTACCATGGAGTAAGGGGGTAACGAGCTATACCCAGCGCTCTTGTTCAGTATTATTTTATTTTCATACTATTTCAGTTATATGAATAAAACTATCCAAAGTCATCCCCCTTTGCAAATTGTGGAAGAAATTTACTGAACTTTATTGCTTCTGGGGTCCGGTTATTCCCTTCCCCATTAGCTACATGACCCTGATGAAGATTCAACATCTCTTTGTCATGCTGATGCTGTTTCTCCTTTTCTTCAGCCTCCAAACATTTGGCCTCCAGTTCAAGTCTCTTAAACTCCAGATAGATTTTTAAGTCCTCCGAGGAAAAAGTGAATTGTCCTGTTTCTGAAGACTACACATCCCCAGCACCAGACTGGTTGTCCCCCTGGCTACTGGTCTGCTCTGCAGCTGCAATTAAGGCTGAAATCATTTCCTTTTTAGTCTAGTAAGCAATGCACTCGTCCTTTGCCTTTGCACACTTTGGCCACATGGTTCATTAGCTTACCATGATCCTCTGCTGACATCTTTGCCTGCTTTCCCTGACTAAACTAAACTAATAAAAATAAATTAAACTATTGTGAAAATGAAACTCTGAATTTTTATCTTGTGGCTGTTGCAAGTACACACACTTTCAGTGACAACTTCTCACAGGCTCCTGAAGTTCAATAAATATCTCACCATTCTGCCACCAGTAAGTGACAGACTCTCTACTCCAGGCCAGTAATCAAGGAGCCTCAATCCTTACCACTGACACCAGTGAGAGATAGTCATTAAAAATAGGAATGGATTTACACATTATTTTAAGATGCAGCTCTCTGCATCAAGCACAGTTTCCCCCAAGAGCACATAGAGAACCTGCTCCAAACCTGGGATTGGACTCTGTGTCTCTCCAGATCTCAAACAAGACACACACACACACACACACACACACACTCACTCACTCACTCACTCACTCACTCACTCACTCACTCACTCACTCACTCACTCACTCACCCTGGGAAAGGCTGACACAGATTTACTAGCTGTGCCTCCCTCTACCCAGACTACAAAGTAATCCTGCTGCCACCAGTCAGCTACTATGAGTAAAATCAATACTAATATAACTAGTAGAGTGTAACCAAAGCAACAAGGCTTTTCGGAGTGGCTATGGTGTCACTGAAATAAACAAAAATATTCTCAAGATGTTAAAAGTATTCTCTAAAAGACCAGCCACAATAAAAGGTATAAAAATATATAATAATAAAAAAGAAAATATGAGAATACTAAATATTTAAGTATTATAAACATCAGACTTTCAATCATAGGAGAAATAAAAATAACACAGATGGACAGATTCAAACTGATGCAGAAAAACAATACTCAACTAATCTCACTGTATTTCCTGTCAGTCTAACGAATAACTGTTCCCTAGCTAACTTAATTAACACAGCAAGGCAAGATTAGATGCTGAGATGCTTACTTCCGCAAGGCAAGGTGATGAGCTTCTAACAATCTAAACTGAACAACATCTCAATCAACTAACTAACTGTGATAGCTGTCTTAGATCTTTATATCAGGTTCCAAAGAAAAGAAAACAAAGCAAACTGTTGTGAGAGTTCCCTCATGTCAGTGCTGGTTATAGAATGACATCACATTTGATCACCTGACTCTGGTACAATACACACTCAGAGCTTTGCTAAGATCTGTTGCAGTATTTGAAAATTATAGAACAATTTCAAAAACTTCTACTCCTCCCTTCCAGAATTCCTTGTTTAAACATATACATTTAATCATTTATAACAACACTGTTGATACATTTTAACACAAGCATCTTTACAAGCTACAACTAGTAACAACAAAACTACTGCTTAGTGGAGATATTCATCCCAACCCTGGACCCACAATTCCCTCATCCAACCCTAACTCCCAGCCTCACCTCCCACCCTACCTCAACAAAAAAATTTCAGACCTTCTAATACTAAACATTAACCTGAGAAGTGTCCTTAATAAAATACATGAAATTCATGCCATCCTAACTCACTACCATCCTGACATTGTCCTGTTAACTGAAACCTGGCTAAAACCAGATATCAGCAACAATGAAATACTACTCCCTGGTTACAATATACATAGAAAAGCTAGAATAGGAAAAAGAGGAGGGGAGTAGGTATCCTATTTAAAAATTGCCTTTCTCTACACCTCCTGGATATTGACACCCATAACTTCCAAAATGCTGAACTAATACTGACCAAACTCTTTCTCAACCCAAACAAGCATATAAACATACTGGTTGGATTCAAGACGCTCTCCACAAGATGCTGGAATATTTTTCCTTTTATTTACTGATAGACTTGAAGTGCGTTCAGTATCATGCACTTTTCAGCAAGTGAATACTCAACTTCTTCAGAATGCAAAACAGTGGAGCCTTCCAAAAGGCTGCCTTTAATACATCAATCAATTAACACTAATTAGAACATTTAAAAGGGCTGTTTCACTAGTTAAAACAAGCATAGTAAACTGCAACCTATAAAAACAGTATGTAAAGACTAAAACAACCACCAGGGCTAGTCAATACAAAACATGCTTGATTCTATATAATAACAATAAAATATTTAGAAGTTAGAATCCATCACAGTATAAGTAACAACACTGATGTGAAGGTGTAAACTGTGTTTGTTGCTTTTTCAATATTAATGTGCAAAGTTAATACAAATCATTCCCTATGTACAAAACCATCCCCCCTTTTTCAACAAATCTCTACTGTTTGGAGGTTAAGCAACTTTAGAGAGTTCTAAAAATTGCAGGGTTTTTTTGAAACAACTTTAAGAAGTTAAAACACACAATAATAATAATAGGAAGTACCATGCAACTAAAAATGAAAATAAAAATAAACTTAAAAAGAAGAATTAATGTGTCTTGCTGCAAATAGGTCTACTTCCTACTTAGTTTGCACGTAATTATGCATCCAGTACAAAGTGTACAAGTTGTAATATGTGCTGATATTTAGTCTTGTAAGTGCCTAAATGTATGTAAAGCATCCACCTATTAATAGGCTTGACAAGGGGTGGGGGGTGAGTTTACTACCTCTCTAAGTTCTTTAACCTCAGTATACACTGAATTGAGCACATTTCATTTATGCCAGGTCTCTGATTAGAATTAACCCTCAATTGCCAAAGGAGCTCTTTCCTTTCGAGTTTAAGTGAGTCATGACCACCCCTTCCATCACTGACCTGTTGGTCAATGGCCCTAAATTTAAACTCGTGTCCTGGATGTTCGTTAACGTGCCTTGCCAAAGCGTTGGACAGTTTATTACACCTAATGCTGTATAGGTGTTCATATTATTGTGTGTTTTAACTTCTTAAAGTTGTTTCAAAAAAACCCTGCAATTTTTAGAACTCTCTAAAGTTGCTTAACCTCCAAACAGTAGAGATTTGTTAAAAAAGGGGGGATGGTTTTGTACATAGGGGATGATTTGTATTAACTTTGCACATTAATATTGAAAAAGCAACAAACACAGTTTACACCTTCACATCAGTGTTGTTACTTATACTGTGATGGATTCTAACTTCTAAATATTTTATTGTTATTATATAGAATCAAGCATGTTTTGTATTGACTAGCCCTGGTGGTTGTTTTAGTCTTTACATACTGTTTTTATAGGTTGCAGTTTACTATGCTTGTTTTAACTAGTGAAACAGCCCTTTTAAATGTTCTAATTAGTGTTAATTGATTGATATATTAAAGGCAGCCTTTTGGAAGGCTCCACTGTTTTGCATAATGAAGAAGTTGAGTATTCACTTGCTGAAAAGTGCATGATACTGAACGCACTTCAAGTCTATCAGTAAATAAAAGGAAAAATATTCCAGCATCTTGTGGAGAGCGTCTTGAATCCAACCAGTGAGTTTTTGGTTTCTTTTTCGTTCATCGGAGGTTTGTCTTTTGTGTCAAATGGAACCAGGAAGCTCTCCAGTGAACATCGGTAACTCACAAGAGAATGAGGGGAACCTCACTATGCTCATTGAGCTTTTAACCCAGAAAGTGGACCGGTTGTCGCAGCAGGTCAGCGCTACAACCCGCTTCCACGAAGAATTACAAGAGAGAGACAGGACCTGTGGAAGTATCATGGGTACGCAGAGAGTACAGAACAGTGGAGTTAGGAGTAGTTCCTGTCAACCGGGAGGTAGTACCACTACAACAGGAAGTAACAACAGAAGCGAGCAGTGCCTGGATGAACAGCAACACGACCGTGGTATTGGTGAAACAACAGGAATTGGACACCAAGGGTCCGGAGCCATTCAAGCCCATAGAAACATCGGGGCGACTCCAGCTCTGGATGTATGGGTACACAGAGAATTCGTTTTTAACAACGGAGGAGCGTTACCTCACTTGGCAGACCGTGAGGAGGTAAGCCATGACTTAACAACTAGGCTGACTATTTTTGACAACAAACTTTTTAAAGTACGGAAGTTGCAACTGGAGGTTGCTTACTTCCGTGAATGTATCAAACTGAAAATAGTGCCAAAGGGACTGCGACAATGGCAATTCCCTGCAGGACTTGTGGAAGGTTCTTCCTTCCACAAGGCGTTGTTGTCACTGTTTGATAGACATGGGTTGGAACTGTTAGGGTTGCTTTGTGAACAATACCAACTTTTAATAGATGTTCTACTCAGAGAAATTGATGAACTGGACAATGGCATCAAAAATGACATTAATTATGGGAGATACCAGTTCGAATACGAGAGGTGCTTTTTGAGCATCGATGAACACCTGAGTAGATTGAACCTAACAAAAAACAAAAAAATCACTAGGGATCTTAATGATTATAGACTTGGTAAAGCATATCCAAAACCACCTGTGTATACCAACAGTAAGGCCTTAATCACGGGGGACCCAGGGGCAAATGTAGATGTCGCTGGTGTTCTGGAGGGAGAACAAAGGTATCAAAATGGGGACCAATGGGATGAAGACATGGAGCTCAACAGTCAAGATACTAGAGCTGAGACCAGGAGAAGTGAAAGGATAGCGAATCAAAATCAAAATAAAAATAATAATAAAAACAAAAACAACAACATAGGTACTAATAACAACAATGGGGCCAACATGAACAGTAACAACCAGGGTGAAAATTTTCGACCAGGAGCCTCCCACACTCGTGGGCAGAACAACAACAAAAGGAGGGGGGCCAGGAGGAAGAGGTGGTAACTCCAACACAAAATGAGGACCCCCCCGGAACTTTTTGACCAGGGCTGTAGGATACTATTGAATAAGAGTGGTGACTTTAAGGTGTTCAATTACACCCACTACAACATTAGTAGTGAGACGGTCGATCTTTTATCCAGAGGACATACTTTTGTACCTTCCTGCCACTTTGACCTGGCTAGTACTTTAATAGACTTGAAACTGTTCACGAGGAAACTCAACTTGCTACACCTTATGGGCAACGATTTAAACAGGAAGTCTCAATTTTATGTATCCAGCGTCTTTAACCCTCCATTACACCCCACGCTGGTAATCTTTGAGAGAGCAATGGAACTAGATTTGAGGAACTTGAAGAGACAAAATCCAAAACATGGTCACATTAACCACAACATATCAACGGAAGAAAGAACTGAATTACAGTTCCTTAGGCTGGCCCCTGTCCGCTTAATGAAGCCGGACAAGGGGGGTGGCATTACCATCATGACTAGTGAAGACTACAGTGCAAGAATGTACCAAATTCTTAATGGTGAAGCTTATTCGAAATCATCCATCAGTGAGATGAATACAGCACATAACAGAATTAAAAGCTTCATAGAAGAGTTATACATTGAAGCACGTATTGATAGAGAAACATACAGTTACATGCAACAAATTACACCTAGAACACCTTTATTGTTTGGAATCCCCAAAATCCATAAGAACATTAACGATCCACCAATGAGACCCTTGGTGGACGGGAGAAACCGTATCACATATACCTGTGCCAAGGTTTTGGATAGTATTTTACAGAAATATGTGGTAATGGAAAAGCAAATCACTAAAGACTCCTGGTCTTTTTTAAGTTCTATTAATTCTTTGGGGTTCCACCCTAATTGCTTCTTTGTAACTATCGACGTGAAAGACCTTTACTCTTCTATTCCCCACAATATAGCAGTAGATTGGGTACCAGCTATGTTAAGGTCACTGGGAGCAACTAGTGAAGAAAGTCAATTGGTAGGAGAGTTAATTGATGTGGTCCTGTCATACAATTTTATCAAATTTGAGAAGGAATTATACCATCAAAAAATTGGGATAGCCATGGGTTCCCCATGTGGGTGGAGCATAGCTAATTTAGTCATGGCATCTTGGGAGAGATCCTATTTACTAAATGAAGGAGACCACAATTCAAAGCTCCTCTTCTACACTCGATTCCTAGACGATATGTTTGTGATGTTTGATGGAACAAACACTGAGATCGAAGAGTTCATTAGGTACCTCAATAATTCTACGGACTTCCTTTCCTTCACATTTCACTTCAGTAAGGATAGAATAGACTATTTAGATGTTGACCTTAGGAAAGATTATAATAAGAAAACCTGGGTATCTAAGATACATCGGAAGGCGACATACTCTAATTCCTTCCTCCATTTTTCTAGCTGCCACCCTAAACATCAAAAGAAATCTGTTGTAAAAGGTCAGTTAGTAAGGGCAGCTAGAATGATAACGTATGATGAGGAATTTGTTAGTGAATGTGAAACCTTATTTCAGTTCTTTTCGAGGAGGGGTTACCCTCATGACTTCCTCACTGAGATTTTCGAGGAAATTAAAACAAAAAGAACCTTGAAGGTATATGTACCACTGTTAAATGAGAGGTGTTCAACCCAGAGTGTAACAGTGGTTAATGAAGGGAGAGAAAGGAACGAGGTGAACTACATGGCTAGTTTTACTTGCACATTCAACCTAGACTCCAACGCTATCTTTAATATCATTCTAAAAAATTGGGACTTCCTGGCTAATGATGATGAATTGAGACACAAACTCCCAACTAAACCAAAGATAGTATACAAAAGGGGCAGCAACTTGAAAGAACTCCTCGAGAGTAGTAAACAGGGATTTTCAACTAGGAAAGGTATGACTAAATGTAATATGTGCAAGTACTGTAAGTTTATTGATGAAGGCTGTAATTTTGAAATAGGTGAGTGGAAGTTTAAAACAAACTATAAACTCAATTGCAACAGTAAACAGGTAGTGTACTTAGCCAAGTGTTGTCACTGCCCAGTCTTCTATATAGGGAAGACGGACAGAAGGTTAAACGAGAGGATCTACGAACACCTATACAGCATTAGGTGTAATAAACTGTCCAACGCTTTGGCAAGGCACGTTAACGAACATCCAGGACACGAGTTTAAATTTAGGGCCATTGACCAACAGGTCAGTGATGAAAGGGGTGGTCATGACTCACTTAAACTCGAAAGGAAAGAGCTCCTTTGGCAATTGAGGGTTAATTCTAATCAGAGACCTGGCATAAATGAAATGTGCTCAATTCAGTGTATACTGAGGTTAAAGAACTTAGAGAGGTAGTAAACTCACCCCCCACCCCTTGTCAAGCCTATTAATAGGTGGATGCTTTACATACATTTAGGCACTTACAAGACTAAATATCAGCACATATTACAACTTGTACACTTTGTACTGGATGCATAATTACGTGCAAACTAAGTAGGAAGTAGACCTATTTGCAGCAAGACACATTAATTCTTCTTTTTAAGTTTATTTTTATTTTCATTTTTAGTTGCATGGTACTTCCTATTATTATTATTGTGTGTTTTAACTTCTTAAAGTTGTTTCAAAAAAACCCTGCAATTTTTAGAACTCTCTAAAGTTGCTTAACCTCCAAACAGTAGAGATTTGTTGAAAAAGGGGGGATGGTTTTGTACATAGGGGATGATTTGTATTAACTTTGCACATTAATATTGAAAAAGCAACAAACACAGTTTACACCTTCACATCAGTGTTGTTACTTATACTGTGATGGATTCTAACTTCTAAATATTTTATTGTTATTATATAGAATCAAGCATGTTTTGTATTGACTAGCCCTGGTGGTTGTTTTAGTCTTTACATACTGTTTTTATAGGTTGCAGTTTACTATGCTTGTTTTAACTAGTGAAACAGCCCTTTTAAATGTTCTAATTAGTGTTAATTGATTGATGTATTAAAGGCAGCCTTTTGGAAGGCTCCACTGTTTTGCATTCTGAAGAAGTTGAGTATTCACTTGCTGAAAAGTGCATGATACTGAACGCACTTCAAGTCTATCAGTAAATAAAAGGAAAAATATTCCAGCATCTTGTGGAGAGCGTCTTGAATCCAACCAGTGAGTTTTTGGTTTCTTTTTCGTTCATCGAAGCATATAAACATTATAGGTATTTACATCCCACCTGGACAAAATTTATTTTATTTATTTATTTTACATTTGTTGACCGGGCTAGTCTAAATGGATATATGTCCATTTTCAGTAGAGGCCCGGGGAGAAAAGCTCCAATAACTTGTTTAAACAAAAATACCCTACAATGGAACATATATTACATTGGGCTTCTATCACCCTCCCTCAGGAAACTATCATAGCAGGGGACTTTAACATAGATTGGAATGCCTGCAACGCATCTACCCCCACAAGCCATGTTAACCTTCATGGCTACTCACAACTAATCATACCCCCCACTAGACATGATAAAAAAACTAATAAAGAATCAGTACTGGACTGGATCTTAACTAGCCACACCAATAATGCACTAATCTCAGGCTGTCTACCACTCTCAGTGACCACCTCTCTACTTTTCTTCTCAAGTAACTAATAAACCCCTCAAACCCCCCCCAAAGTACACCAGAACCGCAATATCAAAAATTTTAATTCACAAGAATTTACTACCTTACTTAAAAACGGCAAATGGAACCCGGTTAACTACCTCCCTCTAGATGAAGCTGTAAAATAGTTTAACACCACTTTTATTAATATCTTAAATAAACTAGACCCCTCCCCCCCAGAATGTGTCGGATAAAATCCATCTGTACTCCCTGGCTTACTAAGGCCACTAGATCTGTTCTAAAAGAGACAAATCTTGGGAGAAATGGTCCAAGGAATTCCCAATACTATTCTAGCATGTCCAAAGGTCAGTTGTCAATCTCCTCTCCGGTCCAGCTGGTGAATCTGGGAATCTTGAGGCAATGTTACAACTGCCTCATGTACACAGACAACCCTCTCCTCCTCCCAGCAAATTCCAACACATGTGAGAGATGCAACCATATAGCCAAACTGGAGGCTAAGCTCTCTCAACTCAGTACTGGCGTAACCTGTCAGGAGGAGAAGGAAACCACACTCACTACAATTCCAGTCTCACATAGACCTACCACGACAGCAAACCAAACACATAAACACACAAAAACATACTCGGAGGCTCTAAATAAAAATCTGCCTAAGCAGCAGAGACCTCCAAAGCAGACACCCAAGCAACCGCTACCCCAAAACAAAACACATGCAACACATAGCTCACAAAGCCAGTGTGCCGAACAGTCACAGCCCTTAAGGCTAAACAACACACCTGATACACTTGTAATAGGTGACTCTATCGTCAGGCACACTGACATCCCGCTCACCAGGCTGAAAAAGGAGAAGGTCACAGTGAGCTGCCTGTCAGGCGCTAGGATCCGCCAAATAACACAAGTACTCAGGTCACTCCAAGGCAAGTACAAATATGACTCAGTCATTGTCCATGCTGGTGTGAATGACCTGAGACGTACCTCCCTGGACTACATGAAAATTGACATAGAGGGGCTCTCTGAGCATGTAGCCCAGGCCGGTATGACCCTGACCTTGAGTAGCATCTTACCCTCACCGAGAATGATGCCACAGTCTGAAGACAAGATGATCAATTTCAACAACTGGCTTATGTATTGGTGTCATTCAAAGGGGATCCAATGCCTGTCAGTCTGGGATGACATGCTCGACAAGCCACGATGCTTCGCTAAGGACGGCTTGCACCTGTCACCCCTGGGCTTTCGGATATTGGCAAAGGCTCTTCCCACCCCCATAGTGCCTTTTTTAGGCAAGGCTCAAAAGACAAACCCACCTCCATAGGTATCACAAGGGATAAGAAACTAAGAGTATTGCTACTCAACGCCAGAAGTCTAAACCTCAAGATGCATGCACTCGAAACTCTCCTTAGCATGGAGAACATTGATATCTGTGCAGTAACAGAAACCTGGTTCAAGGCTCCCGAGAACAACCCAGCACTACCAGGTTATACCTCATACCATGCTTTTCGGCCCCAAAACTTGGACGAACCACAAAAGGAGGGAGTATCAATATTCGTCAAAGATACCCACACCTCCAGGTTGGTGGCACAGCACGAAGCATCAGAGACTATCCATGTGCAACTAACAGTGGGTAAAACTGCCTTCCAGTTTATAGCCTGCTACAGACCACCCTCCCAAACCCAGGAACCCCACTCGGCCTTCCTAAGAACACTGGAAAATATGAAGGTCTCTCCAAACACCATTATATTGGGCAACTTCAACTACCCAAACATAGACTGGGACCATTACTCTAGTTCCAACACCCTAGCCCAAAGGTTCCTAGAATTTATAAAGTCAAATGCTATGGAACAACTTGTTACCACTTCCACAAGAGGGGAAAACATACTGGACCTGATCATCACCAACATGGGGGCTCTATGTTCTAGACCAGAAGTGTATCCCTCACTGGTAAGATCAGACCATAAACTAATCTCACTGGATATTCACATCCCGACCCCACCCCCTGCCCAGAAAACCACAGTGAAAAACTTCTCTAAAGCAAATTTCACACTCCTCAAAACCGAGGTGGAATCCTTCAAAGCCCCCGGGCCTGTGGAAAATATGGCCCAGACCGCAAAATCCTTTATAAATGCATTCTACGAACACCTTCAGGAATGCATGGATCATGCAATCCCAAATAAAACCAAGACCCAATCCTCCAAAGGCAGGCGTCCTGTCTGGTGGACCCCAGCCATAAACAAACTATACAATAGAAGGAGGAAGCTACTACATGATAGAGCAAAATCCCAAAATGGAAGGCATCTCTGATCAGTATTAGCAAAAAACTATGGGCACTCATAAAATCGTCTAAGGCCAGCTTCAAGAGAAAAATTGCACAGGACACTAAGGATAATCACAAGGCTTTCTTTAGTTATGTTAGGAACCTGGGTGGGAATTCCCAGATATGCTCAGAATTAGTCCAAAATGGCAAAAAATACACCGAATCTACAGACATTGCCAACATCCTAGCTGACAGGTTCAGCGCAACCCCCCCCTACCAAAAGGGCAAATATCTATCCCAGCAGAGAGCTGCCCCCCTGATATCTCAGATGCTCAGGTAAGAGCCGGCCTCTCCAAAGCAAAAAACACAGCATCAATGGGACCAGACGGTGTCCTAGGCTTAGCGTTACCACCTGTCCCACTTTGCGAGGGACAGTCCCTCTTTGGGCAGTTATGTCCTGACAAAAAATTGTAAAAATGGCAAATGTCCTGAGATTTTAGGACAAAATTATTTCCTATATTTTATGTAATAGTTTCATAAAACAGTTATTCTGTATCTAAAATACCTAAATGTTATAAGAAACAGAATAAGCAACTAAAATGCTACAAGAATAAGCTTTTATTTAGGCAAAAAAGTTAAGTTCTAACCATTGTAGAACTTATGGGTTAAGTTGTGGGTATGTGTCGGCGTGTAAAATCTGATGTTTGTACCAAAAATGTCCCACTTTGGCCATTTGAAAAGGTGGCAACCCTACCTAGGCTGCGTCCTACATGAACTCCAAGAAGAGCCAAACCCAAATATAAAACTACTGTTCAATCTCAGCCTTACTACAGGATATGTACCCAAAGAGTGGCGTATAGCAACAGTGGTCCCTCTCCACAAAGGTAGTGCCTCAATGGATCCTGGAAACTATCGCCCATAAGCCTGACTAGTTTAGTCTGCAAAGCTATGGAAAGGATAATCATGGACCTAATAAATAAAGATATTGGGGACCTACAGAAACTGGATCCTACCCAGTTTGGCTTTGTTAAGGGCAGATCCTGCCTCTTAAACCTGGTCGATTTCTTTGAAACAGTCACCAAGGCCATTGACGAGGGGAAGGTGGTCCACACAGCCTACCTGGACCTCGCAAAAGCCTTCGATACAGATCTCCACTCGGGCATTATAGATAAGCTCACCAGCTTAAATATAAACCCCTATGTCACTAGATGGGTTGCAAACTGGCTCAAGGACAGAACCCACATGGTTAGAATTGCTGGAGCCATGTCAGACTCCAAACCAGTTACAAGTGGCATCCCACAAGGCTCAGTCCTGGGACCTCTCTTGTTCGGTATATATTTCTCGGAGGTACAGGCCAACACAGAAGGACTGTGGCTGACCAAGTTCGCAGATGACTGCAAACTAGGCGCCATAATCGACTTTCCAGCTGACACAAGCATCCTACAAAAGGGCCTCATAGAAACATACAAATGGTGCCAGAGCCATGGCCTCAAGCTAAACGCTAAAAATTGTATAGTCATCCCCTTTGGCAAAAACAAAGGCCAAGCAGTGCAGGTAATTTTTTTTTTTTTTAATCAGTTCCCTCCCCCAAAGTGACATCACCACAGCCGTCATCTGAGTCTAACTAAGATAATAAGACTCATCCATTCTGTGATGTCATGGCATCCTTGTCTTTCCCCCAGCCTGAGTGCTGTTCATTTTATTCAGTAGTAGTGTAGTAACACCGATGTTTGGAAACACAGAAATTTGGTATGCATACTTGTACATTCTGCACGGCAAATGATGCTTAGGTGGTGTATCGCTTGCATACTTCTCTGTTGTATTTGCACCAGATACTGCTAGTGTGCAGTGTGGGAATAGAAGGATTAAAACATTACCCTGGTATCAGAGGTGGCAGTGCAACATATTCATAGTGGCTTAACATGAGAGCAGCTCTAAGCAAGCACCATGTGAAACCTGAACAAGCACCTAGAATTATTCAGTGCAGCTTCCACACCTTAAGTCTGAAAATGAATTCACATACTCACATGAACAGGAGTAGCTGCATATTGATGGCTAAAGGTGTATGGGCATGTCGGGTGGTTACTACACTGCAAAACTGTTATGTAATGGTGGAGATATTTGGAAGGCATGAGCAAACACACCAGTATATTAAAGCCATAGCACCAATTTAACTTGTGGCTGGCAAATAGATTTAGTAAGGGATTTTGTCCATGCACAAATATTTCAACAGTGATTCTTTGCAGTGGCATCCATTATCTGATTTAGGGTAAGTTAACCTTGATGCCCTTTATTTAAAAAAAAAATCAATAAAAAATTTACTTTGTTATAAGTGACTTCTGGACACAAGAAAAAGGAAGGGGGGAATATAGAAATGTGGTTTGTATGTACAAAGACAAATCCAGAGACACTGCAAAAGGTCTTTTTTGCAAACCAACCAGTGGAGTAAAAACATATGAAGGCAAACACTGCATACCAACACACTTTGCACATGTAAATCTCAATTTTTAACAAGGTGGAAGCATGAAGTGATACCTTAACACTTAAATTAATAAAGATCTAAACTGGTTAATAGTATAAATGTTTTATTGTTTAGCTCCTTGGTGCAAGACCTTACTGGATGTGATTGCAGTCAAGTAAGGCCATGGCTATAGTGCAGCAAAAAAATGTCCCCTCTAACAAAGGAAATGCTAGAGCAAAGATTAAATTACATGAGTCAAGCACCCTGCTGAGATCTGCCAATCAATGGAATTACCAGGTCAAATTACCCTCAGGACTTTGACAGCTAGGGAAGCTAAGTGTTATGGGGGAGGGGAGAAGAAAATGGAATGGAATTCATTGTCTCACAAATTAGTGCCATTTAAACTAAATTAGAAAAAAAGGCAGCAGTAAACAGCACTTTGAGTGTGTTCTGTGGCATTTGCACTATTTCTGTTTTAAGTAGTCATCCAGCAGCAGGGAATGTTACTTACACTGTTCTATTTTACTCAGTACTTTGTACGCATGCAACATCTATGAAATGACAGGAACTTTAGGCAAATGGAGGCCTGCATGATGTAACATTTGTGAGCCAAACAATGATTTCTGGGATACTGGATGGCAACCTGATTTATCCAAACCACGTCAATATGCCAGCCTCCAGGTGGTCAGAGTCTGGAATTACATATAAAAATATTTAAAATCCTGTGCATAATGCCAGAGTGCTGTTAAAGTATAGGAAACATCATGCCATGATGTTTTAAACATGTTTGTTGAGTCTGTGGGTGCGGTACTCCTTTAAAGAAACTCCAGCTCTACTCAGTGGCATAACGCCTGCTCAGAGGCGATATGTGCCTGACGTATAAAGCCATGTCCAACCCGGAAATAAAGGACATGCTGCACCTCAGAAAATCCAAATCCCATCGAGCTACGCGCTTGAGAGACTTGAACCTCAGCACTGAAATAAATAGGACATGCTGGAGGGACAGATTCATAACCCAGGGGGCTCCCTTCACTCTGGAATAAAATCCCAGTCCAGGTTAGGCAGAGTCCCTCATTGACTCTCTTCAAGAGGAATCTTGATGAGTGGATGGGAGATTGTAGGTTTACCCCGGGTATCACTTCTGTGTCACTGCTTTAGACAGAGGCACAGTATACTAACCTCGAAAAAGGGCATAGCAAAATTCATTTAAAATGGGTGGCGAAAGCCAAACGCACTCTGACTAGGCTTATAAATGCCCTAGGGCAGATAGCCTGGGTAGATAGCCTAGTATGAACCTATGAACCAAAGATGAAACCACAGCAGACCGTCAAAAATACCTTGAGCTTAGAAATTCAGCCAAAAAAACAAATCAGCCAAGACAAAAAAAGACTATTATAACAACATCCAAATAAAGCACCAAAACATTCCCCAAAAGTTCTGGTCCGCCATAAATAAAATTCTTCATCCAGGGCAAACCACCACTCCAGACCCAAGCTAATCCAATACCATAGATGATATTCCAACCCAGTTTAATAAATACTTTACAGAATCCATTTTAAACTTTATAAATAACACCTCTCCCACACCCATTGGACCCCCTCTTACCCACAACTTCAATAGCTTTCATTTCCAACCAGTCCCTACCACTGCTGTAAACAAATACCTCAAAAGACTCAAGCCAACTACATTAGCTGCAGACAACTACCAGCAGAATACCTTAAACTAGCAGCTGACACCATTGCAGTCCCCATCACAGCTTAATAAACTGCTCTATCGCAGAAAATAAAATACCTACACTATGGAATATTGCCCATATAGTCCCTCTCCCTTTACAAAGGTGGCAACTCAACAGATATTTCTAACTACCGTCCCATAGCCATTCTGTCTCTTCTTTCTAAAATCTTGGAAAAGTGCATTCATATGCAACTGCTAGAATATCTATTAACTAACAATCTACTAACACCCACAGAACATGGATTTCGCCCTAATCATAGCACTAACACAGCATTAATGAGTTTTACCAGTACCATAAACCAGCTTTGAAGTGAAGGTTATCTAGTGTCCTCTACTTTCCTCGATCTGCCAAAAGCATTTGACACTGTATCCCATACCAGACTCTTAGATGTCCTAGTTGACCTGAACCTCAGCCAGTCAGCAATAGCCTGGTTTCATGACTATCTGGATGGCCATCAACAAGTAGTGTTATGGCAACAAATTCTCTCCCCTCTTCTGTCCATATCCTTGGGAGTGCCACAAGGTTCTATCCTTGGCCCGTTTCTCTTCACATCTTCACAAACAAACTCCATACAGCTACAAGTGACATCACACTTATACAGTATGCAGACGACTCAACCCTGGTATGTGCTGCTCCTACCCTCCAGCAACTAGAGCACATAACACAATAGGGATTTACAGCTATAAAAGCATGGCTAACCAATGCTCAACTAATATTGAACCCCATAAAAACTAAACTAATCCTATTTCACCCAACTAGAGCCCCTAACACCCCTCCTGCATTCAAAATCACCTCAGTTAACAACACCATCATAACCCCAGTTCCTAATACTAAGTTGCTAGGGGTCACCAGCGACCAGAATATGCTATTTGACATTCATATTGCCCATTCTATAAAAAACTTCATAAAAAACTAGGGTGCCTCTACAGAAGTAAACAGTACCTCACAGCAGACACCAGAGCTACTATTGCTAGAACCCACCTTACTTCAACCCTTTTTTATGCTTCCCCTAGCCTTACCAACCTAAGAAAGTCAGATTTAACAAAACTTGAAACCTGTTACAATAAAATAGCAAAATTTGCAACAGCGCTAACTACAGATCCCGCCTCTGCCACTCTCTCAGAAAACTCTCATGGCTTGAACTCCCCATGTTGCTAAAATTCAACCAGCTCAAAATGGCCCACCGAATAATAAACCATCCTGCAAAAACTCCAGCCCTAAAGAACCTACTAGCTCCCAACTCAAATAAGAGGACCCTTCGCTCTAACAATAAGGCATTACTAGATATAACAAAATGCAAAAGCCAAGCTGCAGAATCTCTGTGCTCCTGCAGTTTCTCCAAAAGCTGGAATAGCCTTCCACTTGATATTAAATCCAACCCTAACATAGTTCAATTAAAAAAACTACTAAAATACCTCCTATCAACTACATGGATCTGCCCATGTATCGATCCTGGCTTATACATCATATTTGTATTATCCCCAATTCACCCAACAGGCTGCCCAAACTACTGCCCCAGACCAAATTCATCTTTCTTAATTACCCTATCTCTATCTACCTCACTCCACATTACCCATTTACTTTCTAAAAGTAAATCCAACTACCCTCTTCAACATTCTCTCCACATTCAAGCGTGCATATACTGTACCTTTATAAAGTCTGAGTGTAAAGTATTCTGCTGAAATAAGCCTGTCTGCAAGATTTATTATTCTCACTAATAGTTCTAACTAACCACTAGTCTAACTTTTTCCATGGTGCATATATTCATACATTGTAATCTGTCTACCTTTTTAAGAAATGTTATGTGTCCTCCATTTTGTAAAATGTTAAGTGGCTAAGTTTGCTAATTTTCTTATGCATTGTATGTCTTGGAGCTTTTCTCCCCAGGCCTGCACTGAAAATGGACATGTTGTCCAGTCGGACTTTCCCAGTAAACAAATGTAAAATAAATAAAATAGTCAAATAACACAAAATTATTTACAAAAATCCACCCGACCATGCTGTCACATGCCACACACGTACTGCCCCACACTGTCTGGCACAGATGGCAAGACCCACACATCGTCACAAACTTTATATCATAATAGCTATTCTGTCCATAGTATCTGCCTTACAGGTATAAAAAGGAAAGAGTATTAAATTATATTAAGAAATGAAGAGTGTAAATAATGCTGCAGGTGACACATTTGGAAAGAAAAGCATATGAATTTAACAAAAAAAAGTATTTCAAGATCGATATTCAGCAGAATATCAGCAACAAAAGAAGAGGGGAGTCATAATACTGATTGGTAGAGGGGTTCCAATGAAAATAAAAGAGGAAAAAAGACAATAGTGGCAGATTTGTGATAGTATTTGTGATTTACTGGAAAGATAGGAGTATTACCTGGCATGTATTTTGTATTTCAATGAAAACTGCTGCTGTGGAGCTTAAGTAAAATCCTACCAGTGAACATCCCCCACTGGTGCCAGTGGTGAGGATTGAGGCTCCTTAATTACTGGCCCCAAGGGGAAGGGTCATCAAAATTGATAGCCATGAGCAACATACATTTCACATGGAGCTTTTGGCAAGGAGTATTACTTATAGGCAGGGATTGGAACTTGATTTGCAATAATGAGGCTATATTAGGGGGACCTAAAAGGAAAATATAATAAAAGAGGGTGTATTTCTGAAGAAAGGCATGAAAATGTTTGGTATAGAAGGTGCAAATTCGTAACAGGAACTCTGACAGAATTTACATATTATTCCCCAAGGTATAATAATTGGGCTAGACTGGACAGAAATTATATTTTACAGGAACACGCGCATTTCATTCAATGTTTCAGTATACATCCAATAACTATTTTAAATCATGAACCAAGAAAAGCTAAGAAAAACATTCAGGATAATGAAGTAAAAATGAGCACTGGGCTTTCCCACCTACCTGTTAAAAAGAAAGGAATTTAAGGACTGGATAATGGAAATTACCTGAGAGTTTTTAGAGAAGAAAGACATTTCTTCTGGAGGAATAGCTAGTGAGTTGGATAAAAATGAAAATGGAGTTTAAAAATAAGGCAGAAGTAAAAGAGAAAAATATGGTTAAGAAGTAAGGGGAATTATTTAGAGAGGCTGACAAAGTTTAAAGTATTTCAGAATTATGTGGACTTTTACTGAGCAAGAAGAGGAGCAACCTCAGAGCACTAAACGAAAAATAAGACAGTATATATATATATATATATATATATATATATATATATATGTGTAATATGTGTGTGTGTGTGTGTGTGTATATATATATATATATATATATATATATATATATATATATACATACCTTTCAACTGTACAGATTTTCGCAGAATGTCCAGAGGTGTGTTCCTCCTAAAATCTGTACTTTTCTGGCAAATAGCTGAGGATTGAAGCCATTAAATAATGACAAATATTTGAGTTTAAGACTCCACATCCTTCAGAAAATTCATGCTAGTGCAAAACCTATTATTCTAGCAACTTTCTAAGTTTGTAAGAGTGATATTTAAAATCTTTCCCTATTTGTTCCCACATCATTTTAGGCTTTGTTCAGATTTTTTGCTTTAAGAGGTTGAGAGGTATGTAGATATATATGTATATGTATATATATATATATATATATATATATATATATATATATATATATATATCGAAGTGCTACAGAATCTTGAAAGCCCAAAATCCTGCAGACCAAAATACTGAGACCAAAATCCTGAAAGTTCAAAATACTGAACACTCAAAATACTGAAAACTCAAAATCCTGAAAACACACAGGATACCAACACTTACTATATTCCAGCATAAGAACATACAGAAACATATTACCCTTCAACTACCCCCCATGTTGGAGGCTGCACCTCCCCACATCCCCTGCTACTTAAATATATCAACTCCGAGATTCCACTTCACTACACTAAGTGCAATCTTGGAGCTGATATATTGAAGTAGCAGGGGGTGTGGGGGTTGCAGGGGGGGCTTGCCCCCCTGCTTACACTTGGAGAACAGTAATATAGTTTGTGTTTTATTTGTTTCTGTATGTACTTGTGCTGGAATATAGTGAGTGTTGGTATCCTGTGTGTTTTCAGTATTTTGAACTTTCAGGATTTTGGTCTTCAAGATTTTGGGCTTTCAGGATTCTGTAATGCTCCTATATATATATATATATATATATATATATATATATATATATATATATATATATATATATATATATATATATATATATATATATATGAGTATGTGTGTGTGTGTGTGTATATGGATCTATTATTCTCAAATGCTATTACCCGCACACACACACCGAATTGTGACATACACGAAAACACATTAAACCAATTATAAAATCACCGAAAACAACACAACGGCAGGTAAGATCACTTCTGTGGCTCTGCTTAACAGGGGCACAGGAAAATAATTTTATTGGGTGGCAAAAGCCAGGGTACCATTTGGCTAGGTTTATATAGGCCCTAGGGCCAATAGTCTAGTATCTACCTATGAACCTATAATACAGAGTAGAAGGAATTTATCAGGAGGGAAAGAGGGCAACAGTGAACTAGGATATGTTGATCCTCCCAATTAAACAAGGAGGTTTAAGATTACCTGAGTTAAAGGGATATTTTAGAGCTGTAACAAAAAGCTAGCACCCAGCTGGAGAGAAAAATATATTTATGTTGAAATGCTGAAGGTTTGGTGGGGAAAAAGAAATAAATGGGAACATGCTTTTTGGGATGATAATGAGTTGGTAGATTTAAAAAAGATTCCTTAGTGAGTACTCTGTCAGAAATTTGGCTACAGTAAATGGCCTGTAACTTAGGAAATGGTTCTTGTTTGGTGGGACATGGGATCTGAATTGGATAAATATAGTAAGGCCTTATTAAGTTTTATTTTGTTAGCTGCCAAAAAGCAAGCACTAGAAAATGGAAAATAAAATCTAAACCAATTGTATTTGAAATCTTGAATATTGTAAAATTGACAAAATCACTAGAAGAGGGATATTTTAAAAAGGGAGGGAAAATAAAATAATTATAAATGAAATTGTGGGAACATTACATGCAGAACAGTGTTCAGTAAGAGGAGTGATGTGTTAAATAAGGCAGGAATTGAGTGATGTATGTAATATTGGACTGAAATCTAGTTATTATAAAGAAAGAAAATTTGTAATGAATAATGTGTGTAAATGGAAACAAATTTCTTGTCCATTAATGATTATGTGCCTATGTCTTTAGTGATGTTTTAATAAAGCTGTTTAAAAATGTTGACTTTACTGAAACTGGTTCCTTGCATTCTACCTGAGTTACTTTGTAACTCTAGACTTAAAGGATGCCTACTTCCATACTCCTATAGCCACAGGACTCAGGAAATGTTTAAGGTTCCCGATTTGTGAGTCACGTTATTAGCTCTCTGCATTACCCTTTGGTTTATGTACAGCTGTGAGGCTATTCACAAAATGTCTAGCCCAAATCAAAGATTATGGCAGACTGAATGGCAGTTGCATATTTCTTCATTTTTGACAACTTGCTTATCAAGAGTCCTTGTCCACATGTAAAGAGTCATTAACATGGGTTATGCCTCTTTTGTTCTATTGGGGCTTCCATATAACTATTGCAAATCCCTCCTTGATGCCATCTCACAGTATTGTGTTTGTGGGATGCCTTTTAGATTATTCACTTCAAAAAGGTATTTTTAGCACAAAACTAGATGGTTCTTTATCTGAAATATTTATAGAGCTTCTCCAGTGAGTTTCAGACTTCTGCTAGATAGTTTCTCAGGGTCCTAGGGTTTATGGCTTCTGTGATTCTCATGATAAGTTTTGCCAGAATATATGAGAAAGATGGTTTCTTCAAAAAAAAAAAAACACGTGGATGCAATATTTGCATTGTCTGAGCATCAAATTCCAATTTTGGGCTGTGTAAAAAAGGAACTCCATTGGTGGAGACAACATATTTAACTAAACTCTGGTCTCCCCTTCTCTCCTGCAACTTCAAACCAACCCGTTATCACAGATGCGTCAAATTTTGCTTGGGGAGCAGTTTTTAGGGGTTCAAGGCTTGTAGAGTCCTTCAGACAGACCGAACCATATCTGGCGAAAGGAGATCTTGGGCATTATCCATGCCTTTCAGTCTCTCCTTCACCATTCATCTCCAGGATCTCTTTAAGTGATTACAGACAATTCCACAGCCATATGGTATATTAGCAAGCAGAGATACAAGGTTGTACTTCCTATGCAGACTGGCAGTGGTGACTTGGGAGTTAATTCTTTAGCATTCCTTAACCGTCCAAGCATTTTACATTCAATCATAGCAAAACATAGTGGCAGACAAGCTGAGCAGGACCAGGACAGCCCCTCACAAATGGAAATTGAACAAGAGGATCTTTCAGGACTTGATTCTGTTGTGGAGAATACCTCAAACTGATCTGTTTGCTTCCTTTCAAACCAGACAGTTAAAACATTTTCTTTCAGTGATCCTTGCAAACAATCCTGAAAGATAGATAAATTTTCATTCCCTTGGAAAGGAATGTTCCTTTATGAATTTTCCACTGCTATCCAGGGCAATTCTGAAGTTTTAAAAGGATACCTCTAAAATATTTGTGGTTACCCTCTTTTGACCCAGGCAACACTGGCTCTCCCCTCTTGTGGAATCGGTCAAGGGCAATTACCCCAAACTTGCTCACAAATTGAACCTACTCTCACAAGATATGGGGAGTATGATGCACTTCAGTATCAATAAACTTAAACTGACTTTGTGGATCATTCAGTTTTTAATACCTTTTCGGCATTTATTTTGTGAGGATCTGCAGCAAGTACTGAAGCAGGCAATAAAGCCTGCTACTAGAAAATCCTATGTTAGTAAGTGAAACAATTTTCTAGTTGATGCCTAATGAATAGCCTGAGGCCCATCATGGACTTTATACTTCCAAAATGACAAAAGACTCAAAAACAAACAATAGAATAAAAGTCCACCAAGCTGAACGAACTCTGCAACACACTTTATTATTAAGTGCTTTTCATCCAACTCAATCGTTGGACTTCCTCAGATAAAATGTAATTTAAAATTCATGGATTTAAATACAGCTCTAAAACGATCAGGTGACCTACTTATTACATATTTAAAGTAAAAAATATATTTAATTACATATCCATTGTGAATGAATTAAATGAATTGTGTTGTTTAAAACATTTATGTTATTTGAAACGTTTTACAGCCAGCCAAGAAAAATATTGTCCACAGAAAACTTATTCTTTTTAAACTAAATATATACCTATATGCAAAAAACATGTTATAAAAACATATAAGTATAAAAATATGTTTATGGAATATAACTTTGTGAATAAACATATACAAGACTAGATATTCTATGTTTTAAGCATCTGAACTATCTTGATTCTGGTCGGATAAATATATATATATATATATATATATATATATATATATATATATATATATATATATATATTTATATATATACACTCTACCCTCCAACCACTTATCATGTATACCTTTGTACAAAATAACAATGCACAATTATAAGGAAGATGCATATGTATATATACAAAAAATAAGAAATAGAAAAATAGAAAATCTGTATACTTACATGCGTATATACTTATATGTAAATATACAATTCACCTCTCTAAACTTTTTAATTTTAATAAGCACATAATAGAACATTTGGTGATGCTGCGGTAGCGTTGTCGCCTCACAGTAAGATGTTGTCCTGTTTGATTCTCAGCTAGAGCGTCTTCTGTGTGGAGACATGCGTGAATGGGCGTAGCTTTGTTGAAGGTTGTGCATCAGGGATGGCAACTCGGCATGTAAAAATCTACTGCCAATCATTAGCGGACCGGAGTTCCGCTGTGTCGACCCCTAACCAGGAAAATCCGAAAGACACAACATAATAGAACATTTATTATTAAGGCCAGGGTATGTGTAGGCATTAAGCCTTATTTGCCAAATTAATTCTAATTTCTCTAATAATAGAGAATAAGGGCCACCCCCAGGGTCAATATTAATCTGATCTATAACCTTAAACTTGAATTTATGATCTGGGAAAACAGATATATGCCTTGCTAAAGCATTTTCCTCTTTATGTTTATTTATGCTGTATATGTATACACTCTATCCCTTAATCTACAATCTGTTTTCCCAAAATAGAATGACGGACAAACTTGGCATTTTGCCACATAAACCACTCCCTTAGAGTTGCAGTTAAATTTACATTTGCTAACTATTTTTTGACCATTGATGCTTGCGCTGATTCCTTGCTCCATTATGTTACAGTAGGGACAGTTGCCACACTGAGTCATACCTATCTTGGAAGTGGATATCTTTTTCTGCTTCTCTAACAGGTTCTTGAAATTTAACCCTCTTCTCAAAACAAAATTAGGAGTGTCACCCATTTTGGATGCCGAAAACATATCTTCTTTAAATATACTCCAATTTTTGATGATAAATACATGCTAAATTAAAGTTTACTCCTTTAGTTTGTTCTTCAGTTGATAACATCACCAAATTATTATCCATATTGTTATCAACATTATTTATTTGTCTATTCTGTTTTAATATGGGGTTGTAGTGTCCAATACTTCTTTTACGTTTGACTTCCTCTATTAGATCATCTAACAATTTAACAGGGTATGCTCTCCTTAGAAACATCCTTTTTAAATTAACACATTCATCAAAGAAGTCCTGTTCAGTAGTGGTCATTCTTGCAGCTCGCACTAATTGACCCTTCACTACTGAACGCTTCTGATGAAAAGGATGTGCACTTGTGTAGTGCAGGAAGGTGTTGAAATAAGTAGATTTTCTAAAAATCTTTGCTTCCAAGTTATGTTTCCTGTTTTTATTTAATTCAACATCTAAATAAGATGTGGAATGTTCTTCAAAAGCATATGTAAAATACAGAAAGTCTGATGTAGTATTTAACCATCGGACTAAACTATTTGCTGTGTTCTTATTTCCATCTATTAACATAAAGATATCATCCAGGTATCTTGTGTAAAATTTAATAATATTTTGAAATTCCTGGTTCCCTAGAATATATGTATGTTCCCAGTATGACATCACTAGATTTGCGTAGCTGGAACCACATGGGGAACCCTTTGCTACTCCCTTAGTTTGAACATAGTACTTGTTAAAAAATATAAAATTATTAGTTAGTATGATGTCCAATAGTTCTGCTACTAATGAAATTTCTTGCTCTGGGGCACCCTTCTCTCACATTCTCATACTAGCCCACTCAATACTGTGTTCATGAGGGATACTGGTGTAAAGGTCCCTAACATCTATCGTTAGGAAGTTATACTGAATTCTATAATCTAAGATGTTTAACTTGTCTAAAAATGACCAGGAATCCTTAGAAATATCTTCCTCTGTTGTAACATACTTTTTCATGATAGAATCTACAAACGTAGTACAAGCATATGTAGATGAAGCCCTCTCATCCACTATTGGTCTAAGTGGGGGTCCTTTATGTCTTTATGAAGTTTAGGGACTCCAAACATACAAGGGGTCCTTAGTGAAAATGTTTGTAAGTAGTTGTATATGTGCATGTCTATTTTATCTTCTATAAATAAATCATTTAGATACATTCTAATACGCTGATTTGCTATATTCAATTCATTTAAGGAGGCTTCTGAATATGCATCAGACTCCAAAATAGTTTGGATTTTCATATCATAATGATGAATATCCATAAAAATTAGTCCACCTTCTTTGTCCGGTTTCATTACACGGACATTTGCAGAATATAGCAAGTTGAATAAATTTTTTTCCTCCTTACTTAAATTGAATTTATAATCAGCTTCTGGTTTGCTCAGTTTTCTAAAATCCAACTCACACATTTTTTTCAAAAATAGATAATAAATTATGTAGTGGTGGATTAAAACATCTAGATACTTTAAATTCATTAAAAATGTTACCCTGTGCACCCAAAAGCTGATGCAAGTTTAGTTTTCTGACAAACATTTTAAGGTCACAAATTAATTGTGCTGTATTCATTCTATTTGTAGGAATGAATGACAAACCTTCAACCAGAATATTAACCAAATCCTCAGAAACTTCAAACAAAGAATAGTTATAGATGGAAAAAACCTTCTCTTTGTTTTTAATAGCACACGGGTCCTTTTCAAGCAAATTAGCAGTAGTTATCTCCTGTTGTTGTTCCTCCTCCGCTTGTTGTAATAATTGTGAGGCCTGCCCCTGGTAAAATCCTGCCTCGAAGACTGTGCTACTGCTTGCTGTTGGTTATTTAGTTGTTTATTATTATTAGAGTTTCCATTACGGTCTCTAATACAATCACTTCTCCTTACATTTTCTGCCTCGTGGTTGTCGGAAAAGCTGCTTGTTTCATTTCTAGTCCTCTGCAGGGAAAAAGAAGAAGAAGGCATAGCAGATGCTGGTGTGTTAACGTCATCATTGGCAGGAGCCGATTCGGGCTGGTTGCTTTGCTGTTTAGAAACCCATGCTTGAGATGGTGGTGGGCGTGGATACGCTACACCCATTTGATACTGGAGACTGTCTCTTTTTAACTTTTTAACTTTAGTTAATCTAATTTTTGTCAAATGCTGATTTGTACTTTGAAAGATACGATTATAGTCGTACTTGCATCTTTCAAAGTCCAAGTGAGATTTGACTTGGTTATCCAGTCTTGCAATTATAACCATGAGCTCTTCTAACATTAAGGTTATAATGTTTCACAATGACTTGTAGTAGTTGAAACCCTGTTGATTGAATAAGTTAACTAATTCCATATGGAAATCTGAATCCGGAATTAATCCGGTAGGGTGCTGTCACATCCTTAACCCTTTCTGTACCATTTCCAACCTAATGCACTCTTGGAAGTATTCAACTTCCAAGCAAAGCTTTTTATATTTGAACATGTTCTGGTCAAATTGATTTAATAAATCAGCAAGTAATGTATTACCTCCGGCCAGGTTACCTGTTTCTTGTAGGATATTAGAAGTAAAAAGACCAACTGGAGACGCAAGCCAGTCTTTTAATACTGGTGACCCCATAAGCCTTGAGTGATTATTCTGTTGTGCATCCTGCTGTAATTCGAGCACCCGACTTGTGTCCGCTGAACCTTCCTGATTATTCACAACAATAGTAGCGAAAGTCTGTGTTGAATTAGGTTCATTAGGCTGGTTTTGTTGTACATTAAACATTCTCCTTTCCTCAGGAGGTGTGCATGCCTGAACATTCTGGCTGAGTTGTTGTAAGGGTGTAGTACCTTGATGTTGCTGCTGGCTGGATGTCACTACATCTAAGCGGTTGTTCAACGTTTTGACTTTTTGTGATAAAAGTTAGATAAGTGCTGTTAACCTCCCCACTGCTTCCAATTCAGTGGTGGAATCTACAAACAGTTCAGGTGTGGAATTCAGAGTGTTGTTAGCCATGGCGGAACACCAAACTCACTTCCAAAATGACAAAAGACTCAAAAATAAACAATAGAATAAAAGTCCACCAAGCTGTACGAACTCTGCAACACACTTTATTATTAAGCGTTTTTCGTCCAACCGAATCATTGGACTTCCTCAGATAAAATGTAATTTAAAATTCATAGATTTAAATACAGCTCTAAAAAGATCAGGTGACTTACTCATTACATATTTAAAGTAAAAAACTTATTTAATTACATATCCATTGTGAATGAATTAAATTAATTGTGTTACCTGCAAACTAGGTGCAATCTTGAATCCCCAAATGATACCAGTATACTCCAGGAGGGTCTCATACAGACCAATGACTGGTGTATTAGTCACGGTCTCAAACTGAATGCAGAGAAATCCATCACATTCCCTTTGGCACAAATAATGTCCCTTCACACTATCAAATCAATAACAATACCCTACGTACCCATGAAGTGGTAAGGGACCTGGGATTACAGGTTGACCACGACCTTAACTTCGACCACCACGTGTCTACAGTTGTAAGGAAAGCTTAACACCTAGCTGACTTGATTTTACCTTCAGGGAACTCTTCATACCATTGTTGATATTTCCCTTTCCCTCCTTTTCTCCTCTCGTTGATATACCAAAAAAACAAACTTTTTTCCACTTTCTGTAGTATAACAGTGTGTGTGTGTATTTGTGTGTACGCTGCCCTTGGTATTTTACAGTATGGCCTACAAATTCTCTAAAGGTACCTCTGGCTTTAAGAGGTGCCAGAATGTGACAGAAAGATGCCTAACTCAGTTAGACACATTGTTGTATGTATTGTCTCAGAGTGGTCCATCTACAGGAAGTGTGTGCGATCTGTGATTGGCTTAGTTCCAGAACCCTGATAGATCGCAAAAACAAGCTGATCTTAAAAGGCCTGCTTAAATCTGAGTTTGAAGAGGCCCTATCTGGTTTGGAGACTGAAGCCAGTACCTCCTCTTCTTCATCCTCTTCTAAACCTAAAAAGTAGAGTCACTCGGTTCCAGTATGTTCCTCGGAACCACCTCCTAAAATGACTCAGTCCCCCATGGTGCCGGCAGCCTCCTCGACACTGGTGGGCCAAGATACTCAGTGCTCAGCGCCATCAGCACCGACCTCTTCAGCACCATTGTCCTCAGTACCGTGACCATCTGACTGGTTGGAACGGAAGGTCTCCTGAATTGAAATTTTACCACACACAACTTATTCCCCATCAGTGGATCCCTTTGTGCACCGTGCCCCCAGTCCTTTTTTGGAGATACAAACACAAAGGTCTCCATTGGCTTGCTGTGTTCAGTCCACCAACAGCTTATCTGAGTCTGATATTATGATACTGGTGGACCAGCTCCTGATGGTGAGGGGATTACCTCCTTCCATGGTTCCTAGCCTGGTTAGCTCTGGAACCTTAGCTTTTCCACACCCCTGCCTATTCCTCTGTTGACTCCAGCCAAGATTTACTAGCCCCTGGTGCAAACCTTCCTGGCTTCAACTCTTTTGGTGCCAGTCAGAGCTCATTCTCTGACACCAACAGTTACCCTGAGTTCTTCTGGTTTGTCATAACCAAAGACCTCCTGGGATCAGGGCTTTGTTGTCAGTTCCAAGGGGCAGGGTTCAACTTCGATACTTTCAGAGCCTTCCATGCCACTTGGTGCTTCGGCATATGTAAGTTCGACCTTGGCTTCTACGTTGGATGCAGCCTTCTCTGTGCACGATGGGACCTCGGTTCCAGGCTCCCAGTCCTGTATGAGAGGACCTGCCTTTCAGGCTATGGAGAGGGCCTTGTCCATTGTGGACAAAGAGTCTATGCCTTTCCTGTCATACCAAACATCACATCCACCTGGGACAGAAGGCACAAAAGTCTCAGGATCAAACCACTTTGATTGTGTTATCTTTGGATACTTCTCCAGAGCACCCCACTGAAGAGGTACCTTGGAAGAAAAAGTGCAAGAGGAAGCACTTGGACTCCCCTGAAGAGTCCTTCCCTTAAGGTACTGATTTCGATGAAGGAGAAGGTTACGCTAAGCCACACACTGAAGATGTTTCCTTTGGGGACATCCTAGAAATCCTTAAACAGAGGGGTGGCCGGACTATTCTACAACCTTCTTCAGAGGAATCAGTATACCTAGAGGCTTTTTATGCCAGCCCTCTACCTCTTGGTTCTCTCTGCCTACTGATGATTTTATTAAGCTGATTTCTCAGCAGGCTTGGATGATACCTGACTCTATCAAGCTGATTCCTAAGAGACGTGACCATATTCTCTCTGCCCCAAAAGACAAGCAACACAGGGCCAAAAGTATTGCTGTAGATGCCATGGTAGTAGCGGCAGCCACTAAGAAGGAACTTTCTGATGAAAGTCCTACTATCCATCTTCCTAACAGGGAGTCTAGGACTATGGATAGATTTGGGAAGCACATATACACTTCATTGACTTTTGATCTCAGATCCTTGAACTATATGGTACATTTTAAAAGGCTTCAGTGAGATCCGATTAAAGAGCTTTCAGATACTCTTTCAGGAGCAGTAGCTGCAGGTATTTGAGACAAAGCTGCTTCTCAGCTTGACACCATAGAAAGTATTTCCAGTTCATCCATGAGGCTAATTACTCATGCTGCCAAAGGGATGAAAAGAGCAGCGGGTTCAGGCGTAGCCATCAGGCAACATGTCTGGATGTGCTTATGTGATTTCACAGAGCCATTGAAGTCTTCTTTCATTAACGCTCCATTTGACAGTTCATCCCTGTTTAGCCCCAAAGTTAAAGAGACTCTAGCCAGATGTGAGAAAGATAAGAAGACCCTTTCTACCATGGGCATATGCTTTTCCACTCCTCAGTGGCCCTATTCCAGGAACCGGAGAAGTGGTAGGCTATGGTTAAAAAAGACCCAAGGACCTTTCCAGGACTCACGTGGCAATGACTTTCCCCACAGCATAGGGTGGAGTTATAATGGAAGACGCCATCCAAGAGGAAGAAATGGCCCACATAGGTTCATAGGTGTATACTAGGCTATTGGCCCTGGACCCTTTACAAGCCTAGCCCATAGGATTAGAAACAAAAAAGAAACGGCTGCGGGTAAAATGAAGGTGCAAAAAAATAAGTAAAAATATAAACACAATGCACCAAGGTAACACACAATAACGTTTAATGAAAACAAAAAGTAAAAGACAGAGGTGAGTGCTTTCGCAACAATAGTTGCTTCATCAGCCCATAGGATTACCCTGGCATTGTGCCATCCAACCTTAGTTCCTATTGCCTCTGTCGAGTAGAGCCACTGGAGTGATCCCCGGGGTGAATTTTCTATTTCCCATCCGCTCATGAAGATTTCTCTTGAAGAGGGCCAGTGAGGTATGGAAAGTCTATTTCATACCATGGCCAGTCTCTGGGTTATGAACCTGTCCCTCCAGCATGTTCTGTTGATTGTGGTAATTAGGTTGAGGTCTCTGGACTGTGTGGTGCAGAGGGATTAGGATTTCTTTAGATGTAGCATTTCTAACAGTGCTGGGTCAGACATGGCTTTGTAAGTCAAGCTGAGAGCGCCTGTAAGTAGGCGATATGAGACAGAAAATAGTTGGATTTATTTGAGTCTGTCCACATATTGGACAAGTGTTTAAGGCCTAGGATCCTCTTTGTGAGGTACTTTTGCACCTCTCAGTTTGTTGCAGGTGTCTAGTGAGGTACATGCCAAATGGGGCATTGTACTCGATGATTGGCCTAATGAGGGAAGAGTAGAGAGAGAGAGAGACAATGACCTTTTTTTTCCTGGATGGAAGACCCTTAGTAATGAGATGTGCCACATAGAAGGACTTTATGACCACAGTGGCAGTGTGGTGTTCAAAAGAGAGGTTGTTGTCAACCTGTGTTCCCAGATCTCTTATAATGCCTTCTGTGTTCAGTGGACTACCATCGATGTGGTAATTCAAGGGAACCAGGTTTTTCCCAAAGGGGATGACGACACATTTTTTGGCATTGAGCTTAAGGCCATGGTTCAGACACCAGTTATTGGTCTCACTGAGGCCTTTCTGTAGGATGTCAACATAACTTGGGGAGTTAATAATAGCTCCCAACTTGCAATCGTCAGTGAACTTTGTCAAGCCAGATTCCCTTCGTGTTGGCCTTGACTTCAGAGAAGTATATTCCAAACAGGAGAGGATGCAGGACTGAACCCTATGGAATTCCACTCGTGACTGGTCAGCAGTCTGACTTGGAGTCAGCTACTTTCACACTGTGCGTTCTATCTGTGAGCCAGTTTGCAACCCACCTAGTGATATAGGGGTTGATGCCTAGCTTACTGAGTTTTTCTATGATTCCTGAGTGAGGAATGGTATCAAAGGCCTTGGCCAGATCAAGGTAGGCTGTGTGAACCACCTTGCCTTCATCCACAGCTCTGGTGACTAACTCAAAGAAGTCAACCAAGTTGAGCAGGCATGATGTACACTTCACAAAACCAAACTGTGTAGGATCCAGAGTTTGGAAATTCCCTATATCCTTGTTTATTAGGTTCACGATGACATGTTCCATAGCTTTGCTTAACAGACTTGTCAGGCTAATGGGGCGATAGTTTCCATGGTCTGTAGTCGCTCCTCCCTTGTGGAGAGTGATGACTGTAGCAGTGCGACATTCGGAAGGGACAAAGCCTGAAATGGGGCTGTGATTGAACAAGGCACACAGGTGAGGTGCCATTTCACTTTGTAGTTCATGTAGAACACAGCTGGGGATATTGTCAGGTCCCATAGAAGCTGTATTCTTGGCCTTGGACAGTGCTGTTTTAACCTGTGCAGCAGTAATACTGGGTGCCTGGCAATCTACTGGTATTGTGATTGATCCTTTGGGTGGGGGGGTAAAGTTGGCACTGAATCTATCGGCCAGTATATTGGCAATATCTGTTGGCTCGTATAGGAGGTACCATTGTGCAGTAACTCAGAGCAAATCTGGGTATTGCTGTGGATTTTCTTTACATAACTATGGAAGGCCTTGTGGTTGTCTTTACTATCTCCTGCAATTCTGTTTTCATAGCTAGCTATAGAGGATTTGATGAGGGATCTCAACCTTTTGTTGAGGCTGATAAGGGAGTTTTTCCAGTCTTGGGACTTCACCTTGTTCCGCATCAGTTTCCTCCTTCTGTTGTAGATTTGGTTTGTGGTAGGGGACCACCAGATTGGGTTCCTGTTTTTTGAGGAGAGCGTCTTGGTTCTATTGGGTGTGGCGAGATTCATGTATGTGTGTACGTGTTCGTACAGTGCACTGGTGCAAGATTCGGTGGCCATGCAACTATTCTCCATTTGCATGGGTGCCATGAAGTTAGCCACCTCTGTTTTTAGGATCCCAAAGTTAGCTTTGGATAAGTTTTTCATGGTGGTTACCTTTCTGGGGGGGGTATGTGGATTTCCAAGGTGATTAGTTTGTTGTCAGATTTAACCAGGGAGGAGTTGACTATTGGTTTAGAGTATCCGTCACCCATGTTAGTAATGACCAGGTCAAGGATGTTGCTACCTCTAGTGGGGGTAAGAATGAGCTGGTCCAGGGCATTGGAATTAACGAATTCCATGAAACGTTGGGCAAGTGTATTGGTACAGGAGTAGTTTTCCCAGTTAATAGAGGGGTAGTTGAAGTCACCCAGTATGAGAGTGTTAGGTTGGGCCCTAATATTCTCCAGCTTAGGAACTTGGAGTGTGAGTCTTGGGACATGGTTGGGGACCTATAGGAAGCTACAACCTGAATCACTGTCATACCTAATGTTAGTTGCACCTGAAGTATCTCTGATGCGTTATGTTGGACTACCAGTCTGGAGATGTGCGCACCCTTTATGAATATGGAAACACCACCACCTTTGGAGCTTCGGTCCAAGTTCTGGGGCCGAAAGGTGTGGAATGAGTTATAGCCTGGTAGTGCAGGGGTGCTTTCTGCTGCCTTGAACCAGGTCTCTGTTACAGCACAAATGTCAATATTCTCCATTTTAAGGAGTGCTTCGAGTGAGTGCATTTTGAAATTTAGACTTCTAGCGTTGAGCAGCATGACCCTCAGATTGCATTTGTTTGTAGCTGTTATGGTGGTAATTTGGTTTTTTGAACACCACCTAAAAAAGGCACTATAGGGGTGGCAAGAGCCGGATTATTGCTGCAGAGGTTAAAACAGCTCTGTCCCAGGCCAAGAATACTTACCTCACAGTATCCCTGGCTGTGTGCTACATGAACTACAGAGTGAACTGGCACCTCACCTGTGTGCCCTGTCCAGTCACACCCTCACCTCAGTCTTTGTCCCTACCAAATGGCACAATGCTACAGTCATCCCTCTCCACAAAGGAGGAGCGACTACGGACCCTGGGAATTATCGCCCCATTAGCCTAACGAGTCTGATATGCAAAGCTGTGGAACACATCATCATGGACCTAATAAACAAGGATATAAGGAATCTCCAAACTCTGGATCCCACACAGTTTGGTTTTATGAAGGGTAGATCATGCCTGCTCAACTTGGTCAACTTCTCTTAGTCAGTCACCAAAGGTGTGGATGAAGGCAAGGTGGTTCACACAGCCTACCTTGATCTGGCCAAGGCCTTTGATACCATTCCCCACTCAGGAATCATAGAAAAACTCAATAAGCTAGGCATCAACCCGTATATCACTAAGTGGGTTGCAAACTGGCTCAGAGATAGAATGCACAGTGTGAAAGTAGCTGACTCCAACTCAGACTGCCGACCAGTCACGAGTGGAGTTCCACAGGGTTCAGTCCTGCATCCTCTCCTGTTTGGAATCTACTTCTCTGAAGTCAAGGCCAACACGAAGGGAATCTGGCTGACAAAGTTCACTGACGATTGCAAGTTGGGAGCTATTATTAACTCCCCAAGTGATGTTGACATTCTACAGACTGGTGTCAGAACCGTGGCCTTAAGCTCAATGCCAAAAAATGTGTCATCATTCCCTTTGGTAAAAACCCAGTTCCCATGAATTACCACATCAATGGTAGTCCACTGAACACAGAAGGTGTCATAAGAGATCTGGGAACACAGGTTGACAGCAACCTCTCTTTCGACCACCACATTGCCACTGTGGTCAGAAAGTCCTTCTATGTGACACATCTCATTACTAAGGGTTTTGCATCCAGCAAGAAAGAAGTTATTGTCTCCCTCTACTCTTCCGTCATTAGGCCAGTCATCGAGTACAATGCTCTATTTGGCATGTACCTTAGTAGACACCTGCAACAACTGGAGAGGCTGCAAAAGTACCTCACAAAGAGGATTTTTGGCCTTAAAAAACTTGTCCTATATGAACAGACTCAAAAAACTCCAACTGTTCTGTCTCATATCGCCTACCTAGAGACGATCTCTGCTTGACTTACAAAGCCATGTCTGACCCAGCTCTGTTAGAAATGCTACATCTAAAGAAATCCTAATCCCTCCACATCACACGCTCCAGAGACCTCAACCTTATTACCACAATCAACAGAACATGCTGGAGGAACAGGTTCATAACCCAGAGACTGCCCATGCTATGGAATAGACTTCCCATACTTGTCAAACAGAGCACCTCTCTGGCCCTCTTCAAGAGAAATCTTGATGAGTGGATGAGAAATAGAAAATTCACAGTGGGGATCACTCCAGTGGCTCTTCTTGACAGAGGCACAATGAACTAAGGTCAGGTGGCACGATGCCAGGGTAATCCTACTTGCTAGGCTTGTAAAGGCTCCAGGGCCATTAGCCTAGTACACACCTATGAACCTATGAAGATGTATGTATATATGAAAACATGGAAGGAATAGAATGTGAGAATAAAATAAAATTATGAAAGGTAGAAATGAATGTGATTGATGAAAAGAGAAAATCATGATGTAGCAGTATTATGGAGACATATACACTGAGTGTAATTTCAATGCTTTCAGTGTAAGGAAACTTAATCCACTCAATTTTTAAGCAATTGTTGCGTAGTTGGTAAACTGGTTGTGAAACTGCATATGACGCTGTGCTTCCGTGGTATGTGTAAATGAAAATTTTAATAAAAATATGTTTAATTAAATTGATAAACATTCTAAACTATAATATTTTGATTTTTCTGTTGAATAAAAACTTTATGCTACTATTGTTAATGGAAACCTTGTCACACATTAATCCAGCAGGCAGTTTCTACATATAGTTTTTAAATGTTTTGACATGAGGATGTGTATATAATAAAGATGATTTATTATAAGCTGATAGGGAATAGGAAGAAAGCTGTACACCAGGTTTTTTGGGTAATTTTATTTGCAAATAGATAGTTAAATGAATGTGGTTTAATATAAAAAGCACAAATGTGTAATTTTGGAAATAATTCTGTATAAACATTTGAATGTAGTTATGTTAGTTATGTAGAGCTGATATTTTGGAAATTACTAAAAAAAAGTCATGCAAAACTCAACATATAAAAATGTGCTTGCTCAGTTCTTTTTTTTTTTTTTGTATAGCTTAGGAAAAGTTTATGCATAATCCCAGTTCAACCTAATATCCTTTCTTTTGCTTTTAATGCCACACAGAGGTGGAAAGTTGCAAGGCAATTGTACTGCTGGGTACATTTGTGTTTCTGGCAGTTTTGAGTTTGCACCTCAGAACTTGGAATTCTCCTGGATTTCCAACCACAGCTGTTTGTGGGGAGAGATGTGTGCTGGTCCTTGTCCTTCAGGTAAAGCAAAAACATTCTTCAGGTAAAGTTATAATGTCATGCTTCCTGTGAGGAACTGTTCGCCTGCTTGTTAAATAGTCAGATTTCTTAGATTTACTAAGACCGCAGAAAGTATGTACCACAGTACAACTTAAAAGAATAAAACATTTCTTATTATAATAGCATGGAGACACTTGCACGCTAACACAAACACATGCTCACACACACACACACACACACACACACACACACACACACACACACACACACACACTGTGTATTGAGTAATAACATAAACTTTCAGAAGACATAGCAGTGCAGTGGTTAATGCTTCTGCCTCATAGTGATTGTTTTCCATTTTGTTTTTTAGCTGAAGTGTAAGTGTCTTCTGTGCAGAGTCTGCACATCCTTCTGTGTCTTTAAGGGGGGTTTGCTTGGCTTCAGTTTTCTCCCATTATCCCAAAGATGTACTTCAGATGAATTGGTGATAGTCCAGTTTGACTGTGTGTGTGTGTGTGTGTGTGTGTGTGTGTGTGTGTGTGTGTGTGTGTGTGTGTGTGTGTGTGTGTGTGTGTGTGTGTGTGTGTTTGAGCATGTGTGCATCCTGTGATGCATTGGTTAACTGTTCAAGACTACTTCACAGCCTTGTGTGTAATGAGTACCTGGATAGTCTCCATTTCAGCTGTGACTTTAACATGTTACCTACCCATATAACATAAAGGTATATTAACTAGCCATACAACACAAGACATATTACCTACACATACAACACAAGACATATTACTTACCCATACAGCATAAGGTATATTACCTATCCATACATTTCATGCTAGCTTTCATGCTCACCATACTTACACAGTCCTCTTCATACCATATCCAACTTCCCTCCAATAATTTTCTAGAATCCTCTAACAATATTAATAGGTCCTACATAGACTTGTTTAAATCCCTAATCCTTGCACCCTCACCCATCCATGCCAAAACTCAGCCCAGAACCAGGGTCAGACATAAACCACTATTTCCCTATGCCCTCTACCCTAAAAAAATACAACTTTGTGGTGATACTCACCTTAACTCTGGACCTAGTATACCTATGACTGGGTGTTCACCTTCACATCTATATATACAGTCTACAGCTCAGCCTGCAGGAACGATCTATCATATTAACAGCTGTAGCATCAATAAAAAAACATCTATCCTTCGTGCGTGGTTAAAAACCCATACTCCAGACATCCTAGCTGTCTCTGAAACTTGACTGAAACCAAGCATGAAAAATGTATTGACTTGACAGGCAAGCAAAGTGGTGGCATAGCTATAATGTATTCTAACACTCTGGAACTTTTCAGTCTACCCTAATACTTACCCCACCTTCAGTAATGCTGAAATATTCATCTGCCTCCTCAGACTAAATGACAGGAAAATCCTTCTTATCATAGCTCTATCTGCCCCACCTGGTGATAACGCAAATACATTAGAACATTTTCTCTCCTGGACTGCATCAAATATTTCCCATGAAACAATAATCATGGGTGACATAAACATAGATTGGCTATCCCTCACTGTCACTAAACTTAGACAGTTACTCACAGCTCATTCATACTCTCAGCTAGTCAAACAGGAAAAAAATCAACACTAGACAAGTTTCTAACAAACAAATCTTATAAAAATGTGATCTTTAGTCACCTTACCATATGCTTTTAGTGATTATTCACCAGTCTTTGCCCTTAGATACATAACTCCATAACTGAACGAATACCATTTTAAAGAAGTACGAAATCTAACAAGCTTTAATAAAGAAACTTTCTTAGCCATTCGTATTTCTGTAAACTGAAGTACTCACTCTCAAAACTATTTAGATGATGTTGCTCACCTATTTAATACTAACTTCCTCAATGTTATAAACAAACTGGCATGCATACCCAGAGAGAGGGTCAAAAAAACACTGCACCCTGACTATCTGTATTACCCCCCCCCAAAATATTACAAGATAAGGATAATCCATGGAAAACATGGCAAGTAATCAAAATGCAACAAAAATCTCCATAACTTTCACAATCAAGCTGAAATAAAAGTTAAAAGCAATAAAATAAATCCCTATTTTAACCTAGGAAACAGTCACAAAGAAATCTGCTACTTTTTGATTCTTCATCAAAAAACATTTATCACCAGGAACAATAGAACAGACCTGTCCTTACACAGACAATATCACTTCATTATTTAACTCAGCTTAACATCCAAGTCAGTGGCAACCATAACACTTTCTCCAGTAACACTATCCCAAGCTGTCTTATTTAAAATACACCTTATTTACAAATAACCTACCTGAAATTCACAACAGATGCCATTGCTTACCCCCTTCTCAATACTCATTAACAAATCCATTTATCAGTCTATATCCCCTCTTTATGGAAGAAATTATCTTACCCCTGCAAAAAGGGGGAAATATCAATGATCTTTCCAACTGTAGACCCATAGCCATACTTTCCTATTAAAATCATAGAAAAGTTCATCCATTCTCAACACTATTTTTACCAGTGCCCTCATCCCCTTGATTCAGCATGGCTTTAGACTAAAGCATAGTACCACTACTCTATTATTAGACTTCTCTAACAGTGTTAATCATAGCTGAAGTGCAGGTAATATTGTATCTGCCCTCTTCTTATACCTATCAAAAGTCTTTGACACTCTCTCTCATAATAAACTGTTCCATTAACTAACCTCCTTTGATCTGTCAGTCTCCCGTCTCTCCTGGTTCCTCAGCTACATGTTTGATAGATTCCCAAGCTGTTAAAGGGGAATCTAGCATTTCAGCTGTTTTACCAATCTCCACTGGTATTCCCTAAGGCTTCATACCCAGACCACTCCTGTTTAATATATTTATGAATAATTTACGCACTGCCCCAAAATAAGCCAAACTAGTGCAATACGCAGTGATGCAACAATTGTCTGCTGTGCACAAAATCCCATTCTTCACCAGCAACTCACACAAGATACATTCTTCGCCATATAAAACTGACTAGCAAAATCAGAGCTAATGCTAACGCCAAAAAAAAAAACATTTCTGTTTTTCACCCCTAAGTGACATGCCAAATGTAAAGCCACCCTTCAAATCGCCTGTGCAAATAACAGAAATATGTGAGGTGGTCAACAATACTAAATTACCAGGTGTTATAATAGACTATACCATGACAGTCAGTCTCCACATTCAACAAGCAGTCAAAAAACACATCAGAGGTTAGGTCTGCTATATACAACCAAACACTGACTGAAAGCAGCCAGATGACATTAGCATCCACCTACCTACTAACTCCATTTCTGTATGACTCTCCTAATTTCACCAACCTCCAGTCCATCCTGACAGCTAAACCAGAGCAATGCTAGTATAGTAAAGGGTGAGTCAGAGTGATTACCTGCTTAACTGAGTCTTCAACAAGATGTCTTTATTCCTCCCAGAGAAAGAGTATCAGAGAGAGAATCTCCTAGATCTGACATCTAATGCAATTGGAGAAGGTACCAAGATTCTTCACAAAGGCATTTAAGGGGTTTCAAGGTTTGCCTTATAGTGAAAGTCTTGAGGAAATGTCTCCTTTGTTTTTAGAGGTGCCATGTTCTTGGCACAGTGAACAATTAAAGACCCCTTACTCTTTGAATTCACTCTAGTGGCCTGAGCATGACAAGGGCACTCAGCATTAATAAAAGCTAATATGTCATACCATTAAACATGAGAACTTCATATCTCAATAATCCTGCACCAGTGTAATAACCCCCCCCGTCATTTAAATTCAACTCATCAATTTATGCCTATATATACGTTTAATATGTTCTAACATGGGATCCAGAACATTGACCTCCTTAATGAGCAGTAGCCTACAAGCTTGTTCGCTAAACATAGTTGACTGGCAATGTTCCACTGAAACGTCCCATTTTCAGAGAGGTTCTCTGGAGAAAATCTGCAGTGTGCGTGTTAACACATCACAGGAAATCACAGATTTTGGAAGTGTATTTTGTACTAAAATATTCTTTTATAGCCCTAAAATATGCTAGTATCACCACAGAAAGAAGGCATCCTTATAAATATCAGATAGAATAAGGGAGTATAAACCCTTTAAATCTAATACATGGCTCTTACCCCTCCCAAGAAGTAAAACATTCATCCTTATTAAGTGTTTATGATATTCATGATATCATGTATTTGATCCCTTTATGTCATCTGTATGTGTTAAGATGAAAACACAGACATATTGTTAATATTATTATATAGATCTAGATTAGATACAGATATAGATTTTTTTTTCTTTTAAACTTTCTTCTTCTTCTTCAGGTTGGCAATGTAAAGATGCATTTACTCGGTTGAACCAATATGTGTTAATACATTGCAGTAATTAATACAGAAATATATATATATATATATATATATATATATATATATATATATATATACATAAATAATATGTATAAATGAACTTTCAGTGACAGAATATTCTGCAGAAAGATATTTTTTTTCAACAAAAATCTTTATTAAATTTTCACATATGACATAGGCAATCTTACATTTAGATAAATGAAAAACAAACAAAAGGACACCACTTTAGTTGCAAACCATATACGTCAAAGACACTATTGAAACAACTGTAGTTGCAAACGTTATACATCACTTATAATCCACCCAGTCATTGTCAGTTAAGCATTATATGGCTCATTCAAATCCTGCTTCTTAAACCTCGTTCCTGCTCTGCATATGTTGTTCCCACAATTCCCATTTTTTCCTATGTAATTTGCTACTTCCCTTTTGTAAAGATCCCAATTCCAGTTGTTTTATCTCTGTTACTATATTCACTACTTCTAGTAAAGTTGGTCTAGACTTTGATTTCCATTTTCTAGTAATTACTTTTTTGGCAGTCACCATAATTAGACTTAGCAAGGCTTTGCTGTGTCTAGGCAATTCCGATTTTGTATCATAACTCGGAAGAATCATCTCCCCAATCAATCCAATCTGCTCAGCCTGCATCTCCGACAGAGCATTCTGCAGGGAATCCCTAAAGTCTGCCAGCTCACTACACTCCCAAAAATATGTTCCCAGCCACCACTTTCTTGCTTGTCACACTTCCAACATTTGCTATCCACCTGAGGAAAAATTCTTTGGAGTCTACTTGGGGTATAAAAATACCTATGTAAATACTTGCAGGCAAAGATCCTAAATCTTCTAGACTTTGTTGCATATTTGGGAGATATACATATATCCCCCATTGTCTCTTTGTGAATTGCTTATCCAATCTCTTCCCAATCCTTTCTAAGCTCCTCTGATTGATTCTTATAATTCTCGTGCAATATTTTATATGCCTTACTAAATATTCATTTTTTAAGATCAGCATCTGTTCTATATTCTTTTAAAAACTCTAACGGTGCTGGTCTTTCATTCTGGAGCCCCCTAGCTCTTTCTCTTTGCCTGTACTGTGATATCAATCCTTGATAGGGAAGCCAGTCTCTAACCTGCAGTCCCAATAAATTCTTGGCCTCTTTCCATTCTATTACCTTTCCCTGTCTAGTTATTTCCTCTCTATGCCTTGGTTCCTTTGCCAGTTTTCTCCAATAAATTCCAGCGCCCTCTTGCCTATTATCTGCATCCCTGACCACAGTCATCCCTATCGGCAAAATCTCTTTTCTCCATTCTCATGCTGGTTTACTTCTTAGAATGCTCCATGCTGTTTTATGAATATAATCAGAATGATACGTTTTGTTCAAGCTGCGATGAAGGAAATGATGGCATGTGCAGTCACTTATTAACAGTACTCAAATATTTTAAGTATCTAAAATTCTTTACTTCCTTCATCAGTCATTTGTTTATTGCTGTTGCATTCCATGCTGATTTTAGTGTGTCAGGAAGATATAAAGGTAGAGACTTTCAAAATGCTGCCTTAATCTGTCACAAGACATGACATAAACTGAATGCAGATATGCATTTTGAGATTTATATGTAACAGAATTCATAAATTATATTTCTCTAGGTTTTTACTGTCCAGAAGGCAGTCAGATGCCAAAAGCATGCCCAGCTAATACCATCCGGAGGCTGTCAGGTGCACGCCAGCTTGAGGACTGTTCACCTTGTCCAGCAGGGTACTGGTGTAAGGAAGGTGAGTCTACACTGTTCAGCCTGGACTCCTTTTGTTTCATATCACTTTTATCATTATTTGTTTTTTTAGATGTATTGTAGTCTAGCAGCAGCACTGAGCAAAAGCCTGCTGTAAGAAAGCTGTCCCAGAATCTAAGGCTTCAGTTCCTTCTGTGGCAAAAGATAATCTGAGACACTATATCCTGCCAATGATATGATCACCAGTCAGTTTTCAAATCTTCAAGGCACATTCCACATGCCTTTACCTCTATGGGGCTTGAGGAGTGCTACAAAAAAGCTGTGGTTACATTGACAAAAGCTTCAGGGATTTCCTACTTGGAACTGATGATCAACTATTGATCCTTCAAGGCTGGGCAAATAAGATCCCTTATGGGAAAGTCTTCCACTTCATCATCCTTCTTTTTTTTTATTTTTTTTAATATAATTGTTTTTATTTAAATATGTAAATTTTGTGCTAAGAAATGCCACTTTTATGAACTGTCGTTTTATGTAAACGTTTTTTCATTGGTGAATATTTCTATGAAAAAACTGTTAAAAGTCTTATGTGTATTTATTTGCACATTTGAGTGTAGAAACCTTGTCTTAAAGGGCAGGATATTGTGGTTTTGGGAACTGTCACTAAAATTTTCTGTTAGGAGGTTTACCGACTCACCCAGGCTCTATTACTCACCTTTCAGGCTCTTTTTTTTTTGGCTAGCTGTGGAGCAGTTATTGGTCTCTGCAGATCTACCTTCACCTATATACAAGAAGAAGAAAATTTCAAGGGAGTTTTCATGTGTTAGGCTAGCTCCCTCATTACCTCCAGCCACCCATGGGTGACTCTGCTGTGGCCAGACCTAGTTCCTTGAACCAATCATCCTTGTCGTTTGGTCCCTCTGGTGCAATTCCTCAGGAAGCTACCAAGGACCAGGAGTTAGACAGGTCCTCTGCAGCTGTTGACTTATCCTGTCCAGGTAAGGGAGAACCACTTTTGTTGGTCTTGAGGGAAGCAGCAGACAAGGTCTTACCAAATGGCTGGGCTAAGGTGCCTGATTCCCTGGTAAGTGCTCCTGCCTTGAGTTTGTCTTTTTTCAGGGAGATTCCAGGAAAAGAAAGTAAAATGTTAAGAATGTGACTTCTCATGTGTCTTTCATTTTGAAAAGGGAAGACTTACTGGATTTAGCTAAAAGGTTGTTTCAAGCCTTTAATGTTTTAAATCCTTTACCTTGAATGACTTCAAACACAGAAAATAATCCAAGCAGCTAAAAGGAATCCAATAAAAAATCAAGTAGATACCAATAAAACAATGAATTCCGAATGTCACATAAAAACAGTTTTAATATGCAAAGCTTTCAAATAAATCACTCTTTCCCAGTGCAGTACCCCAGTAAAACATAATTAGCATTTAAGAGCCAGTAGAAATACATTAATCAAGTCACATGACACAGTCATTAAAATCACAAAGTCCGTAAATTTAAAATATATTTTGCTTCAGTTTCAACACTTGTGTGACACTGTTTATCACATTAAGACCTAGTGTACAATCAGCCCTAAAGAAATGTATCAATTTATACTCTGCTAATCCAGTAAACAATACTAAATCAGCCTCCACATTTATGTCTATAGATGTTTTGAATTACCCTAAATTTGAACATATGTTCTTTCCCCATTAGTTCAATGTGCTTGTACAATGCATTGATGTCAACACATCTGCATATATCAGATAAGTGAGAGCATATTCTTTCTTTTAATTCACAAGTATTTTTACCTATGTAAAAATTAATACATTTCACACAATTAGCAAGATAAACTATGTTTTCAAAATAGCATGTTGCCGACGTCTTAAAATAAATTATTTATTGGTAACAGATGTATAAATTTAGTATCTACATTTATAAAGTCAGAATATTGACAATTATACATGGTTTAGATCTGTTCTTACTGTTTAATACTTTTGGATGGCTAGAAATGAAATCTTTATAACATAGTCTTTATTTCAGATTTGTTTCTTTTTTCCATATATAAAATTGGCTTGAGTACCAATAATTTTAACTCTGTGCAGGATTTCAGTATTGACCAGTTATTTTTAATGATATTCCTAATCTGAGAAGTTCATCTATTAGACATCATAATATAATCACATTTAGTCGAACTTGGATGCCTGTTTAAAAAATCTGAATGAAATCCTTATGAAAAAAATGGTTTACCAATACTATTATATTCTGATAATACAAAATTCATATTATTTTTTAGCAACTGATTATTTATAACCTCTTCTTAAAAAATCTTTCATTATGCTTTTAGCCTCATTATAAAAATGATCATCCAGGATATTTAATTTACTACATCTTTATAACTGATTTCTTACAATACCTATATGTGTGCCTAGGATGCATACTTTGCGAATGTAAACATCTATTCATTTCAACTTCTTTTATATAAATGGTGGTATCTAGTTTCCCTTCACTAAATATTATAGTAAGATCTAAAAAAGTAATATTAGTTTTAGAATATTTCAGTTAACAAATCAGGAATTCTGTGGATTCTTGTAATATATCTATGAAGTTTCTCAAAGGTATATCATCACCAATCCAAATAAAAAATGCCATCTACAAACTGCTTATAAAAAGCTATATATTCAGTCAACAATGACTCAGTACTAAATATAAATTTATCTTCCCAGTTAGAAAGAGCTAAATTGCCATAAGTGTTATCCACACAACTCCCCATGGCTACACCTGATCTCTGTTGAAAATTTTGATCATCAAATAAAAAAATGTTGTTCACCACACTATCTAACACAAGACAAATAGCATCTATTCTTCTTGCTAGTAAGTTACTAAATTTACATAATAATCTGTAATTGTCTGACTGCCATATTCATTAGGTATAACAGTAAATAATGATTTAATATCCGAAATAACTAGTAATTAATCACATTTTATTATTTTGGGACCAACAATATAGAGAAGGTAGGAAGTCAATGGTATCCTTTATAAAACTTTTACAATAAACTAAAAACGGTTTTAACTGACTTTCCAAGTATTTTGATATAGCTGCAGTTATCCATTCACTTCCTAATACTATTGGTCTCATAGAAGATGTAGCCATATTTTTATATAACTTAGGTAGATCATACATCAAAGTAACAACAGGAGTGGATATATGCATATAATTATACATCTCAATAGTAATAACATTATCAATCATTAAATCATATAAAAAAACTTTAATTTTTTAAATAATATTTTTACCTATGATTTTTTGTGGTCTATATTAATTAATTGAAACTCTAGTTCTGCAAATACCTATTCATCGACCCCTTTTTAGTGTCTTTCCTTTTACCAAACATTAAGACCAACAAACTTTTTTCCCCAGGGCACTGAGTTATTGGCCAACATGTGGAAAATTGCCCTTTTTCCCATTGTAGTGTTATCTCGGAGGTGGTTATATATAAATAGATGGATGTGGGGTCATACCTCCCCACTTTGTTTGGTTTGTTATACTGCAGTGTGTATCGCTCGGTATGTTGGCCTCCTAATCTAGTTACCAGGGAAAACGTTTGGAGATTTGTGTATTTGATAAAAGGATAGTTCGCTGAATAGGGGTCGATAAATAGGTATTTGCAGAATTACAGTTTTAATGAATTAATATAGATCCAATTTATTGACATTGTTAAATGTATTGCTATCCGATAGAACTTCATTCATAACTTCTACGTATTGAGCATGATCCTTTTTTTTAATCAAGCCTCTCTTAGCAGCTTGTTTTATAATATCTTGCATACCACATAACTTAAACAAAGCCCTTGTTTCCTGCAAAGCCAAATTAAAATATTTATCACCTTGCTGTTTAAGATACAAATGATATGTCTGTTGTTCACACATCATATAAAATGCATTAATTGCAAGCAAACTAACAGGTATAAACATACCAGTAATTTTAAATGATTCATTAATAGCAGAAGTATTTTCTTCCATTTCAAACAACAACTTTAAATGTAAATTATTTATAGTCTTAATTCAGTAAGAGAGCCTCTTAAATTATCATCTGTTGATGGAACAAACATTAGTCTGTTTTCAAAAATAGACAGCTGAACATCAATAAATTTATGACTGGATAAATTGCCAACAGTAATTCCAGCCTTTACCTGTTTATTACAGATTTGCTGCTTATTACTAAGCACAATCTCGACTTCCCCGACTTCTTCCTTGAGGGCATGCTTCTTTTCTTGAATTTGTATTGGCAACTGTAGTGTGGTATGAGGTGAAGCTAAAAAAATTTTCTTCGACAACTCTTGATGTGAACATATCTTCATTATTTCTACTATTATGGTTAGCAATCGTGATTCTAGGTCATTGAATAGTGTCATCGGGTTCAAAACTATAAAGATCTTTCATAGCTTTACTACATCTTACTATATTGGTAGCTTGCATAACCCTGCTAGTTTGACTAGACACAATGGTTGACGCCATACGTTGCACGTTCTTTGGTCAGTAAAAGATGCTAGACTCCTTAAAGATCTCGCTGTATTTTTTTTTTTTTTTTTTTTTTTTTTTGTGGCTATCAATTTCTGTTCAAACACCTGTAGTTTCTCAAACAGGGTGTTAAATTCATGAGAAATATTTAAAAAATTAGCAGACATCACCAGTTTATCTTCTAATTGATAAATTTCAACAGACAACTCAGTTTCACTTTTAAAGAAGAAATCATTCATAAGTTTCATGTAGTCACAACTTAATTTCAGATTCAATTTCTGCCATCTTTTCAGTAGTTCAGGATACCTGTTGGCCTGTTGCCATATGCAGGTATTTTTGTAAACCAGAGACCTCTAGATACAATACTCATCTCCAGGTAGGCTGAAAAACTTAAATGCTGCCATTGTAACTATTTAAAAAGTTGTAATTCAATATCAGCAGCCATATTGCTTATTGTACCTGATGGAGCTCCAGATAAACTTAATAATAAAGGATTATCACGTACTAATAGGACTTGTGTCCACAGAACACCTGGGCTGCTTTCCCAAACTACTGGCATTTGTGAGACATGCTGAATGGATATCCAAAACTTTTATTAACACCAGTATTTATATATTTATTTATTCAACATTTATTAACTGGGAAAGTCCAACTTAGAACTAAACAAATTTTCAGCTGAGGCCCAGGAAGAAACGCTCCAGATGGATGTTTTTGTAACATGGGAGGAACCCACACAAATACAGGGGGGACATGCAGAGTCCACACAGAAGGCACTCCAGCTGAGAATCGAACTGGAGAACCTCTTGCTGTGAGACGACAACACTACTGCTGCACCACTGCACCATCCATTAGACTTAAAAGATGATTATTAGTGCATACAATTTTGCACAAAATTCAAACTTTTAAGATTTTCTACATCTGGCTTCCATTATCAGTTCTCTGGGTTTACCTTCAAAATGTCATCAGTCATCTGTGTGATGCGAAATGTGCGAAAGGCAGTTTGTAAGGTTTCATTTTAGTGAGAAAAAAATGTTGAATTCACAACAACGAATGCATAGTAGCAATCGCTGTTGTGAATTTGGTCTTCTGAGTGCAGCTTACACTATAGTGGGGATCGGGAAATGTACCCTTTCCCTCACTGTAGTGCGATCTCAAAGTTTGTAATATATACGTAGTGGGGGTGGGTGCAGGGGGGCTTGCCCCCCTGCCAAATGTTTGTAGCACAAAACTGGAAGTGTAGGTATTTTCGGTAAAGTTGATATGTTGACTTTCCTTAAATATCTCTTTCAGTTATGTGCATGACATATTCCGATATTTCAGGTCAGAAATATGAACACTCGCACTTTTCAGTTGCAAGTTTTTGATAGTAAACCATTCTCTGTCTTACTCTTAGGTCTGTGTTCTGCACCAAGGGTGTTTACAAATTGCCTAGCTTCAGTAATTGCTTTCTGCTGACGTCAAGGCATTGACATCTTTCCACATTTGGTCAACTTTCTTATATTTGCAGATTCTTTTCTTTTTGCAGGATTCTCTGACATGTCAAAAGCTCCTTAGTTTAGGGTTTCAGATGAGATTACAGGAATCACCCTACAGAATATTTTTTCTAGGTTTGTTTGGTGATAACATCAGCAGCCTTTATCTTTTCAGATTCCTGCACTGAGATTTGTAGGAAAGAAATTACTGTGGTGGTTGCCAAATTATCTCTTAGTCCAGGCCTCACCTTCTCCCTTCTGCTTCCTTCTCGGTCTGTCTCAACAGATGCCTCTGATTTTGGTTGGGGGAGGGCATTATCATAATGAGTGAAGATACAAGGTTTGTGAAGCAAGCAGGACAGGTGAAAAGCACATAAATGTCAAAGAGATGATGGCAGTAATAAATGCTCTAAAGGCCTTAAATAATCTCTGGTCTCCTGGACCTTTGCAAGAAACCACAGACTACACCATAGCAATGTGGTTTATAAACAAACAGGGAATACATATCTTACCCATTTTGCAGACGTGCTGTGATAGCCGGCAAGATAGCAAATCAGCTCACTCTGAGTGTACAGGCTTCCTGCATTCATCAGAGCAAAACCTTATAGCAGGCAAGCTGAGCAGAACCAGGACAGATCCTCATGAATAAAAACTACATCTGTGGATCTTCTAGGAATTGATGTAACTGTGGGGAACACCTTAAACAGATCTGTTTGCATCCTTTCAAGATAGATAGTTAAAGAATTTCTGCTCCAGGATTCCTTGCAAACAAGTCTGGAAGACAGATGCTTTCTCACTCTCATATAAGGGAGTGTTCCTATAATACTGTCCCATCCTTTCTTATGTTATCTAGAAGGACTCCCAAAGACAGTCATGGTGGTGACTCCTTTTGGCCCAGACAATAGTGGTTCTCCCTTCTTTTGAAAATTGCTAAGGGCATTTATCACTCATTTCCCCATGAACTGAATTTATTCACACAAGATAGTGGTTGTTTGATATATCCCAAGCTGAAAACCCTTCAGGTTGGCTGTTGGATGAGAGATTTTGATGTCTTTTATGTACATTTTTTCTGAGGATATGCAGGTGCAAAGGAAGGGATAAAAGCTACTACTTGGAAATGCAGGTACAAAGGAAGTGATAAAAACTACTACTTGGAAATCATGTATGTATAAGTACAAAAATATTTCTACTTGATACCATCCTAAGAACCATGACTCTGTTAAGGCACAGTTTCCTCTCATTATAAAATGTTTGTGTGAGTTATTATTCTCTGTCCTTTCCTACTTTTCTATCAAGATTCATCTTTCAGCCATCTTTGCTTATCTGCCCTTAGAACCCATCTTCCTACCCTTCCTCAAGTTAAGCAGTTTTTGAAAGGGCTTTACATACCTATCTGCCTAGAAAACAAGTGGTGGGTCCTTGGGCTATTAACTTTTTGCTTGAAAAATTGACATGTCTTCCATTTGGTTCATCTCATCAGACTGATTTGAGGTTCTTAATTTGGAAAACAGTGTTACAAATTGCTGTGACATCTGCAAGAAGAGTATCTGAGTTAACACTACCCAATTTTTCACAAGCTCACTGTGTCTTTGAAAACAAGTCACTTATGCTTAAAGTAGTTTCACAGCTTACATTGAGTCAAACTGTCAATCTCCCTGTATTATTTCCAGAATCTAAAAACAAGTGAGAGAGAATTTTACATACTCTGGATGTCCATAAGCAGTTGCGATACTACTTGGACAGAAAAATACTTCAGGGTGGCTAAGCAACTGTTTATTTCCTATAAAGGTAAGAAAAAGGGCAATTTCTAAACAGTTGTCCGTTGCTATTGCTTTTTATTACCCCCCCGCCCCAAATAACAAGACATTTCCAGGTGGGGCCAAGGCCCACACTACTAGAAATATGGTTACTTCTGTGGCTTTTTGGAAAGAAGTGTACTCTAGAATTATACTAGAGGCAGCAACTTGGTCACCTGTGAATACTTTCACCAAGCACTACAAATTAGACTCTTTCTCTAGTTCTAGAGCAGGCTTTGCTAGTACTATATTCCAGGGGCTCCTGGACTCTGGTCCTTCTTCCCCCTCTCTTTCTTTCTTTCTAAGCTTTTGTATTCTACTCATATAGCTTAGGTTACCACAACAGATATCTTATGATGAAAGTAGTACATTTGTGTAAGTAAACTTACCATAGTAAGAAAGTAAACTTATTTTAAGTGTAAATGTTTGACTAGATCACTGTTTCAGTAGGAACACCCTCCCTCCATTCCCCTTATTTTATTATATTTTTTGCCTGAGTGTGGATACCTCTCCCTTTTCCTTTTTTCTTAGCACATACTTAGCATACAGGACTCTAGCCTATCTTACTGTGAGGCACTAAAGCCCTTAAGGTTTGTAACTCTAAATAATTACTTTACATGTTTCTCTTTGAACCAGTCATAGGTTAGGGCACGTGGAAGGTGCCGTTGTGTTTTAAAAGCTAGCCTGTTATATTCTTGACAGGCTCTAACCCATGTAGCTTAGTCTACTGCAGATGTAATCTACTCAAGAACTATGTGCCTATGACAAGTGCCCAGTGACAGAAGAGTGTCACACAGAATAAACATGATGCATGCATTCTTAGTTATAGGCTGTGTTGGACAGTGCTTAGTTCAGTCACAGTGTGTATCCAGCATCTCCACATACACCAAACAGGAGGAACAGCACAGTGGGTCACAGTCATCTTCATTTGCACTTGTGCTAAAGGATTCACTTTACATGGATGACATCAAATTCTCTGTCATGGTCATGTCAACCAAAGTGTAATTGGGGATCTTTTGGCAAGGGAGATTCTGCATCATATGCAATGTCTTTTGAGTGACCTATAGGGAGTTCACATTTCACTATCTTGGCTAGCAGGGAGTGCCACCACATGACTGTGATCTGGAGCCACTGGACTGACTTTTTGTGGCAAGATTGCAGATCCACCTGTGATGAGGATTTTGTAATACTGCAGGATCGAGACCTTTAAGAACTTCATTGACACAGTATCCTGTCCCTGGAGGTTGGCATTCATCACTACCAAAGATGGTTTTGTACTGGGACCTCTCCTGTTTGGCATCTACTTCTCTAAAATAAAAGCTAGTGCCAAAATGCTCTGGCTGACTAAGTCTGCAGATGACTGCAAGCTAGGAGCAGTCATTGAATCTCCAAGTGACTTAGTCGTCCTGTAGAAAGGTTTGTCCCAAATAACTGGTGCCAGAATTATTGACTGAAATGAAATGCCAAAAAATCAATTTCTGCATCCTTTGGGAAGTCGTCTACAGTGGAGAACTATCACATTGACAATGCACATCTAAGAGTTGACTCAGTTCAGGATTTGGGAACTTATGTGGACAGTGATCTAACTTTTCACCAACATGTGCCCGTTGTTGTAAGAATGTTCTTCTATGTTGCACAGCTTATAAACAAAAGGATGGAGTCTAGTTCTAGGGATGTCATTGTCCCCCTTTATTAAGCCTTCATTAGGTTAACCATTGAGTATAATGCCCCCTTTGGCATGTATCTGTCTAGACACGTACAGTAACTGGAATGTACATAGAAATACCTTAGTAAATAAAAAGCCTTAACAATATATCCTAAATGGACTGACCCAAATCCCTGTCACTACATTTGGTATCTTACAGACTGCTAAGAGTTGATTTGTGTCTAGCATAGAAGGCATCCTCCAACCCACTACTCATGGATTTACTGCACATCAGCAAGTCAAATGACATTGGAAATACTTGGTCTAGGGATCTAAACCTGTTCTGCACCATCAGCAAATGGTTTGGAGAGACAGGTTTATCTCACCAAGGATACCAGTGCTCTGGAGCAGACTCTCCATCCACCTAAAACAAAACTCATGTTCATATTCAAGCACAACTTGACTCTATGGATGGGAAACAGAAGGTTTACCCAGGACTCCCCCCAATTACTTGTAATGGACAGAGACAATTTCTGAATGGTTTACCCTATGCATGGATCCCCTGAAGTTAGCTATGGTATGATCTCAGTTATTCTCACTAGGGTTAATATATAATTATTAACCATAGGAGGAGTAAAGCCAATCTAACACCAAATGGGATAGGTTAATTCACCAAAAAGAGAAACTGTCAAGGCTTAAAATGGCACTCAAGGGCAGCTTGCGTAGTATTTGATTATGAACCAATGAGCCTTTCAGAATGAGTTCAAAATTATAGAGACAAAGCACTTCAGAGGAAACTCCATTTGGGAAGTTGCATATTAGTGAAGTCTGTACTTGTTTAAGATTTAAACATTCAAACTGCATCTCACATCTCAAGGTATACTTCCTTTCATTGTAGCAGATCCAAGGGGGTAGAACAGCTAGCCTAGTACTTGCCTATGAGCCTACGTGGAGTGGTGGAGTGAAGTATCCTTAGACTGAAAGGAGAGAACTGTGTGCCCTGCAGTGCTTATGTAGCCACTGTACTTACCTTACCATGATCATGGAGAACACCACTGAAGAGGGCACTGATGGTGGCACATATTGTCCTCTGCAGGGAGGTGGATAGGGAAGCCATATATCTTAGGATCATAGGAAGTTACTAGGCTATTGGCCCTAAGGTCCTTAGAAGCCTAGCCAAGAATTTAGCCCATGTTCCATCAAGTCAGCACCCGATACCCCTGTCTAGTAAAGACACAGGTGGAATCCCAGGGGTGTATTTTCTGTTCCCCATCTAGTTATCCAGATTACTCTTAAAAAGGGTTAATGAGGTATTCTGCTTCACGTAGTGAGGGACTCTATTCCATAGAAGGGGGAGTCTGTGGGACACAAATCTGTCCCTCCAACAAGTCTTATTGATGTCACAGACCAGGTCATGCGTGTGGGTTACTCGAGTGGAGCTTGACTTGTGGATATGCAGCAGTCCCATCAAGGCGGGGCCTGAGATTGCTTTGTATGCCAGACAGGGGACACCTCTGAGGAGTCTGTATGAGACTGCATTCTTGCAGGCCAACCTGTGCATGTATCTGATGAAGGAATTTTCCGAAAGTGGTTATCTTTTATGCTTTACAATTAAATTTATGCTTTTAGCTGTCTTGGTCCTTGTTTCTTTTTTTGCTGCTTACATTTGAGATTTGTCTGAACCTATGTGGACTTTTAGTCTTTGTTTGCTGTGTTTTCTCCACTTATGCTGTGGAATTCTGCTCACATGTGACATTCAAAAACTGAAAAAACTAATAACCTCATGCATATCTAAACTAGCCTTAAGTGGAGATATCCACCCCAACCCTGGCCCTATCATCTCCAACCCCAGTCCTCATAATCAGACTAGAAACCACAACTTCTTCCATATTACAGCCAATAGAAAGGGCTTTTAGCCTATCTGTGTTGGGTAAATGTTTGAGGCCCTGGATTCTCCTGGTGAGGAACCTCTGTGGTCTCTTCAGCTGCTGCATGTGCTTTGTGAGGTGCATGCCAAAAGGGGCATTGTACTCAATAATGGGTCTTCTAAGGGAAAAATATAGGGATACTATGACCTCCTTGTGCCTGGATGAGATACTGTTACTAATGAGCTAGGCCATGTAGAAAGCTTTCCGTACAACAGAGGCAATACAGTGGTCAAAAGTCAGTTTGCTATCAACCTGGGTGCCCAAGTCCCACACGACTGATTGCATGCTTAGGACCTTGTTATTAATGTGATAATTTGTGGGGACATCACTCTCCCCAAAGGGGATGATGATGCATTTTTTGTCATTCAGTTTGAGGCCATGTTTCTGGTACCAGTCATTTGTTTGGGTGAGACCCTTTTGGCGGGTATCCACATCACTAGGGGAATTGATGACAGTGCCCAGCTTGCATTCATCTGCTATAGATCACTGGCTGTGTCCTGCACCTCAGCAAAGTATATCCCAAACAACAGAGGCCCCAAGACTGATCCCTGGGGTACAACGTTCCTCACGGGTCTACTTTTGACTGGGTGGGTTCTATCAGTGAGCCAGTTTGTTACCTATCTGGTAACCTATGGATCAATGCCTAGTTGAGAGTTTAATGAGGTCCATGATAATCCGTCCAATGGCCTTGGAGATCAGGCTAGTCAGGATGATGGGTCTGTAATTTCCTGGATTGATGGGCACTCCACCTTTGTCCAAAGGGATGACAGTGGCTGTCTTCCACTTGGCTGGGACGAAGCCGGTACTCAGGATTTGGTTGAATAGGGTGCCTAATGGTGCTGAAGATTCATGCCTGAGTTTATGTAGGATGGAGCCTGGGATGCTATCGCGTCCCATGGAAGCTGTATCTTTTGCCTTTGAGAGGAAAATGATGACTTGCTCCCTAGAGATAAGGGGGGGGGCAGGTGCTGGAGATGTCCTGATTTACTGATGGGGGACAGAGGGGTGAAGTTTTCAATTAACCTGTCTGCCAGCAGGTTGGCTATATCTGTGGTGTTTGTGTGTGTTGTGTCCTTGAACACCAGTTCTGAGTAGATGTGAGTGCTTCCTTTGAGATTGCGGACATATGTGAAGAAGACCTTATGACTGTCTTTTGTAGATGTGGCCAGTTTGGACTCATTTGCTTTGGAGGATTTCATTACTGCTTTTATTTGCTTGTTCAGGTTAAGGAGAGTGCTTCCAGTGCTTCCAATTAGGCACCTGGTCATTCTTTTTTTCCTTTTATTATAGAGTTTATTTATTGCAGATGTCCGCCAGACAGGTTTACTGTTCCTTGAGGAGGAGGATTTTGTCCTGTCAGGTATTCCTGATTCCATGCAGCTATATAAATCCTGGTATAGTACTTTGGTGTATGTTTGGACATAGGTACCAGTTCCTGTGTAGAGGGTTGTGGCTGTGAAGCTGTTTATACCTTCCCTCAGGAGGTTGTAATCAGCTGTGGAGAAGTTTTTTTGTTTGACCCTAGCTGGGGAGGGGACGGGGAAGATGGTGACTTCGAAAGTGACCGCTTTGTGGTCAAATCATACCAGGGAGGATAACACTGCAGAGATGCTGCAGTGGTTACTCATGTTGGTTAATATCAAGTCCTGGATATTATCACCTCTTGTGGGGGTGTCAACCAGCTGGTCCAAGGCATTTGCATTGATGAAATCATGGAATCTCTGGGCATTTGTATTTTGCCATGAGTAGTTCTTTCAGTCTATGGTTGGATAGTTAAAGTCACCCAGGATCAGGGTAAAGGGTTGAATCTTGATAGATTCAAAGAGGTCCAGATAGGTGGAGTGGGCATCTTGAGTCAAAGTTGAGGGCCTGTAGCTATCTTGATTTGAATAAGGGTCCTGTCTACAGTTAACTGCACCTGGAATGTCTGCTGTGCATAATAATCTTTGACCAGCCTGGAGGTGTGTATGTCATTAATATATATTAAAGCTCCACCTCCTTTTGCTTTGGTACTCACGGTTTGGGATCTGAATGTATGCTAGGATGAGTAACCTGGTATTGCTGAGGTGCTCTCCGCAGCTTTGGACCAAGTTTCTGTAACTGCACAAATGTCAGCAACTTTCAGAGTTAAGAATGCTTGCATTGAGTGCAGTCTCATGTTTAGACTCCTAGCGGTTAACAGCATGACCTTTAATATGTTTTTGATTAAATTTTCATGTTGGTAGTTTTGACCTCATGGTATTGCCCAAAAAAGACACTATGGGGGAAGCAAGAACATTGGCCAGAAGCCTGAAGCCCAAGGGAGACAAATGCAGGCCATCTCTGGCAAAGCATTGTGGTCTGTTGGATCATGTGTTCCTAGACTGTCAAGTACTGGATTCCCTTGGAATGACACCAGAAACTAAACCACTTGTTAAAGTCAATCATTTTCTGATTGTATTGAAGCATCATTCTGCATGACAGTAGATTGCTGCTTAAGGCTAGGAACATGCATGCCTGGGGCACATATTCAGAGAGTTTGATCATGTCTCTCTTCGTAAAGTTCAAGGAGGTATGTCTCAAGTCATTCATGCCAACATAGACTATGACAGAGTCATAACGGTACTTGTCTTTAAGAGACTCGAGTGCATAGGTGAATGGGTGATATGGCAGATTCTGGCACTTGACAAACAACTAACAGTGACTTTCCTTATGCAGCGTGGTGAGGGGCACATCTGTGTGTCTCACAGTGGAGTCCCCTATGACTAATATGTTGGGTTTATGTTTAGGCCTAAGTGGCTGTGAGACAGGTGTGTGGACTATGTGTAGTGGGGTTGGCAGTGGAGTTCACTTGCATTTTTGCTTTGGAGATCTCCTTTGTTTGGTTATATTTTTGTTGAGGACCTCCTTGTATGCGGGTGTGTGTTGAGTAGGTGCGGGTGTTGGTTGAGGTGTGGCGTTTGTGCTGACAACCTTCTCAGCTCCAGATATACTGGATTGTGAGGAAAAGGGGATAGACTGTAGGTTATTAATGTAATTGCATTTCTCACAAATTATGTTCCTAGGTGATAGTAGTAGAGGGTTGTCCATGTACATGAGGCAGTTGCTACACTGTCGCAGGATGCCCATATCAAGCATACCAAGCAGACTGACAGGAGAAACTGTAGGAAATTGTCCATCCATTTTTGTCAGAATCTGAGGGAGTGAGGCCAGAGAGGGCTATGGGGGTAAAAGGTGGAAGTTCTAAGAGGAGTACTACTAGATGATCACACAAGTGCTATTAAGGGAAAATTTGTAGCCGGAGTACCTTGCAATGGGTTAAAAACAGTGCAGTTGCAGTGTGTGACGTGCAGACACACCCAAACCAGCTCAAACATGGGATTTAAATGCCACAAAAAATAGAATATTGTAGTAACACAAATCTAGCCAATCCTGATAGTCCCTGTTTTCTTTACCAGCTCATGCCAGACAATGTCCATGCAGCCCTGTTATTCTCACTAGCAGAGGAGATAGGCCTCTACCAGTACAGGATGGCTGCCAGAAACACAGAAGGCAAACACAAGATGACTGTCAGAAACTCAGGAGGCAAATACAAGATGGCTGCCAGAAACTCAGAAGACAAAAATAAACAGCTCTGGATGCAGCAAACCCTGTATCCAAACTATGCTACTCAATTTAAGGGTAAAAGCAGAGTAAAACTCACAAAAAAGCACAGATTAACTACTTACAGACAAAACAGAACTAACAGTATGAAAAAATACAGTTAAACATTAATGAAAAGCAGTAACATGCAGTTAAACAGTAACGAATTGCAAAAAAATAGCAACGAAATACAGGTAAACAGTAATAAAATGCAGTTAGTCAGTACATTGCATTAAAACAGTACAAATGTGATAAATTAGTTCACAATCACAACAGTAAAAAACAGCTCAAATGAAGCAGCAGTTCATAAAATACTACCATCAATTTAATCAGGCTACTGATAAGCAGTAATAAATGCTGCAAACTAAGTGCAGTTGAACACCTAAGCACAAGCAGCAAAATGTAGTAGGAAGAGGCTCAATATATATTTTTTTCAAGAAGAAAGTGAGGAGACAGAAGACAATTCAAGGGGTGTGCCTTCACAACTGATCACACTGTAGTCAGTAGAATGAGCTGATGCAATGGGACTGGGAGCAGTGTCCAGTATCAAATTTGTAGCAGAGAAGGCCAACTCAAAAGCCACCAAGCTCAGAATAGAGTTAAGGGTTCAATTCACTAAGCCTAAAAAATCAGTTCAGGGAGAATGTGCAGACTCCACACTGAAGGCAACCCAGCTGAGAATTGAACTGGGGAATCTCTTGCTGTGAGGCGACAACGTTATCCACTGTGCCATGTGTCTCCCTGTATACTTGCCATACCCATGGGAAATATATGTATTTTTATTTGCCATTGTACTGTGCACAGCTGCTAAGCAGATATGCATGACTACTGGCCACTTCTGGAACTTATGTCCACTCTTCAAGGTCTAATATCTGGGCCTTCATCATCTTCATGGACAGACACTAGGAACTCCTCATCATCGGGTAGGCTTGCAGTGTGAGGTGGTCTCTTCCCGATGGCTGACCTCTCTGTTACTAATTTGCATGCATTCTTGCAGGCCAACCTGTGCATGTATCTGATAAAGGAATTTTCCGAAAGCGGTTATCTTTTATGCTTTACAATTAAATTTATGCTTTTAGCTGTCTTGGTCCTTGTTTCTTTTTTTGCTGCTTACATTTGAGATTTGTCTGAACCTAGGTGGACTTTTAGTCTTTGTTTGCTGTGTTTTCTCCACTTATGCTGTGGAATTCTGCTCACATGTGACATTCAAAAACTGAAAAAAACTAATAACCTCATGCATATCTAAACTAGCCTTAAGTGGAGATATCCACCCCAACCCTGGCCGTATCATCTCCAACCCCAGTCCTCATAATCAGACTAGAAACCACAACTTCTTCCATATTACAGCCAATAGAAAGCCAAGTGACTTCCTTCTACTAAGCCTAAATATTAGAAGTATATCCAACAAAGTCCATGAACTCCATGCCACCATAGACTTGTACTCCCCAGATATAGTCATCCTGACAGAAACCTGGCTAAAACCTCATATTACCAGTGAGCAAATACTCCCTAAGAGTAGACCGGCTAAACAAGAAAGGAGGTGGTGTAGCTATAATATTTAAACAGCATCTAAACATCCAGATCTTAAAATTATCAGCTTCGCAAATAGGTAATGAAGAAATAATATATACCAACCTCAAAATAAACCAAAACAAAACCATCAACATAATTGGAAGCTACTTCCCACCTGGCCAAAACATCCCTCCACTAGAAAACCTCCTCAGCTGGTCTACCCACTATCTCCCCCAAGAAACTATAATTTTAGGTGATTTCAATATTGACTGGCAATCCTGTTCTGGCAACCATCCAACCCATCATGTAAACCTTCATGGCTTCACCCAACTAGTCCAGTCGCCAACCAGGATAAATAAAAACTCCAGCAAGCACACTACCCTGGACTGGATACTATTCAGTAAGAGCCCCCAGTCATATACAACAGGCTGCTTATCAGATAGCCTCAGAATCACTCCCCAACATTCCTACTCAAAAAATACCTATACCAAGCTAAACCTGTCATCTACCGTCAAATACATAAAAAACTAAACTTTAACCCACTCACATTCATCTCATCCCTCAAAGAATGTAACTGGCATCCCCTAAATTACCTCAGTCTTAATGATGCATTTGAATTTTTTAATACTACCTTCCTGAGCATCCTTAATTACCATGCCCCCATAAGACTTTCCAGAATCAAAGCACAACCCTCCCCATGGCTACAGAAAACCACTAAGTCAGAAATGAAAAACAGGGATAAAGCCTGGGAGCACTGGCGCAAAACCAAAACCCCCTCAACTAGACAGAAATTCCTAGAACTATGCAATAGAGTCGAAAAGCTAATAAAACAGGACAAATTCCAATACTACCAGTCTGCCCTAGACTCCTCCCAACACAGCCCCAAACAATTCTGGTCCTCCATAAACTCCATCCTCCACCCAGGTAAAGTCAGTACCCCTCCTCCTAACATCCCTCACTCCACAGAAAATATTGCTACCTCATTCAACACACACTTCACACAAACCATACTATCACTAGTTAAACAACACAACCCCCCTCCCCTCCAACCCACACCTTCAACTAGTAATCTCCCCACTGCCTTGTCTTTTTCTCCTCTACCTACCTCCAACATAAAAAAATCTCTTAACTAAACTTAAGCCCACCAGATTAGCAGTAGACAACCTCCCAAGTGAATACCTACAAATTGCAGCTGATGCTCTGGCCTACCCAGTATCCATCTTGATTAACTGATCTCTGTCAGAAAGTTACGTTCCCACACTGTATAAAGTATCACATATAATTCCCCTCCACAACGGCGGACCCTCCACAGAACTAACCAATTACCGCCCCATAGCTATTCTCTCTCCACTCTCCAAAATACTAGAGAGATGCATACACTCTCAGGTCTCAGACTACCTCCTTACTAACAACCTCCTTTCCCATACTCAGCATGGTTTCCGACCAACCCATAGCACCACCACTGCCTTACTCTCATTTACTAATACTATCCTTCAGCATAAAAACAATGGCTGTCTCTCCTCTGCTACTTTCCTAGACCTATCTAAAGCATTTGACATGGTCCCACACAAACAACTTATCTCTGTCCTCAGTAACCTATCCTTCTCACAATCAGTCACCAACTGGTTTCAGAGTTACCTGTCTGACCGCCAACAATCTGTTGTATGGCAGAATGACATATCTCCCCAATTACCTGTCTCCATAGGGGTTCATCAATGATCCATCCTTGGACCCCTACTCTTCTCTGCTTTCACCAATAATCTATCCTCTGCCACCAAACATGGCACACTCATACAATACGCAGATGACTCAACCATCATCTGCTCAGCCCAGTCCCTACCCAAACTGCAAAAAGTCACACAGGAAGCCTTTTCCTCTGTTGAAACTTGGTTATCTGATGCCCAATTAATACTCAACCCAAACAAAACTAAATTACTCATCTTCCAACCCACCAAACATACTCAAAACAACTCTCACTTTAACTTCACAGCAAAAGACAACACCACTGTATACCCAACTGAACACACCAAATTGCTAGGAGTGGAAATAGACAATAAACTAAAATATGACATTCACATATCCATGACCATAAAAAAGTCCACAAAAAACTAGGAGTGCTATACAGAAATAAGCAACTTCTCACCAAAGCAGCAGAGATTTCAATAGCAAATTCCCACCTTATCTCCACCCTACTTCATGCCTCTCCAATATATACCAACCTAAGGCAATACGATCTAAACAAGCTAGAGACCTGCTACAACAAAATCGCCAAATTCGCCACAGGGGCATCCTACCGTAGTCACCACTGTCTCTCACTTGCTGAACTGGGTTGGCTTGAACTCCCTCACCTCCTTCAATGGTATCAACTCTCACTCGCCCACAAACTAGTAAACCATCCACTAAATGTCCCATCCCTCCAGAATCTACTCCAACCCTTTCGCACCACCAGACCACTAAGATCCAGCAACAAAAATCACTTGCAGATCACTAAAGCCAATAACTCTGCTGGTGAAGCACTATTCTCGTGCACCATAGCCAAATTATGGATCTCCCTCCCACCCACAATTACCTCCATACCATCATGCACCCACTTCAAAACTTTACTAAAAGCGCACCTAAAAACATACTGGCTATGCCCTTGCAACTCCCACTCTAATATCATCCACCCCATCCAACCACTACCTTTCTTTCCACTCCACTAACTACCTTGAATTTAGCAAGCTCAGATACTCATAAGCCAGTACTTATTATACAGCAGGAACTTCTTCTTGTAACATTTGTTAATGTCTGTTATGTACTTCACAGATAAAGATTCTAGTTGTCTACTGATGTACTATGTTCTTCATCTGTAAGTATCTTGTAATTGCTATGTAAATTGTTAATTGCTATGTAAGCCAATGTAACTACTGTCTGTTTATTTTAACTGTGGAGCTTTTCTCCCTGGGCCTCCGCTGAAAATGGACCTACGTCCAGTCGGACACTCCCGGTCAACAAATATAAATAAATAAAATAAATAATAAATAAATAATTGATTTCATGGAACATGGTCTTCCAATATGGTTCCAGAGTGGCTGGTGAAGAACCCCTCTCTTTAACAGGCAACACACATGGATTGTGAGTATGTGTAGCAGGAAGTCATTCTCAGTTTGTCTAAATTTATTCAACTTCTGATATTTGACGTGAAAACACTTGTGGGAAAAACAGACATAGCTGTAACTACTGGCATCTGGGAACAGTAAGGTACCAATTACTAACAATGGGTTGCCATAGGTATACATAAATATTACAGGTACAGACATGGATCAAGGGGTACATTAGTCATACCCTAGACGAGGGGAAAGAAATGAGCAGTGACATGTCTCAGAGGTCTCCTCTGATATGATGTTGAAGTTACACATGGTGCCCACAGTGAGTGTTCACACATTGTAAACTCACAGCACATAAATGTAGGACATACACAGTAGTATAGGGATAAGCAGTCTTAATAGTCATCTATCTTCCTCAGCTACCATGTAGATAGCTCTCTACATATATTAGATATGGAATACATGCAGATACAAGTTGCAAGAAACCATAATACAGATTAGTATATGAAACTGTACTCTACTTTAATTCAAGGGCTGACATCTACTTTGCATCACAGATATATCTCTTAACACACTACTGTAGAACACTAATTTGTCAGGCCTATGTCTTATGAAAACTCTGTATGTGAAGTTGTTAAATCTCGCCGTTTATTCTCACTGATGGGTTTGGAGCTGATCCTCATCTTCGACACGGCCTATAGCAAAAGCTCAAAGTTTGCCAGTAGCTCGAAACCAGAACCCTTATCCCACAATGCACTGCTGGAATTACCCCAGATCTAGTTTGCCACGGCAAGAGATATCGGTGATCCAGTCAGCTCGGACCATATTTTCCTTAAATCGCAGGTTTAAAAATTTCTTTCTCCTTCTTTTTTATATATATTTAATTCTATATCTAGTGTGTGTGTGTGTGTGTGTGTGTGTGTGTGTGTGTGTGTGTGTGTGTGTATGTGTGTGTGTGTGTGTCACATTAAAATACTGTAGTTATATGATTTGTCGGTGCCAACTCTTCCTCTCAGGGCTTCGGCTTGGACGAGCTCAGCTTCTACCTCAGGCTCGGAGCTCATGGTTTCGGTGCGGGAGGAACGGATGGTCACTCCGGATCTGTCTACCCCTTCTCGTCAGAGCCATGGTGCTTTCGATGCCATAAGGAAAGTCCTGTTTCCTAAGACGTCATCGGCATCAGTTTGGGCTTCCTTCTCCTCTCAAGCACCTGTGTCCGCTTCTGCGTCTACTGGTCCCCCTAAGCGTAGAGACCCTGAGCCTCAAGTAGCCCCACAGGGTGCCCCCTGTTCTTCCGAGACCTCCCCAGATCCCCCCACTGAGGAGGTACCCAGTAAGAGACTGTGCAAGAGGAGGCACTTGGACTCCCCACAGGAGTCTTTGACATCCAACACTGACTTGGATGAGTCAGAAGGGTCCCCTCGATCCCCCTCTGAGGATATCACCTTTGCAGAGATATTAGAGATCCTGAGTCCGAGGGGCGGTTGGCAGTCCAAAAACCCTACTGAGGATGAGTCAGTGCTCTTGAAGGCTTTTGGGTCTCAACCTTCCACTTCTTGGGTGTCTCTGCCTTATGATGAGCTCATGGAGCTGATCTCTCGTAAGGCGTGGGAGTCACCGGAGGCCATGGAAACTGTCCCTTGGAAGCCAAATAAGTTCATCTCTGCCCCAGTGGACAAAGCCTTTTTGACCAAAGGAATGCCTGTTGATGCCATGGTGGTAGCTACAGTCACCAAAAAGGAAGTGTCTGAAACATCCGCATCTATCCATCCTCCTAACAGAGATTCTAGGATCATGGATAGATATGGGAAATGCATGTTTAGTTCAGCGACTTTTTCTCTGCGATCGCTCCACCCAGTCTCAGGAACAAGCAATCGTAGAGGTCCACAGATTGCTAGAAAAAAGAGTCAGCCAACCAGTCCCAGCAGACCAAGTTGGATTCGGAACTTACTCAAGATTCTTTTTGGTACCAAAGAAAACAGGGGACTGGAGACCTATCTTGGACCTCAGCAGACTCAACCAATTCGTAAAGAAAGAGAAGTTCCGAATGGTCACGTTTAAGTCCATTCTTCCCTTCCTAGGGAAAGGCGATTGGATGTGCTCCATAGATCTCAAGGACGCATACTATCACATAAAGATGAACAGATGCTCCAGGGATCACCTGCATTTCTGGCTGGGAGCCAATCATTACTAGTTTCGAGCCCTGCCCTTTGGTCTCATTACAGCCCCCAGAGTGTTCACCAAATGCATGGCAGTGATCACAGCTCACCTGAGGTGTCTAGGATTCCAGATGTTTCCATACCTAGACGATTGGCTCCTCACCGCTACCACCAGTCATCAATTGACTCAGACAACACATTATACTCTGACACTATGCCATCAATTAGGCATTACAATCAACTTCGAAAAGTCTGTCTTATCACCATCGCAGCATACCGTTTTTATAGGAGCAGAGTTAGATACTTCAACCACCACTCTACGTCTTCCAATCAAAAGAGTCTCACTTCTTCACCAACACGTCAACTCACTGGCATCAAAGAACGAAGCTACAGCAGCAGAGGTCCTGAAGGTGCTAGGTTTGATGGCGGCAGCAATTCTGGGTGTACCACTCGCAAGGATGCATGTGTGAATCCTTCAATGGCTCCTCTTCGCTCAGTGGTCTTACCAAAAGCTACCGATGCACCACATGATTCTCATCACAGATTCTTGCAAGGGAGACCTTCGGTGGTGGTTGATGTCTCTTCATGCCACAATCAGAAGACCCTTTGTTCTCCCCCCCCTCCATTAGCCACTGTGACCATGGACACTTCCCTGATAGGGTGCGGGGGGCATTTTCAGGGAAAGACTGCCCAAGGCACATGGACAGATCAAGAGTCACATCTGCATATCAATGTTCTGGAGTTGAGAGCGGTACTTCTGGCATTGCAGTACTTTCAGGACTCACTTCCTCTAGGGACAGTTGCAATTCAGACAGAAAACATTTCAGTGGTCTGGTACTTGAACAAGGAAGGCAGAACCAAGTCTTACCCCCTTTGTCGAGAAGTCCTCAGGGTATGGCAATGGTCTGTGTCGTCCCAGCATTTTCTGTTAACAACGCACATCCTGGGGAAATCCAACGTGATAACGGTCAAGCTGAGCAGGGCAATACTGTTGCCTCACGAGTGGTCTCTCATCCAACAATTTGCGGATTTGATTTTCCGCAAATGGGGCCAGCCTTGTTGCGCCCTCTTTGCCAGTCACATCAATACCAAATGCAGAAGCTACTTTGCCCTAATACCACCTCCAGGACATCCCCCGAGAGATGCACTCGTACTCGATTGGCCCCCAGGTCTCCTATATGCATTCCCACCTATTCCATTGATACCCAGGGTTTTACAGAAAGCAAAATTGCTGGGAAGGACAGGTATCCTCATAGCCCCCTACTGGCCTCGACAGATTTAGTTCCTCTTCCTTCACCATCATCTTCTGGAGGATCCATGGATCCTGAACCCAGTTACAGACCTTCTGAAACACCCATGAGGGGACCTCCATCCTTCACTGCAGTCCCTAAAGCTGCCTGCTTGGCTAATCCACTTCCCCTAATTGCCAGGCTTCATTCACTCTCAGATGATACAAGACAAATCCATTTGTCTTCTCACAAGCCATCCACCAGGAAACTATACTGCAGTAAGTGGAACAGGTTCTCAATTTGGGCCAATATACAGAAAATCAACCCTTTTCGAGCTCCTCTATCATCCATTTTAGAATTTTTGACAAATATTTTTAAGGAAGTAGCAGCAGCTGCCACAGTTCGAGTCCAGTTAGCTGCCATATCAAATTTCCACCTTGGATTCGATGGGTTGAACGTTATGGGCCATAAGTTATCTAAGGCTTTTCTTAAAGGTGTTTTTCACATGAGTCCTCCTGTCAAAATCCCTTATTCTCCCTGGAAATTGAATTTTATGCTGTCTCAAATAACCCCCCCCCCCTTCGAACCGGCATCTTCTTGTGATCTCAAATATTTGTCCTGGAAGACTATATTTCTAGTGGCCATTACTTCTGCCCGCAGTGTGTCAGAACTTAAAGCATTATCTATCAGACCTCCTTACATGATTTTCCATGCTGATAGAGTATCTCTCAGAACAACCCCCTCCTTTTTGCCTAAAGTCTGTTCTGAATCCAATATCAATCAGGTCATTGAGTTGCCAGTCTTTTTTCCCAACCACTCTAACAAATTGGAATACATACTGCATAAACTTGATGTACACAGACAGCTCAGATTTTATCTTGATAGAACTATGGATATTAGAAAATCAGATCAACTTTTCGTATCCTTTTCGGAGGCCAGAAAAGGTAATCCAGTGGCTAAAACAACCCTATCTAAATGGTTATCAGATTGTATATCCTTTGTTTATGCGAATGCAAACATGCCATTAACACACAGACCTAAGGCTCATTCTACCAGAGCCGTTTCTACATCTTCTGCCTTTCAAGCTAAATTGCCCCTTGACAAACTTGGGGTTTGGAGGGTGGCCTAATGGTTAAGGTGTTTGCCTTACAAACACAAGGTGCAGGGTTTGAGTCTCACAAGGGCTAATTAGCTATGCCTAAAATGGCTTGCAAGGCAGTTAGCCTAGTACTAGTCTATGAACCTATGAACAATATTTGTACTGCAGCCATTTGGTCTAACCCTCATACCTTTATCACGCATTACAAAGTAGATAAGGCTTCCAGGGACAGGTCTTCCTTTGGTTCCACGGTACTGAAAAACGTACTTCCATGAGCCACCCAAGATTGAGGGTGCTAGGGACACTACCCATCAGTGAGAATAAATGGCGAGATTTAACAACTTCACATAAAGAAGTTATGTACTCACCATAACGTTCCATGTGAGTTGTTTATCTCGCCTTTATTCTCATGTCCCTCCCTCCTTCCCCCTCCTGGCTGACAGTTGCCTTAGAGGCTAGTACCATCCTGGTTATTCAATACTTCTTCTTCCCCTTTGGGTAGTGCTTCCTTGTAGAAAAAGAAAAAAAGGTATATATACTCGTAGCAAACAAGATCTGAGGTAATTCCAGCAGTGCATTGTGGGATAAGAGGCTTGGTCTTGAGCTACTGGCAAACCTTGAGCTTTTGCTATATTTTGCACATTTCTTCAGGCAGGCAAGAAGCCATTTAGATGAGTGATACTAGTCTTTATAGTAAAAAAAAAGACTATTCTACAGTTAGGAATGCATTTGCTGTTCTATGCACTTGTGTTCTAGTTTTAACATGATTAGAAGTGTACTCTGTTGTAGAACAATGCACATTTGCAGCAGCATTCAGAATGTGGAACCACTCCATCCAACATTTGAGGCTGGCATGTCATGAAAATTGATGTAGACCCTGTCAGAAGGTACACCAAGGTGCTTTTTCAGCAGCTCAGAAAGCAGCTTAGAATAAGTCTTGTTTCGTGAACCACCAATCTGTCCAATGCTGCACAAAATGCAGAGTGCACAGGGTTCTGATGTACCTCCAAACCAAATGCGTTGGTCAGGATTAATGTGAATGGCTATGTACTGTGTAGGCTTGCCCATAGCCTTGGCCAGCTCGTTCGTTAACTCTTCATACAGGGAGTCTGTCACTGCACTTCCTGGGACATTGGTGTTCACTACAAACATAGGCATCTTTGATCCACAGGCAAGAATAACCCTACAGTAACTTAACGTAAACCTTGAACAAACACCCACCTCCAAAAAAGTAAGCTGTGTTGGAGCCGAGGATCGGCTCCGAACCCATCAGTGAGAATAAAGGCGAGATAAACAACTCGCATGGAACGTTATGGTGAGTACATAACTTCTTTTTCTCTGCTGCCAGAAACTTGCTGCCAAATACTGTATAGATTCTGTTGTTGATGCTGCACCTTTTTCAGTGCAAGTTTTTTGTTGAAAATGGCAGAACATCTGCTTAAGTTTCAAATAACTATCAGTTTGTGTAGGAGATATTCAGATGAGTCCATGTTCCACATATATCTGTGAACTGCAACATTTTGGGGAAATGCACAGGAGACATAATATGCAACTAAATTACACAAAATGCCAATAATACACTGTGAGCAAGGGTTACCTACACAGATGCACATATCATGCTTTAGGATTGCAATAGTGGGAATTATCTTGCTTCAGAATTCAGATTTCCAGCATGAATCACAAGCTGATGCCTTGTTTTACAGAAAATTTGTTTTAGTTGATACAAATGCTGATATCCCTCAGAGAGCATGTGCCTGGCTCAAAGATGGCATGAATGTTCATCATTCACACTGCCTCAGTGGCATAAGCGTTCTGTGCCTGCACAATCCCACACTAGCAGCTTTCCAGAGCTCAGAATTCCCTCCTCTGACTCCCTGACATAGGGAATTGGCTAAGTCCCTCCCACCAGTAGAGGTCTAACTACTGCCATAGAAAGTCAGTTATTCAGTCTTTTAGTACCAGCTGTAGGAATCACCCAGTTGAATCTCCTCAGCAGCTTGCATTTGTGGATTACAGCTACTAGACTCTCAGATGATATCCCTTGGAGGACTTCCTTTCCTCCTTATTTCTGTTCATAAATAAATATATATATATATATATATATATATATATATATATATATATATATATATAAAACAAACGTCAATAAATTTTATATATATATATATATATATATGTGTGTGTGTGTGTGTGTGTGTGTGTACACAGACACACTCAGGGTGCACGTGCGCACAAGAGAGAGTGTGTGTGTGTGTGTGTGTGTGTGTGTGTGTGTGTGTGTGTGTGTGTGTGTGTGTGTGTGTGTGTAATATACTTGCTATTTTCTACCCAGGAATTCTGTCATACTGCCGTGTTTGTATTAGTAATACTGCATTTAAGTAGTTATGGAGCTTTTCTAAAGTGTTTTGTAACTTGTACTGGAAAACTGAAGTTTTGTGGTGTCAGTTGAACAGTAGGGACTGTCTTGTGCATGCAGAGTCATCATTTAATGTTGTTTCTGTTATTTATCTGCCTCATTTTGAAGTTTTAACTGGAAAATATTGCATGTTTTCACTTTTTTCTTCCTTTATATGTGATTTACTATTGATTTAACAATCTTATAGCTGTTTTTTTGCTAAGTCACAACTTTACAGTGAATTACTTATTTGCATTTTCTGTGGAGAATTTTTCATTTCTGACAAAATAATCTTATTCGTCCTGTTTTAAAAGGTTTCTATTTGGTTTAAGGACATATGTTTAATTTTTTTGGCACTATTTGGGCAACTGGAGTTTACTTGGTACTGTGACTGTCTGTGCTGTTGTTTACTATACTGTGCAGATTACAGAACAAGGCTTAGCACATTTTAAATAATGTCTGCTATATGTTATTATTTTAGCCCTATTTGCTGCATTATTGCTGCCCTTAGTCAGCCCTTCATAGTGTCAGTGTATTATTCCATCGAGTGTTTTTTTTCCCCCTGACATGATGGATCCTGATATGGCTCCCCCCATCAAATCCAGTTGCACCTAAAAAGAAAAAAACTCAAGAAAACATGCGTCAGCCTACAGCTTGCAAATCAGTTGTATCCTTAAACCAGCCCGCAGACCACTTACTTTTTCAGTGTCACCCTCTGATGTAAGCCCTCAATTCTGTATGGTACAGGTGTCAGATACATCCTCCTAGGCTGTTCCAGTACCTGATTTGGGTACTGGAGAACCAAACCCTTTAGGTGCAGGAGAGGTTCGGGGTAAGATACGCATTACCAGACAAAATACTATTTCCCCAGATATTTTGTCCTCTTGAATAACTCATAGTAAAAAGAAACAAAAAGTTCACCACACGACAGGCAATCAGGTTATAACCATTTATAGGACTGATGTGGTTTTCTTAGCAATGAGTGTTTTGCAGTCAGATAATCTCAAAGGCTATGCTCCTATTCTAAATGACTCTAGCACTACCTTCTCTAGAGATAAGTCTAGGGCTGCAGATTTTGATGGAACTTTGATGCAGATAGTAGTGAACACTCTGAGTCCACCCAGTCTGATTCTTTGGAAGGTGAACAGGTTCAAAAACCCAAATACGTGTTCACCTTTCCACAGATGCTAGTTAGGTTTAGAGATATATTTGAATGGAAGCAATCTTGGCTGAGTTATGATTTTATCGAGAATGAGATTCCAAATGTTTTTGCTGTTCCTCCTCTGTTACTGGATTTAGAAGATGTCTATAAAACTGCATATAAAACCCCTTAGGCTAGTGAATTATTTCCTAAAAAATATCTATGAAGAAACACAAAGTGTACTCTGATCTTGCAGCTCTCTTTGCTCCTTTGTCAGCTGACCCAGCTGCATTTTCCCCAGCTGTCAGCTCTAAAAAAAGAGATCCTTGGCTTTGTCTAACCCTACACTGCTGGATAAAATTGGCAAGTCGTTAAAATCCCAAGGAAAAAAGTTTGATCAGTCAAGTATTAATTAATTAGTAGTAGCAGAAGAATTACAAAGGAATTACCCAGCACATCTGTTGGATGAACAGGGAGCTATCGTTTTGAGGGATAGAAACCTCATTTTGCCACTTTATTGCAGAACCCTGTCTTTCAGTTCAAATCAGTTAAGAATGATTTTGGTACCAGTACGACCTTTATTTTGTCCTTTGACCAGAATTCTTCTGCCATTAGAACCATTATTAAAAAAACTGGTGTGGTGTTTTTGGAGTGATTGAGTTGACCAACAAGTTGGGTACAACACCTAAAATTGTTTACAAAAGGGGAAAGAACATGAAAAATTTGTTTGAGAAAAATGGCAATGTAAGGGTGGGTCACTGGAAATTAGGGAAGATGAAAAAATGTGGTGCCTGCAAACAATGCAGGTTTATTTACGTGACTACTAACATTACAATAGGAAATTTCAGCAGAGTTTTTCCCATACAAGGGATTTTTGATTGTGACACAAAAGGGGTGGTATAAGTGGCAACTTGTTTGTCATGTTATGCCATTTGTATAGGAAAGTCAGAAAAACAGCTCAAGAAAATAATTTACTAACACACGCTATTAAGAAGAAGGAAAACACTAACGTATTATATAGGCATGTAAATAGCTACCAGAATTTCAGTAAGTTTTTTTTTATGCATTTTAGGAAAGATAGTTATGAACAGCAGAGGAGGAAATTGGTTGTCTTATCTTGAATAAAGAGGAAATGTATTGGCAGATTTTGAATATAGAGAAATGTATTGGCAGATTTTACCTAATGCTACACAATTTCCAGGGATTAATGACAACATTTTTATAAGCATCATACTGTCTTTGAAAGCGGATAAAATATGAATTTGCATGATTACTATGATGTTGAAATGTCAGTTATTTGGTGGTTTTTGATATATTATATATGATTGATTCAATGCATTTTTTATGTAATTTTTTTACAATTTCACAAGTTTTTTTTTTAATTGATTTTGTCCTCTGATTGGATGAGCCTTTTTATTTAAGGTTGTACTTTTAAAGGCAATTTTATCTGATAAAGTTCCATGTATTAATTAAAGGAACAAAAGCACTCATTTCTTCATATTGGGTGTCAAATGTGTCATTCTTTTCAGCAGTGGCCTTTTTTGTCTCAGTTATTTTGTTTATAACTGTTAATTCGAGTTTTAATTTAGTTTATGTTGAACTTACAAATATCCTGTCTCACACCCTCACAAAGAATTGTTTTCCTGGGGTGTATGATAGACACATAAAAAAGAATGGCCTTTCTCTGAGAAAACAAAGTCATGACTTTTTGGAACATATTTAGGGATTTTTCTCTTCAAGAATCTGTATCTGCAAGAGATACCACTGGCCAGTCTCCACATGAGAAAGATTCAATGGTACTTAAATAAAAAATGTTGGATCCAGCAACTACATCCCTTAGAGTTCCAGGTTCCAGTGCTGGAATTTGTGAAACAAGAGTTGCAGTGGTGGAGGGATAAGATGTCTCTTATTTCAGGCCTACCCTTCTCCCACCAGACCCCATTGCAGTCAGTCTAGACAGCCTCATGAGATTTTTCATCGGTACTGGTATCCAGGGGAGTTCAGGTGCAAGGCTACTGGAGTAGTGTGGATGCTGCCAAGCACATAAATGTCAAAGAAACATTAAGTAGGATGGCGCAGTGGTGCAGCATTAGTGTTGTCATCTCACAGCAAGAAGTTCTCCAATTCGATTCTGGGCTGGGGTGCTTTCTGTATGGAGTCTGCATGTCCTCCCTGTGTTCATGTAGGTTTCCTCCTGGTGCTCCGGTTTCCTCCCACATTATAAAGACATGCATCCGGAGCGTTGACATGCATCTAGAGCGTTTCTCCCTGTGCCTCCACTGAAAATTGGCTTTGTTCCAAATTGGACTTTCCTGGTTTAACAAATGTTAAATAAATAAAAACAATGGTTCAGGCCTTAAACATTTTTCACCACATATGGTCTCCAGGTCCCTTTTAGTAGTCATAGACAACACCACAGTCATGTGGCACCTGAATAAAACATAGTGGTACAGGGTCATATCTTCTTTGACGGTTTTCAGTGATGGCCTAGGAGCTAGCCTTACAGTATTCTCTCATGTTTCAGGCCTCATACATCCTGTCAGAGCAAAACACAGTGGCAGACAGTCTAAGCATATCCTGAATGGACCCTCACGAGTGAAAACTCAGACCAGAAGTCTTCCAGGATTTGATCCAGATTTGGGGAACACCACAAATACATCTGTTAGCCTCCTTTCAAAACAGACAGTGGGAAAAATTCTGTTTAAGGTATCATTTCAGCCATGCTTAGAGGACAGACAAATTCTCATTCCATTGAACAGGAATGTTCCTTTATGCATTTCCACCCTTTCCTCTAGTTGCTTGGGAAAATTCAAGAATTACCAAAGATCTTTGTGGTCATTCTCTTTTGGCACAGGCAAAGTTGCTTCTCCCTTTTAATGGAATTGGCTAAGGGCAATTACCACAAGCTTCATCACACTCTGGATCTGCTCACACAGCATCAGGGGTGACTGATGCACCCCAGCTTAGAGCAACTAAAACTGACAGACAAGATGATTTGTTCTTTCTACTTTTTAGGCACTTGTTCCATGAGGATGTGTAGCAGATATTGAAGGGGACAAGAACAGCTAAAACTTAAAAATCTGATGTTTACAAGTGGAAGAGGTTTTCTGGGTGATGCCTAACTGATAACAGATGGCCCAGTATGGTGTTTACCAGTCATGTTTTAAAATGTTTGTGTGACCTACTCAATGATGGCTTACCTCACGTATCTATCAAGGTGCATCTTGCAGCCATCTCAGCTCATGTGCCTATGGTTCTCTTTTTTCATCTCTTTTTGTTGTCAGTTTATGAAAGAAACAGAATACAAAGGATTGGTACAGATAAAATCACTTTAGCTAGTAGATCTAGAAAATTTTCTCTCTGATACCCTCCATGTGGGAGGAATAAAGATGCCTTGTTGAAGGTTCAAGTAGTTTATTCAGTTAAGTAGTCAGATGGATGAGTGTCCTTGTTCTAATACATTGCATTCAACAGATCAGTTATTTAAAGGCAGTTACAGACAATGGTGAGAGGGTTTTTGGGGAAAAATCTGGGAGATGGAAAAACAAGGAACCAGTCCTAAAGGTTAGAGGTTAGTCCCTTATTTGAATATTCCTGAAAGACACGCGAGGGTTTATAAGGTCAACAGATTGTGTAATCCTATTCTTGGTTAAAAGGTTTTCATTTTTATTTTTAATGAACAAAACATGACAACACACCATGAGCTACCACTGTGGAACTATTTTTTTTAAAAAAAAATCTTTCTCCAGAGCTTCATCCAGTCCATCTAATAGAGTGTTTACACTTTGATTGTTAAACATGCTTGTTTTTATGAGGCTATCACCAGATATTATTAGCCTGTTTTATAACCTATGTAATATGAGAGGCTGTGTCTGCCTTGTGGCGCACATATTCCTTGGAGCTAATTTTGAAATCTTTATTATAGAACTTTTTCCAGTCTGACATGCCCTTATCAATGTTTGTATCACATATATGTGAGAGACTCTGCCTACTTTTACGGGGCTAATATCTCCTGAAATACATTATGAAAGACTAAACTTCTCTTACACAGAAAAAAGGATTAAAGTCCCTGCTTATAAGTGGCTCATGTATATGGTTAATATGACCAGTCCCCATTCTTCTTACTGATGAAGACAGACCTTTTCATATGTAGGGGAGGTAGTCACTTTAGACCTACACTAGGTGACTCCCATTTTTTGAACAATACATGCATCCAGGGAAATAGCATACTGTGGAAGCAAGCCACAGTGTTCATTTTTACAGAACATATGGATGTGCACAAGGAGGAAGAAAAATGTAAATAAAGTTTGAGACCTCAGGACCTTTTGTTTAGGCTTTCTGTGCCCATGGAATAAAAATCCACCACATAGTGAACAGCAAAGTATAAAAAAACCTTTAATAAAAATAAGAATCTCAGACCTTCTCTGAGCACAGGCAAACCGTGACTGTGGTGTAAAGAATACAGCAGTATGGAGTGGTGCCCTGGGATAACAGTTTTCATCGTACTGCAAATTATAGACATTTTGTTATAAATGCCTTGGCCATGTGGCCTAAGAGGTAAGACATCTGAGCTCAGATCAGGAGATTGTAGGTTCAAGTCGTACCATGGTCATTTTATTTATTTATTTTATTTATTTACATTTGTTGACAGGGAGTGTCCGACTGGATGTAGGTCCATTTTCAGTGGAGGCCCGGGGAGAAAAGCTCCACAGTTAAAATAAACAGACAGTAGTTACATTGGATTACATAGCGATTAAAAATTTAACATAGCAATTAATTACAAACATATTTACAGATGAAGAACATAGTACATCAGTAGACAACTAGAATCTTTATCTGTGAAGTACATAACAGACATTAACAAATGTTGCAATAAGAAGTCCCTGCTGTATAGTAAGTACTAAGCTTATGAGCATCTGAGCTTGCTATAATCAAGGTAGTTAGTGGGGTGGAAATAAAGGTAGTGGTTGGATGGGGTGGGTGATATTAGAGTAGGAGTTGCAAGGGCATAGCCAGCATGTTTTTAGGTGTGCTTTTAGTAAAGTTTTGAAGTGGGTGCATGATGGTACGGAGGTAATTGTGGGTGGGAGGGAGTTCCATAATTTGGCTATGGCGCAAGAGAATAGTGCTTCACCAGCAGAGTTATTGGCTTTAGTGATCTGCAAGTGATTTTTGTTGCTGGATCTTAGTGGTCTGATGGTGCGATAGGGTTGGAGTAGATTCTGGAGGGATGGGGCATTTAGTGGATGGTTTACTAGTTTGTGGGCAAGTGATAGTTGATACCATTGAAGGAGGTGAGGAAGTTCAAGTCAGCCCAGTGCAGCAAGTGAGAGACAGTGGTGACTACGGTAGGATGCCCCTGTGGCAAATTTGGCGATTTTGTTGTAGCACGTCTCTAGCCTGTTTAGATCGCATTGCCTTAGGTTGGTATATATTGGAGAGGCATAAAGTAGGGTGGAGATAAGGTGGGAATTTGCTATTGAAATCTTTGTTGCTTTGGTGAGAAGTTGCTTATTTCTGTATAACGCTCCTAGTTATTTGTGGACTTTTTTTTAAGGTCATGGATATGTGAATGTCAAATTTTAGTTTATTGTCTATTTCCACTCCTAGCAATTTGGTGTGTTCAGTTGGGTATATAGTGGTGTTGTCTTTTGCTGTGATGTTAAAGTGAGAGTTGTTTTGAGTTTGTTTGGTGTCATACAAAAACAACATAAGAATTACCTACAAACTGTTTATGAAAGGAGTGGTTCACTTGAGACTCCCCCACAAAAGCAAATTTTTCCTCCTTGGGATTTCAACTTTGTTCTTAAAAAAGCACCCTTATCAGCTTTTGAATCTGCCTTTCACACTGATTTCACGTTCATCACTTGGAAAACTGATTTGTGTATTGCTCTGACATCTGTAAGCCGAGTGACTGAGCTGCATGCTGTCATGATGGGCCAGCTTTATCTAATTGTCCACAAGGATGGGGTTGTTTTATGCACTAATACATCTTTCCCACCCAGAGTTGTTTCTAAATTTACCCTGAATCAAGACATCAGTCTCTCAGTTTTCTTTCCAGAACTTGACAGCAACAAGGTAGAGAAGTTTATGTATACCTTGGATGTGCACAGGTAGCTCAGGTACTATCTTGACAGAGCTAAGCCCTTCAGGAAAGCTGACCAGCTGTTTATTTCCTGTTTAGGGGCTAGGAGGAGTAATATTCTATGCAGCAGAGCATTTATGAGCATTTCACTTTCTATAACAACAGCTGATCTGAAGTTGGAAACTTCATTTGATCATCAACCTGTGGGTATCGGATCCGACCTGGATCCGAGCCGGCAGCTTTCCAAGCTAGAGATCTGAGCTCCAAGCTCTTCCCCCTTACACATAATGCCCTACCATCTCCTTCCAATCCCCAGATCTCGTTTGCCGCAGCTTTGTCAAGCACGGATTTCTCGAGCTCCTAGCTTTAGGCGATCTGTGAGTAGGAAAGTTTCTGAAAATCTCTTAGTTTTTTTGTGTGTGTGAACAGTTAACTCCTTAGTTTAAACCCCTTTACCATTCCTCTTAGTTTAAAGCCTAGTACTCCCCCCTTTTTTCCCCTTAGGTGTTTGTTTGAGGTGTGTGTGTGTTTTCTTTTGGGATAATGGCCGAGGCCTCTAAGGCCATTTTTTCTAAGTGCACTGAGTGTGGTCATAAGCTTTCCCCAGCGGATGGCAACACTCAGTGCATCCTCTGCCTGGGGGTATCGCACTTGTCTTCGGGCTGCCAAATTTGTGCAGTGTTTAACCCCTGGGCCCTGAGGGATAGGAGGAATAAGCTGATTCTCACGGGTCTTCTACCCTCGGAAGTCGGCTTCCTCCTCCTCTCCCTCAGTGGCTACAGCCGCGGCTCCGACTGTTCAGCCTGTTGTTCCCTCTCCTCTGGCTGGGACTCAACCTTCCATTTCTTCTCAGGGAGAGAGGGACTCTAGGAGGGAGAAGAAAGAGAGGAGAGAGAGAGAAAGGGAGAAGGAGAGAGAGAGGGAGAAAGAAAGGCATAGGAGCCACAAGCGGCGGGCTGACTCTGTCCCCTTGGCCCCACCTGCCAAGCAGCTCTCCTCACCTCAGAAGATTTCCAGGCCTTCCTCCCCTAGGCTCCATTCTCCACGCTTCTCACCGGAGCTGTAGGAGGAGGCCTGACCATCTTCGAGGTCATCGGGGCAGCCCTCCCGGCCAGCTTCGGTGACCTCTTCTAGGTCGACCTGCAGTCTCTCAGATGCTGATATGGACCAAATGATGCATCGTTTTCTCCAAACCCAGATGCAAATGGAGGAGTTCAGCCCCACTTTTTGCCCCAATAGCTCCTTCTCTGATCCATTATTGGGTTTCGGAGCCGTCTGATCCGAGGAGTCCCAGAGCCGTGGTGTCGGCGCCGACTGTTATAGTTACCTCAACGCCGGCCATGCCCTCGAGTTTCTCGGATCCCCTTTCGGATTCGAGCTCTCGGAGCCATGAGCCGTGCATCGAAACCGGGGCTTATGCACTGCTACCAGGCTAGATCTAACTGTAGACAAGATACCGGGAGTCCTAGCAACTAATGGAACTGGATCAACCATGCTGAGAGCTTGAGATCGGCCAGGTTCGGGGGTTTACATGAATGCTTCCGAAAGTTAGACTTGATATCTTGATATTTCTTGTAGATATTGGTTCAATGGGATCTACTATGAATTACCAAAGTGAATAATGCTGATTACTGGAAATGTTGAAAAAATAATAACCAAAACACAGAAGGGTAAAACATTTAACTTTTAACAGATTTTTGCACTGCATCCTCCATGTGAGAAGGCAAGCCATCCATACCTCCAAACTTATAGACATAAATAACTCTCTCTATTATATATATATATATATATATATATATATATATATATATATATATATATATATATATATATATATATAAAGAGAGAGTGAGAGATAGATACCAACTCCAGGGTTGCATCAGCTTAAACCAGGAGGAAAACCTCTCCCAAATGAAATGAATCAGTGAATCACTGCTGGCACACAGCTGAATCACAATAGCAATCATTTCCAATGGAAAACAATCAAACAAAAAGTCCTGTGCCAATGCCAAAGTCCTGCCAAACACCAACAGCTAAATCCAAAAAGTAGAAAAAAGTTAGGCAGAACACTGCTATGAAGTGTAATTCTTTTATTAAAACACGAATATCCAAGGTTAGCGCTTTCGGGATAAAAACCCTTCATCAGACACAGTTGAAACTCAACTACCAATATTTAAAATATCCACCAGCCAATGAGCTGCTAGTAAATTACCCGCCTTTTTTGTAGTGCGGGTTTTAAAGGAACAATGTCATTAAGACCAGGGCTCCTATGAGCCATTAATTGTAAAATCCAGCGTGACTCTAGAGATTCTGTAATTAATTTTACATCTCCACCTCTGTTATTCATTGTCACATTGATTATGGCCTTAAAAAGAAAGGTATGGGTGGGATTTAATTCTATGTGCCTATATAGTGCATTATGCCTGTCCTTGTTCCTAATGTTGGACAGGTGCTGTAAGACCCTTACCTTGAGCATATTATTTGTCTTTCCTACATAAAACCCCATGCATTGTGTGCACACTGCTAAATACACCAAATTTGCTGTCCTACATGTAGCTCTAGCTTTAAAATTAAAAATGTGCCCACTATTTGGATGGGTGAAGGTTGTAACTCTGTTAATATGTGGACAAGCTTTGCAGATCCCACATGGTATAGTACCTATGTTTGTTTTGAATGGTCTTTCTATAGTTAATTCTCTCTCCTTACATAAAATATCCTTAAGGTTCCTATTACGCCTATAACCAAAGGTAGGGCGTGTACCTACAATCTCCCTCAACTTGGTATCACTTCTTAAGATATTCCAATTTTTATATACAATTTCCCTAATATCACCTATGTTACCACTATATGTGAAATAGATCTTTGGGTATTGTACGTTGTTATAAGGTATCTTAGGGGCATTCATTTCACTTTGTGTACATCTTAGCCAAGCTTTGTATCTGTCCTGCCTTCTTGGTTTACTATTATTTACTGTCTCATTAACCAAATGTTCATTGTAACCCCTATCCAAAAAACAGCGCTTCAAGCCATCTACCTCCCTTTCAAATTGGGTATCATCAAGACATATCCTTGATGCCCTGCATACCTGTCCCTGAACTATGTTCGCAAACATGTATCTAGGATGCATGCTATCAAATCTTAGCATGCTATTCTTCCAGCATTCCTTCCTGTAGATGCTGGAAACTAAGCCCTCTTTTGTCCTGGTAATGCAAACATCTAAAAAATCCATTTGAATATCTGAATACTTAAGGGTAAATCTAAGGAAAGTAGTCGTGGAATGTAAATATTCCACAAAATTTTCCAGAGAGGAGATATCACCCTTCCAAAAAACAAACACATCATCTACAAAACGCACATACGCCCTTATATGTTGCATCAAGTGTTGGTTGTGAAGAATGGTGTCCCTCTCCCAAAAAGAAAGGACCAGGTTGGCGTATGTGTTAGCACAGGGGGTGCCCATGGCCACCCCCTGTGCTTGTCTGTAGACCTGTTTGGCTCCAATGAAAACATTGTTCTCTAAAACTAGGGTTAACATGTTTTTGATTAGAGAAATTTTATATATCTTCTTCACCCAGATCATGTAGTACCTTCCCCACAGCACGTATGCCATACTCATTGCTAATCACAGTAAATAAATGTTGAACATCCAAAGTAACAAGTAACAGGTTATCTTTGGGCAAGCACTGATTAAATTCACTTACTACTTGTAAAAATTTAGCTATATCCTTTAAAATGTTTGGCATCCTATTGACAAAAGGGTTTAGGATGTGTTCAAGCCAGATGGATATGTTTTCTGTCACCCATCCCCTAACAGAAACAATCGGGCGTAGGGGAGGGTCTGACAGTGATTTATGAATCTTTGGTAAAGCTTTGAACACTGGGGTTACTGCTTTCTCTATCAACAAAAAATTTAATAAGTCTTCATTAATATTCATTTCATAACATAATTGTTTTAAGCTGGTGTGCACATTATCTATTACCCTCCTTACAGTTACAGGGTTAATTGGTTTATACGTGGTCCTATCTGACAATAAATGCTCGATCTTAGTGTTATAAAATGATGTGTCTAGCACCACTATGGCACCACCTTTGTCAGCATTTTTTATAACTAAACTCTGATTGTTACTCAAATCCCTTAATGCTTTTTGTTGTAAACGGGATAAATTATAAAATCTGCTTGTTTCTTTGTTCTTAAAGTATTCCTGCAAATCGTTTTCGCAGCTGCTAATAAAAAGGCTCATGGCTGGGGAAAAGGGTGGAGTATAACAGCTAGGCCGTTTCAAGACATCTCTGTTATAATTTGTATTACCAAATACACATTTAAGGGCTAGACCCCTGCAATACATCATTAAATCTAAAATTATGTCTTGAAAGTTACTATTCTGTCCTGGGACAAAAGTCAAACCTTTTTCAAGCACATATAACTCCTCTTTAGTTAAAATGTGAGATGAAAGATTAAATACGATACCAGGAGTATCAAAAACAGTCAATCCATAGTTCTCCTCTTCTTGGTGGTGTCCCTTCCCTCGCTCAATGATCTCTTCCACGCACCTCGTTTCTTGACGGGTGCTGGAAGAACACCCAAAAAATGCTGTGGCTCCCTCGTGGCTTTGGGACGTGCTCCCTGCTCCAAAACCACTGTGTCACAAGAAGCAGCATCAGAAGAAGGAATAACCTCTTCTGATAAAGATGGAAACGCTGAATTATCCATATCTGGGGGAGCTGGGCACTCCCTTCGCTCTATCTGTCGTTCTCCTATCTCATTCACAATAACATTGCTCTCGGTATTGGCTCCTGCTGTCGCTGTACATCCCAAGTTGTTCAAATCATGCTGTGGAGTTCGTACAGTGGTTGCTGTTACTTCCGTTGATTCCTCTGTGTGTTGCCGCGAAGTACGCTCTTCCTGTTGACGTCGGCTTGTTCTCTTGGTGTCACCTAATTCATTTCCAGATGGAAATGAATCCTTGTACCTGGGCCATACGAAGATGTTGCCCTTTGAGAAATCCTCAAAGTCCCTTCGCAATTTATTCAATTTCTGCAAGCGCAGCTTATCATTACTGTCAGCTAGCGTTTGATATAGCTGTGTTAAACGCTTGAGATGGAAGGGCTCACAATATTCCTCTTCCAGCTTATGGCGCAGACTTTCAACCTCTTTCTCTAGTTTATTAATTTCTGGTGCAAAAAACGTATTGAGAATGTCCATATATTTAAAACTGGTAAGTAAATTAAGTGACTGCCATTGTGCTAGAAGTTCCGGATAGCGATCTCCTTGTGCAGGCATGCACAATATTCTCATACCTCGGGGTATTATGCCATATTGCTTACAGGCTTCAAAATGAAAAGTCTGCCACTTTAATCTTTGTAGCCTGCCCGTTTTAAAACTCAAGTCTCTGGTGCAGTCATCAAAGTTCTTATCTGTGGCTGCTGGTTTACAGCTGCCCTCAGTAACTGTGCTGTTCACTTTAAAGCCCAAATTCAATAGGGGATTACCTTGTGTAAGGAAGTCCATATTATGCAGCAAAGTATTGTTCTCCTCTAATCTCTTTGTTGAACGACCACCATCCGATGGTATGGAGGCAGCTTTATTCAATATAGCATGCATAGCACAAATCGGACCAAAAACAAATAACAAGCAAACAAAAAGTCCTGTGCCAATGCCAAAGTCCTGCCAAACACCAACAGCTAAATCCAAAAAGTAGAAAAAAGTTAGGCAGAACACTGCTATGAAGCGTAATTCTTTTATTAAAACACGAATATCCAAGGTTAGCGCTTTCGGGATAAAAACCCTTCATCAGACACAGTTGAAACTCAACTAACAATATTTAAAATATCCACCAGCCAATGAGCTGCTAGTAAATTACACGCCTTTTTTGTAGTGCGGGTTTTAAAGGAACAATGTCATTAAGACCAGGGCTCTTATGAGCCATTAATTGTAAAATCCAGCGTGACTCTAGAGATTCTGTAATTAATTTTACATCTCCACCTCTGTTATTCATTGTCACATTGGTTATGGCCTTAAAAAGAAAGGTATGGGTGGGATTTAACTCTATGTGCCTATATAGTGCATTATGCCTGTCCGTGTTCCTAATGTTGGACAGGTGCTGTAAGACCCTTACTTTGAGCATATTATTTGTCTTTCCTACATAAAACCCCATGCATTGTGTGCACTCTGCTAAATACACCAAATTACCCGAAGATCTATTTCACATATAGTGGTAACATAGGTGATATTAGGGAAATTGTATATAAAAATTGGAATATCTTAAGAAGTGATACCAGGTTGAGGGAGATTGTAGGTACACGCCCTACCTTTGGTTATAGGCGTAATAGGAACCTTAAGGATATTTTATGTAAGGAGAGAGAATTAACTATAGAAAGACCATTCAAAACAAACATAGGTACTATACCATGTGGGATCTGCAAAGCTTGTCCACATATTAACAGAGTTACAACCTTCACCCATCCAAATAGTGGGCAAATTTTTAATTTTAAAGCTAGAGCTACATGTAGGACAGCAAATTTGGTGTATTTAGCATATAGGTTCATAGGTTCATAAAGTAATACTAGGCTAATTGCCCTTTTGGGTCATTTTAAGCCTAGCTAGTTACCCCATGTGAGAAACAATCCCTGCACCTTGTGCCTGCAAGGTAAACACCTTAACCATTATGCCAATCTCCCACATCTGGGGGTACATCTCAGTTATGAAGCTGTGGACACATGTCCAGGCTTCTGCCACTGTAAGGTACTTATGAGAGTGTAGTCTTGTGCTAATGTCTGTATTTCATCTATTCTTGTATCTGAAGGCTGTTTTGCCCCTACTGTTTTTCAACATGGCCAGTCTTGTTGGCTTTCACTGGAAGCAGCTAAGAGTTGTGGCACAGTGTGGCTTGTTTGCAAAGTACCAGGTAACTTGAACTATATTAATTGTACTATTTGTAAGACATCTTCAGTAATGTTATCCATCACATCCTGTTTGTCTTCTGCAGAACATAATGCTGAGAAGCCACAAGCACATCATCCACAGCCTTCCCATGCTGTGGAGGTAGTAACAGTTGAGAGGGCTAGGAGTGTGTCTCCCAGGCAAGTAGACAAACACAGAAACCTTTTGCAGACCAGCTTTTAGTGAGGCTGTGGGTGTGTGAGGTAGCTGAAAATTAGATGGCTCACTAGGCTGCCACCACTGTGCCACTTATGGAGTGCATTTCAGATGCGTTAGTCTAGAAAGACCCTGTCAAGAAGCCACCAGAGTAGTATCTGTCCTCTCTCACTGGTTATCCTGAGCCATGTAATCCAGGTTCTGGATCACTTTGACATCTTTCTGGGCTAGCCATTATGTTGTCAGTAACTCTCCCTGTCCCTAGTTAGATGTATTCCCATCCTGTTGTACCACAAACCACCCTTTGTGCAGTGTCCCTCCTACTCATCACTATCTATATATTATCTGTTTGTCTCTGTCCAGTCCATGTCTACCCTTTGTAGTAAGGTCACATCCACCCTGATTGACTGTCTTGATATGACTTTTTGTTTTATGTTATTAAGTGGGATTTGTTTTCAGGACATTTAAAATAGATTTTTAGAAAATTATGGACATTACTCCAGATGATCCTCATTTGAAGGATTTATTTCCATTGTACCTATGTTTGTGATTATTTGGTATACAGTAATCCTAATCTTCCTGAATATTGTATGGTGGTTCATCTGGAATACAGCGGACATACCTCTGTGGAGAGTATTAATTGTCAATTTGTTATAAATACTGATGGATTTACTGCATATCAGCAAGGCAAATAGCATTAGAAATCAGTCTAGGAATGTAAACCCTAATCTGCAACTTTAACAGAACAGTTTGGAGGGAGAAATAATATGTCTTGTAGAGGACACTGCTGCTCTGGAAGAGACTCCCCTTCCATGTAAAACAAAGTTCATCCCTGTCCATATTCAAGTACAACTTGGATCCATGGATGGGAAACAGAAAATATATCAGGACTGTCCCTGTACTACTAATGGGCAGAGGGCTCCTAAATGCTTTATCCATGCATTGGGTAGCCTCAAATTATCTATATTATGATCCTGGTTGTTCTCATTAGGGGTAGTATATAATTATCAACCATGGTATGGGTAAGGCCAATCTAATACCAAATGGAACAGGTTAATTTGAGCACCAGAAGGAAATTGGCTAGGCTTAAAATGCCCTGCAAGAATAACTAGCCTGGTATATACTTAAGACCCTATGAACAGAAATTGAAAATATTAATGGAAAGAAGTTTGAAACACCAGATTATTATAGCTGTGATTTAGATAAAGTAGTATATACTCTGAGATCCCCTTGCAACATGATCTGTATTGATGAGACTAAAATGAATTGTAATAAAAGGTTGCTGAAGCATCTAAGACATTAATAACGTTGCTTATTATACTCCTGTTAGAATGCATTTTAAAGACACCATGATGTTACTACAGAGGGCCTTAATGCTATGATTTTATGTCTGGTTGGTGTTAATATTGGTGATGATGTTATAGTCAAAACATATTCTATAAAAGTTAAACATAGACAAATAGCTAAAATGTCTTAAAACACGTTAATAAACATAAAAAAATGTTAATACAACACAACTGGTAAGCACTTTCATTTTATACTTAGAATTTCATTAGACAATGTTGCAGTGATAAAAAAGCTCTTAAACTATTTAGAATCACATGACCTCTACCTTAATGAGTTAAACCTTTTCTCTTCAGCAAAATTTTATAATTCTCCATGTCTTTCATCTCAGGAGAACTGCAAACATTTAGTCTCACTTGCCAACAATACTCTTTCTGGTCTAACTAATCTTTGGCATCCAATCTAAAATCATAAATAAATACTTGATCAATAACTGAACATTTAAAATACATGCTCATCTTTCTTATCAATCTGACTCACATGTTTAGCTAAAGAATTGTTTAACTCCATCTTTTCTACTGCCTGTAAGTGTTTAAGTAAATTCTCATATGAAACTATCTAACAGTCCTACCAATGCAAATCACTGGGCAGAGTCCACATAATGCAATGTAAACAATGAATTGTATTTGTTCAATAATCTAATTTCAAAATTCCTTGCCTCCAACCATATTTTGTCACTTCCTATTATGTGTTTACAAAAATTACAATGTAAGCACTTAGCCATTCCCTTATTTGATTCTATCATATTTCTTTTAAGAAAACTGTTTTTCTTTTAAAGTGTTTTTTTTTAAATGTTGGATACAAAAACATGATTTTCACCAGTCATGCCTTTTCAGTTCTTGAAAATTCATAAGAAACTTCCAATTACTTTTCACTATCTCCTTTATAACTTTCTCTTCAACTGAATTTTCAAGTATACAAGCTAAGGAAAAATCAAATTATTTACTCATCATTTGACCCCTATTAGTTTCCTTTTGGTTAAGGACTGTATGACCCTGATTTCTTTCATTTTTAACATCGCTCATAAAACTATTAACTATTTTTTTCTCCTAACTTCTTTCGTAAAATGTAACTTTCATAGTTTCACATTCCACATTAAATAATCAGGGTTATAGACTGTTAAGAAGAACAACCAAAATCATAGAGAGTATTATATTCATAAAATAGCAGGAGTATTTAAAGAACCAAAACCAGCACAAGACTAGAAAAGAGTTTGTTTCGATAGAGGTAACTGTGGTCCAAGGGATACAAATAACAGGCAAGAGGGGCAATTTTAAAGCTAAAAAAAGGATTTATTGTCAGATAGGACCACGTATATACCAATTAACCCTGTAACTGTAAGGAGGGTGATAGATAATGTGCACACCAGCTTAAAACAATTATGTTATGAAATGAGTATTAATGAAGACTTATTAAAATTTTTGTTGATAGAGAAAGCAGTAACACCAGTGTTCAAAGCTTTACCAAAGATTCATAAATCACTGTCAGACCCTCCCCTACGCCCGATTGTTTCTGGCAGGGGATGGGTGACAGAAAACATATCCATCTGGCTTGAACACATCCTAAACCCTTTTGTCAATAGGATGCCAAACATATTAAAGGATACAGCTAACTTTTTACAAGTAGTAACTGAATTCAATCAGTGCTTGCCCAAAGATAACCTGTTACTTGTTACTTTGGATGTTCAAAATTTATTCACTGTGATTAGTAATGAGTATGGCATACGTGCTGTGGGGGAGGTACTACATGATCTGGGTGAAGAAGATACAAAAATTTCTCTAATCAAACACATGTTAACCCTAGTTTTAGAGAATAATGTTTTCATTGGAGCTAAACAGGTCTACAGACAAGCACAGGGGGTGGCCATGGGCACCCCCTGTGCTAACACTTACGCCAACCTGGTCCTTTCTTTTTGGGAGAGGGACACCATTCTTCACAACCAACACTGGATGCAACATATAGGGACGTACGTGCATTTTGTAGATGATGTGTTTGTTTTTTGGAAGGGTGATATCTCCTCTCTGGAAAATTTTGTGGAATATTTACATTCCACGACTACTTTCCTTAGATTTACCCTTAAGTATTCAGATATTCAAATGGATTTTTTAGATGTTTGCATTACCAGGACAAAAGAGGGCTTAGTTTCCAGCATATACAGGAAGGAATGTTGGAAGAATAGCATGCTAAGATTTGATAGCATGCACCCTAGATACATGTTTGCGAACATAGTTCAGGGACAGGTATGCAGGGCATCAAGGATATTTCTTGATGATACCCAATTTGAAAGGGAGGTAGATGGCTTGAAGCGCTGTTTTTTGGATAGGGGTTACAATGAACATTTGGTTAATGAGACAGTAAATAATAGTAAACCAAGAAGGCAGGACAGATACAAACCTTGGCTAAGATGTACACTAAGTGAAATGAATGCCCCTAAGATACCTTATAACAACGTACAATACCCGAAGATCTATTTCACATATAGTGGTAACATAGGTGATATTAGGGAAATTGTATATAAAAATTGGAATATCTTAAGAAGTGATACCAGGTTGAGGGAGATTGTAGGTACACGCCCTACCTTTGGTTATAGGCGTAATAGGAACCTTAAGGATATTTTATGTAAGGAGAGAGAATTAACTATAGAAAGACCATTCAAAACAAACATAGGTACTATACCATGTGGGATCTGCAAAGCTTGTCCACATATTAACAGAGTTACAACCTTCACCCATCCAAATAGTGGGCAAATTTTTAATTTTAAAGCTAGAGCTACATGTAGGACAGCAAATTTGGTGTATTTAGCAGAGTGCACACAATGCATGGGGTTTTATGTAGGAAAGACAAATAATATGCTCAAGGTAAGGGTCTTACAGCACCTGTCCAACATTAGGAACAAGGACAGGCATAATGCACTATATAGGCACATAGAGTTAAATCCCACCCATACCTTTCTTTTTAAGGCCATAACCAATGTGACAATGAATAACAGAGGTGGAGATGTAAAATTAATTACAGAATCTCTAGAGTCACGCTGGATTTTACAATTAATGGCTCATAGGAGCCCTGGTCTTAGTGACATTGTTCCTTTAAAACCCGCACTACAAAAAAGGCGGGTAATTTACTAGCAGCTCATTGGCTGGTGGATATTTTAAATATTGTTAGTTGAGTTTCAACTGTGTCTGATGAAGGGTTTTTATCTCGAAAGCGCTAACCTTGGATATTTGTGTTTTAATAAAAGAATTACGCTTCATAGCAGTGTTCTGCCTAACTTTTTTCTACCCAATGGAAAACAATGATAGGTATTGTGTTCCTCAGTTTTTTTTTTTCCTTTGGGTAACTGATACTCATCACAACCACCTGTAGATGAGCCAGTTCAAGGAGGCAATGACATTGTGCGTTTGGTTTACTTCTTAATGTATCCATTCTTCCTACACCTGCTGCTTTACTTAAAAGACAATGACACCAAGTCTAGGCCTAAATGGCACCCTACAGAAGTACATCATTTTTAGTAATTAACAGACAATAGATAACTGAAAAAAAATTACCAGCCTGTAAAGTCTGCTTAATAGCTCTCAACCCCTTAACAGAAGAAATCTGAACAAATCCTAAAATAATGGGGGAACAAAGCCCAAAAATAGGGACATATTTTATATACTGCTCTTATATCTTGAGTTCCCCTTACACTAAACTTTCTTCTCACTTTATCCTGTTTATTAAGTTCCATACTCATACTTGCCACAAACTTCACCCATTTCTAGCTATAATATTGCTCAATTAACCTCTCCAATCCCATGCTATAATCAAGTCAAAACTTTATATTTCCAAAACTTATTTAATAGCTCAGTAGTCAATCTCTTTAAACTGTCTTTGTCAACTAATATGTTTTCCATTTTATTAAAATTTTAAGTAACTTTTTTATTGGTGGCACAAATGTTTTGGTTTGCATATGTTTTTTTGCCAGTATTGTACTTTAATCTGTGTTCAAAGATGTATGCTAATTATTAATACTAATATTGTTTAAACTTTTAATGTATAAACTTTGTACTATGGAGTTTTTCTCCCTGGGCCTCCGCTGAAAATGGATTTCTGACCCAGTCAGACTTTCCCAGTCACCAAATGTCAATAAACAAATAAATAAATAAGGAGTTATCCTGCCTTTAATCAAATAATTGTTCATTGGTTGTCCTCTGCTATTGTTCTTTTTACTCCCCCATGGTAAATCTATTCCTGGCAAGGTTAAGGCATGTTCCCCCAGAGCCTTATCCTCTTTGGTGGCATATTGGAAAGGAGTAGAATTTATAAGTATTCTAGAGGCAGTAGCCTGGTCCTCTGTTCATACCTTTACAAAGCACTGCAAACTGGATTATGTCCCAAGTTGCAGAGCATGCTTTGTGAAGACCATTCTCCAGGGGCTTCTGAATCCTTATCCTTCCTCCTCCCAGGTAGGGTAAGATTTGGGGATCTACCCATGTGGCACTGGTGCAGTGCAAATGTACATAGTATGGTTGCATAAGATCTACTTACCTGTAACAGTAGATGTTCTAATTTCATACTGTCTCTGTGGCAGCACCCCCCCCCTTCTTTTTATCAGTTGTATCCAACCTAGTTGTGTTGTTTGGCTTTGGTTATTTGTACTGGTGTTTTTGACTGCAAATTAAGCAATCCTTGTTTCTGGTCCTTCTTGGTTCTTCCTACTTAGCACTAAAAACCTGAGCAAATGACTTCCTGTGACAGGGGTTAGGCTTCCCCTGATGGGAGGTGTTTAGCCAATTTCCTATTACAGGGATTCAGAGGAGGGAATTCTAAGCTCTGGAAAGCTGTCAATGTGGGTTTGTGCAGGCACAGAACCAATATACCACTGAAGCAGTGTGAATGATGAACATTAATAACATCTACTGTTACAGGTAAGTAGGACTTAGGCAACTATACTTTATGCTCTACCTGTTTCTTAGCCAATTCAGAGAGTGGCTGCTAGGATCCTGTTATGGTTTATTCCAGAGTTTGCATGCATGGCTTTGACTTGATGAGGCCACTGGAATCCTCAGGACTGGTGAGCAGTACAAGCAGTGGTATGATTAGTAGTGATGTCACTATGTAGATCTCTGGCAGTGGGAAAATGAGATTAAGCAAGAAAGGCCTGACTGGTATATTAAGCACCTGCAATTGCTGCTGTTTTGCTAAGTGTAATTTTAACCCTTTTTTTCTGTCATTCAGAACAGTGTCCCTAATAAAGGTTGTTTACCCTGACAAATACCAGAACATATTTGTTAGAATTCTTTGGGTGGATGGGGGAAGGGATAGAGGGGTTATTTCTGTGCTGTGCCTATTTCTTGTCTGTTCATCATAGCAGTGCTGACTGTTGTGGGCTACACCGTAGCTCTTCACTTGTGAGTCAGTGGGCACCATGTCAGACTTCTGCTATTTTGCATATAGGTTCATAGGTTCATAAAGTAATACTAGGCTAATTGCCCTTTTGGGTCATTTTAAGCCTAGCTAGTTACCCCATGTGAGAAACAATCCCTGCACCTTGTGCCTGCAAGGTAAACACCTTAACCATTATGCCAATCTCCCACATCTGGGGGTACATCTCAGTTATGAAGCTGTGGACACATGTCCAGGCTTCTGCCACTGTAAGGTACTTATGAGAGTGTAGTCTTGTGCTAATGTCTGTATTTCATCTATTCTTGTATCTGAAGGCTGTTTTGCCCCTACTGTTTTTCAACATGGCCAGTCTTGTTGGCTTTCACTGGAAGCAGCTAAGAGTTGTGGCACAGTGTGGCTTGTTTGCAAAGTACCAGGTAACTTGAACTATATTAATTGTACTATTTGTAAGACATCTTCAGTAATGTTATCCATCACATCCTGTTTGTCTTCTGCAGAACATAATGCTGAGAAGCCACAAGCACATCATCCACAGCCTTCCCATGCTGTGGAGGTAGTGGCAGTTGAGAGGGCTAGGAGTGTGTCTCCCAGGCAAGTAGACAAACACAGAAACCTTTTGCAGACCAGCTTTTAGTGAGGCTGTAGGTGTGTGAGGTAGCTGAAAATTAGATGGCTCACTAGGCTGCCACCACTGTGCCACTTATGGAGTGCATTTCAGATGCGTTAGTCTAGAAAGACCCTGTCAAGAAGCCACCAGAGTAGTATCTGTCCTCTCTCACTGGTTATCCTGAGCCATGTAATCCAGGTTCTGGATCACTTTGACATCTTTCTGGGCTAGCCATTATGTTGTCAGTAACTCTCCCTGTCCCTAGTTAGATGTATTCCCATCCTGTTGTACCACAAACCACCCTTTGTGCAGTGTCCACTCCTACTCATCACTATCTATATATTATCTGTTTGTCTCTGTCCAGTCCATGTCTACCCTTTGTAGTAAGGTCACATCCACCCTGATTGACTGTCTTGATATGACTTTTTGTTTTATGTTATTAAGTGGGATTTGTTTTCAGGACATTTAAAATAGATTTTTAGAAAATTATGGACATTACTCCAGATGATCCTCATTTGAAGGATTTATTTCCATTGTACCTATGTTTGTGATTATTTGGTATACAGTAATCCTAATCTTCCTGAATATTGTATGGTGGTTCATCTGGAATACAGCGGACATACCTCTGTGGAGAGTATTAATTGTCAATTTGTTATAAATACTGATGGATTTACTGCATATCAGCAAGGCAAATAGCATTAGAAATCAGTCTAGGAATGTAAACCTAATCTGCAACTTTAACAGAACAGTTTGGAGGGAGAAATAATATGTCTTGTAGAGGACACTGCTGCTCTGGAAGAGACTCCCCTTCCATGTAAAACAAAGTTCATCCCTGTCCATATTCAAGTACAACTTGGATCCATGGATGGGAAACAGAAAATGTATCCCAGGACTGTCCCCTGTACTACTAATGGGCAGAGGGAGCTCCTAAATGCTTTATCCCATGCATTGGGTAGCCTCAAATTATCTATATTATGATCCTGGTTGTTCTCATTAGGGGTAGTATATAATTATCAACCATGGTATGGGTAAGGCCAATCTAATACCAAATGGAACAGGTTAATTTGAGCACCAGAAGGGAAATTGGCTAGGCTTAAAATGCCCTGCAAGAATAACTAGCCTGGTATATACTTAAGACCCTATGAACAGAAATTGAAAATATTAATGGAAAGAAGTTTGAAACACCAGATTATTATAGCTGTGATTTAGATAAAGTAGTATATACTCTGAGATCCCCTTGCAACATGATCTGTATTGATGAGACTAAAATGAATTGTAATAAAAGGTTGCTGAAGCATCTAAGACATTAATAACGTTGCTTATTATACTCCTGTTAGAATGCATTTTAAAGACACCATAATGTTACTACAGAGGGCCTTAATGCTATGATTTTATGTCTGGTTGGTGTTAATATTGGTGATGATGTTATAGTCAAAACATATTCTATAAAAGTTAAACATAGACAAATAGCTAAAATGTCTTAAAACACGTTAATAAACATAAAAAAAATGTTAATACAACACAACTGGTAAGCACTTTCATTTTATACTTAGAATTTCATTAGACAATGTTGCAGTGATAAAAAAGCTCTTAAACTATTTAGAATCACATGACCTCTACCTTAATGAGTTAAACCTTTTCTCTTCAGCAAAATTTTATAATTCTCCATGTCTTTCATCTCAGGAGAACTGCAAACATTTAGTCTCACTTGCCAACAATACTCTTTCTGGTCTAACTAATCTTTGGCATCCAATCTAAAATCATAAATAAATACTTGATCAATAACTGAACATTTAAAATACACATGCTCATCTTTCTTATCAATCTGACTCACATGTTTAGCTAAAGAATTGTTTAACTCCATCTTTTCTACTGCCTGTAAGTGTTCGTAAATTCTCATATGAAACTATCTAACAGTCCTACCAATGCAAATCACTGGGCAGAGTCCACATAATGCAATGTAAACAATGAATTGTATTTGTTCAATAATCTAATTTCAAAATTCCTTGCCTCCAACCATATTTTGTCACTTCCTATTATGTGTTTACAAAAATTACAATGTAAGCACTTAGCCATTCCCTTATTTGATTCTATCATATTTCTTTTAAGAAAACTGTTTTTCTTTTAAAGTGTTTTTTTTTAAATGTTGGATACAAAAACATGATTTTCACCAGTCATGCCTTTTCAGTTCTTGAAAATTCATAAGAAACTTCCAATTACTTTTCACTATCTCCTTTATAACTTTCTCTTCAACTGAATTTTCAAGTATACAAGCTAAGGAAAAATCAAATTATTTACTCATCATTTGACCCCTATTAGTTTCCTTTTGGTTAAGGACTGTATGACCCTGATTTCTTTCATTTTTAACATCGCTCATAAAACTATTAACTATTTTTTTCTCCTAACTTCTTTCGTAAAATGTAACTTTCATAGTTTCACATTCCACATTAAAATAATCAGGGTTATAGACTGTTAAGAAGAACAACCAAAATCATAGAGAGTATTATATTCATAAAATAGCAGGGAGTATTTAAGAACCAAACCAGCACAAGACTAGAGAAAAGAGTTTGTTTCGATAGAGGTAACTGTGGTCAGGGATACAAATAACAGGCAAGAGGGGGCTGGAATTTATTGGAGAAAATTGGCAAATAACCAAGGTATTGGGAGGAAATAACTAGAAAGGGAAAGGTAATAGAATGGGAAGAGGTCAAAAATATTTTTGGGCTGCAGGTTAGAGATTGCCTTCCCCATTGAGGATTGATATCAGAGTATAGGCAAAGGGAAAGACATAGGTGTCTCCTAAATGAAAGACCAGCAATGGTAGAGTTTTTAATAGAATCTAGAACAGAAGCTGCTGTTAAAAAAGGAATAATTAGTAAAGCATATAAAATACTGCATGATGATTACAAGAATCAATCAGAGGAGCTTAGAAAGGATTGGAAAGAGAGATTGGATAAGCAATTTACAAAGAAACAATGGGGGGATATATGTATATCTCCCAAATATGCAAAGTCTAGAAGATTTAGGATCTTTGCCTGGAAATGTTTACATAGTTATTTTTATACACCAAGTAGACTCCAAAGAATTTTTCCTCAGGTGGATTGCAAATGCTGGAGGTGTGACAGGCAAGAAAGAGATAGCTGGGAACATATTTTTTGGTGGTATGATGAGCTGGCACACTTTTGGGATTTCCTGTGGGCTGCTCTGTCGGAGATGCTGAGTGTGTGAATTGGACTGACTGGGGAGATGATTTTATTGAGTTATGCTACAGAATCAGAATTGCATAGACATTGTAAAACTTTACTGAGTCTAATTATGGGGCTGCCAAAAAAGCAATTACTACAAAATGGAACTCAAAGTCTAGACCAACTTTACTAGAAGGAGTGACTATAGTAACAGTGATAAAACAACTCGAATTGGGGTCTTTAGAAAAGGAAAGGAGCAAACGACATAGAAGAAAATGGGAATTGTGGGTACAGTATATGCAGGGTAGGAACAAGGTTTAAGAGGCAGGATTTGAATGAGCTATATAATGCTTAACTGACAATGACTAGAAGGTTTATAAGTGATTTATAATGTTTACAACTACAGTTGTTTCAATGGTGTCTGTGATGTAAACTGTTTGCAATTAAAGTGATATCATTTTGTATGTTATTGATAACATGTTTTTTGGGGAATGTAACAAGTTGACAGTTGAGCGTCATCCTGGAAGTTTTGAGGCCTTCTATTTCTATAACTCCAGAGGAAAGAACAGAAGACTAATAACACATCAACTGTCCTGCCCCAGATTTTTAGGGAGATAGAGGTTCAAAATTGTGAAAATACTTTCCTTTTCTTCAGTGATCTACGCTATGCTTTTGGGTTACATCGCTGCTATATAAGCTGGAAGCGAGTGTCTGAAAACCGGCCTAAGTAAGAGCCGTAAGAATGCCGACTGCAGTCAAAAGCAGTTACTTTATTTGTCTTTCGTACATTCAAAGGAAATAATAACGGGGTTAACTAATAGACCCTTTACGGCATGATTGTGAACTTTATAAAGGTTTCTGCCTTTATTCATTTAACGATTCCTCTACAAAGTGTATTTGGTTAACTTTTACTTCACAAGGGCGAGGTAATATGGTCTGGACAGTGTTAGAAATGAGTTGTGCATGAAAATGGCAACTATCCAGTCTGGATATTACTATTTGGGGAGACGATAGCTTCTTTTGCCCTGCTTTAATCTGCTTCATATTTACTGTATGCAACAAGTGTATACTAGAACTGAGTGCTCCACATGGTTTGAACTAGGTCGGACACTATACAACGACAATGAACATTTTAGTACTTGAACTGATTTAAATTTGTGAATGGTATTATACAAACTGTGTATAAAAACGGCAATAATCCTGCTTGTTGAATACCAATTGGGGATACAACAGCTTTATGTGTCCGGTTTCATTCAGCTTCATATATACTGTATGCAGTAGACACTGAAGCGTCAAGTAGAATTGAGTTGGCTATATGGTTTAACTGGGCTGGGCACATATATATATAACAAAGAATATCTTAGTTTCTATATCCATTAAACTGGTTTGAATTTTTGTATGGAACTGTTAATGTGGTGTTAAACGGATGGAGTGATATCCATTCAGTACTACAACGAATTCAGTGCATTTCTGCTCTAAATTGTATTTAGAAACTTTAACTACAAGTAACAAATGTCTTAAGGTTGCACTAAAAATTTTTGTTAGAAATGTGTTATGCCTTAAATTCATATTAACAGGATGTTCACATCCATATATTTACAATTTGTCAATTAGGAGGATCTGGAATATCATATTTAAAGCCAAATCCGCCATTCAGCAGGATTTGAAACAGTGTGTATCTGTGCTTCATTTGTTTAGATTTGTTGGATATTAGTCTAATTCTAATTGGGAATTTCTTAATCAGTACATATTTATCATTCCATGCCCGGATTATGAGCAATGTATAAAGGTGTTCATTTTCACTTTAGATAACATATTAATGATCTTGTATATGTATTTTAAGATTTAAAAATTTGGCTTATTGTGTCTAGTATACAAAGGATTTACATCAAATGACAACTATGTCCTCCTCCACAAATATATTGCTATCCGTTCTACCAGCCCTACTAATTATCCCATATCTACTCTCCTCCTATGAGAACACAGAACATCTTAGCTTTCACTACCCTAAATTCCGAACCTCAACCCCTTCACTTCCACAAAATATCCCCCAACCTGGCCCTTCCTTGTATCTCAACACACCTGCCTCACCTAATTTTGTCCCTATCAGGCCTAAGTATATCCACAACAAACCTAGGTATTATCATTACACACTGCTCCGAGTCTGGAAACTTATAGTTAAGATAAAAAACAACCTCACCATGGATGGTGACATCCACCCAAACCCTGGCCCAAACAACTCACCTGCACCCATTCTCTCAGATAAATCCCTAATCAATATAGGCCCATCATGCAGACCCCATGACTCCTTGCTGGCCTGCCACCTAAACATCAGGAGTATAAATAACAAAACCCAGCACCTGCATGCTCTCCTGGCTATATATTCACCTGAGATACTCTGCCTCACAGAAACATGGCTGAAACCTGCCACCAAGGACAATGAAGTCCTGCCACCTGGGTACAACATGCATAGACTTGATCGTACCCATAAAAAGGGTGGTGGGGTTGCAATACTCTATAAATCCACTATATCTGTAACCATAGCCACTTTGCAACCCCCCCCCATTTAGTAACGCTGAAATCATCATCACAAAGCTACATATTAATAAACAAAAAAGCATAAACATTGTCTGTGTCTACATTCCCCCAGGGAAGAACATTGATACCCTTGAGGAATTCCTAGTCTGGCTTAACAACAACCAGCCACAGGAAACTATAATCCTCGGGGATTTCAACACTGACTGGTCAACCTGTACCACTCAATCCCCGAAGACCCATATTAACCTCCATGGATTTATCCAAACCATAACCTCACCCACTAGGCTAGGTAAATCACATAACAAAGCTAGTACTCTAGATTGGATACTCATCAACAACTCCCCCCAGCTCTACTCAACAGGCACATTACCAGACGATCTAAGCGACCATTGCCTCACATATATACTCAGACACAAGATTAACTACTGTCATCAACCCACATACAGAACTATAAGAAGCAACAAAAGCTTTGATCCTCTAAAATTTAACAATGAACTAAAGGCATGCAACTGGTCTGCCCTAAAATGGCTCCCACTAGACGAAGCAGTCTCTTATTTCAATGACAAATTCCTTACCATCCTTAACCTTCATGCTCCTAGTCGGACTAGTAGAACCAAGGTCAATACTGCACCTTGGCTTACCAAAGAAACTAGGGACAAAATTACATCAAGAAATAAAGCATGGGCCACCTACCGCACAACTAAAACCCAACCTGACCAAATCCTATTTAGGCAACTAAGAAACGAGGCAAAAAAATCCATAACAGTAGATAAAAAGAACTACTACCACCACCTACAACAAGTACACAAAACTAAACCTCAGAAATTCTGGACAGGAATAAATAGACTCCTCCACCCAGGACAAACCACTATCCCAAACCCAGCTGGCACCAATCAAAAAACCCCAGAAAACACTGCAAACTCCTTTAACTCCTTCTTCACTGAAACCATCCAAACTTTAGCTAACCAACTCATACCCACAGGACTTATTCCTAACAAAACAAAGTCCAATACAATAGCCCCCTTCAAACTCCAACCTGTTCCCCCAAGCTCATTAAGACTCTACTTAGTAAACTAAGACCCACCACCTTGGCTGCAGACCTCCTCCCAGCTGACTACTTACAAAAGGCTGCAGAGGTGATTGCATACCCTATATCTATCCTTATCAACCGTACCATATTAGAAGCCGTTATCCCCAACATATGGAAAATCTCACATGTCATACCACTACACAAGGGGGGCAATACTACTGAACTGTCCAACTACAGGCCCATAGCTATACTGTCTCCCCTAGCAAAGATCATGGAGAAGTGCGTTCATATTATAGGTTCATAGGTTCATGCTAGGCTATCTGCCCTAGGGCATTTATAAGCCTAGCCAGAATGTGTTTGGCTTTCGTCACCCATTTTAAATTTATTTTGCTATGCCCTTTTTCGAGGTTAGTATACCGTGCCTTTGTCTAATAGTGACACAGAAGTGATACCCGGGGTAAACCTACGGTCTCCCATTCACTCATCAAGATTCCTCTTGAAGAGAGTCAATGAGGGACTCTGCCTAACCTGGACTGGGATTTTATTCCAGAGTGAAGGGAGCCTCTGGGTTATGAATCTGTCCCTCCAGCATGTCCTATTTATTTCAGTGCTGAGGTTCAAGTCTCGGCGTAGCTCGATGGGATTTGGATTTTCTGAGGTGCAGCATGTCCATTAATTCCGGGTTGGACATGGCTTTATACGTCAGGCACAGATCGCCTCTGAACAGGCAGTATGCCACTGAGTAGAGCTGGAGTTTCTTTAACCGGGCAGCATATGGCATATGTTTGAGCCCTTTGATCCTCTTGGTGAGGTACTTTTGGGGTCTTTCCAGTTGCTGCCGGTGTCTGGTAAGGTACATCAAAAGGGGCATTGTACTCAATTATGGGCCTGATGAGGGATGAGTAAAGAGGCACGATGACCTCCCCTGATCTAGATGTGAATCCCTTCATGATTAGGTGGGCTATATAAAATGTTTTTCTAACCACTTTGGCCACGTGGTTGTCAAATGAGAGATTGCTATCAACTTGGGTCCCCAGGTCCCTAATTACTTCTTCTGTACTTAATGGATTACCACCTATGTGGTAATTTGTGGGCACTTTGTTTTTGCCAAAGGGGATGACTATACACTTTTTGGCATTTAGCTTGAGGCCATGGCTCTGGCACCAGTTGTCTGTTTCTAATTCAACTCATGAAATATCTCTTAGAGAATAAACTACTATCCAATTCACAACATGGCTTTAGGCCCAATCACAGCACCACAACAGCTCTCCTCTCCTTCTCTGACACCATTAGCCACAATCGGAACAATAACAATCTGTCCTCTGCCATCTTCTTAGACCTATCCAAGGCCTTCGACATGGTGGATCACAAAATGCTTATGAATAGTTTGGAAGCCCAAAACTTAAATAAGCAAGCCCTCCAATGGTTTGAGTCCTACCTACAAGACAGGCAACAGGCAGTACTGTTGGAGGGTAAACTCTCCTCTCACCTCCCCATCAGACTTGGAGTTCCCCAGGGATCAATACTAGGTCCCCTTCTTTTTTCTATCTTTATAAATGAACTTAGTGCAGTCATTCCAGAGGCTACCTGCATTCAATATGCGGATGACTCAACCTTGATCTGCTCTGCCTCCTCCCCTATAAAACTTACCACAATAACCCAAAACACCTTCAACAATGTTGAAAATTGGCTATTAAACCAACAACTAATGCTAAATCCCAGCAAAACTAAGTTACTTCTCTTCAACCCAACAAATAGGACCAAATCACCTTCATTCAACATAACAGCTAATAATGGCACCATCATCTCCCCAGTAACCCAAACTAAACTATTGGGTGTCATGATCGACGACAACCTTAAGTTTGATGTACACATCAATCAAACCATAAAAACTGTTAATAAAAAATTTGGCAGCCTCTATAGGATCAGATCATTCCTAACCCCGCAAGCAAGAACTGCTATTGCCCGCACCCATCTTCTATCAACCCTTCTCTATGCCTCCCCTCTCTTCCCCCACCTGAGTAAATCCGATCTAAAGAAATTGTCTACATGCTACAACCACATTGCTAGAATTGCAACTGGCTCACCCTACCGGACCCACCATTCTCTGAACCTGAACCTCCTGGGCTGGCTGGAACTACACCAACTCCTCCAGCTCAACCAGCTCATAGTTGCCCATAAAATACTCCACCACCCAGACACTACTCCAGCCCTCAGAAACATAATTCGACCCTATAGTAACAATCGAACACTTCGCTCATCCACCAAAAGACTAGTACTAGTACTTATGGCCAAATCACACCACGCTGCAGGTGACTCCCTCTTCGCCAACTCTGTCGGTAAATACTGGAACTCACTACCAGATGACATTACCCAAGAACCCTCGCCAATGCTATTCAAACACAAACTTAAAAGCCACCTTATGTCACATTGGTTATGTCCCTGTATCAGTCCTGACTAGTACCCTATACCCTCTCCACCTCCTTAACTTCATACAAATTACCCTAACAGTCCATCCAAACAAGATGATCAATCATATTAACTAATCTAGGTGTTATTGCCTAAATAAAATATCCTAAACCTAGGTAATAAGGTATCAATTACCTACTACCACAACTTACAAAATGTCTCATGCCTCATGGATGGATGTATTCTGCTATGCCTGTAATCATCCTGTATGTTCTGTAACTGATATCATTGTACTATCTACTTTTTCTTTCTGTATTCACTGTTACTTAATGCTATCTACCTAAAAAATTTGTAAATTGTTATGTGTTTGGAGCTTTTCTCCCTGGGACTCCACTGAAAATGGATGTGTATCCAGTTGGACCATCCCAGTCAACAAATGTAAAATAAATAAATAAATAAAATAAAAATGTTTTTCATTTATATAAATATAAGATTACCTTTGTCATATGTGGAAATTTAATAAAGATGTTGGGGAAAAAATAATCAGCATTATCTGTTAATTTACTCACTTGTAGAAACTGACCTTTAACTATATTTTTCTTAACACTCAAATTATGCATACTTTTAAAATACTGATAACCATTACTTTGCACATCCTTTTTATAAATTCTTAATTCTAACTTATTGACAGAGTTACATATCATCATATCTAAAAACATAGTACTATTTTTTCCAGTACTATAAGTAAAGGTCAAATACTCAGTCTCATTGTTTAAATATAAAATAAAACCAGAAAGTACATTTTCAGTTCCATTCCGTACCATAAATAAATCATCTATAAAACATTTATATACTACAGCATGCATGAAAAACTCAGATTTTTAATTATATTTTTCCCAGCCCATCATAAAAATATTAGCAATAACTAGAGGCCATAGCCATCCTCATCACCACACCATTAATTTTCTTATACATTTCGTTATCACCTTCAAAAAAAGTTGAATGTTAAAATCACATCTAAAATCTCTGTGAACAAACTTGTTCCATACTATAAACCCCCCGAGGTATGCATTTCTTTATTAACAGTCTCCTACCCTTCTTCATTGAGAATAACTTTGCATAATGATACTACATCTGCAGTTACTAGTATCATGGAATCATCTATAGTCATTTTCTTGGTAAATGTAATAAAATTAAAAGAATCTTTTACATAAGAGTCACTTCCACTAACTAAAGCTTGTAAATATTTATAAACAAAAATTACTACTGTTTTAGTACCTTGATTGGCCACTATAGGTGTGAATAAAGGCTCATCCAAACTCATATGAACTTTAGATAATCCGAAAAACCTCTCTTATTTAGCTTTCCAAATCCTAAAATATTCAGGAATCTTGTTTGACTCCTTCAAGTACCCATTCTTCAGTGCATGAATCGATCATACTGTACTGTTTAACATGTAACTTTTTTATAAAATTTTTCATTCTCCAAAACTTTAAGTTGCTCACAATAAAATTTAATAGCCATGATAACTACAGCATTCGCTTTGTCATCTTTTGTAATATATATGCATATCCTTATTTTTCAGTTGTAAAAGAACATTGTTTTTCTTTTTTAGTCATGTTGTAATAAGCAGAATTGGTCTTATTACTCAACAAATGTCTACCCTCATTTTCACATGTTAATAAAAAAAGCTTCTAAACTAGGTCTTAAAAGAGGGTTAAAAACACTAGGCTTTCTGAACTGCTCACATTCATATATACCATTACTATTAAAGAAACATTTTAATTTTAATTGTCTCACATATTCCCTTAAACCATTGCTAGAATTTATTAAATCTGCCCTCGCTGCAGGCACAGAAGTTAAACCTTTGTTTAAAACCTTAAAATGTTCTTTATTTAAAATAATTCCAGACAGATTAATAATTTCAAAATAATTAGTTATAGTACCTTCAGGGATAATGGAAAAAAAACTGTTTATTTTGAGACTTGTTGCTCCAGTGATTTATTTACTCTGAAAATTGCTTTGGTTGCGATTTTTGTACCAAAACTTTTCCCTTTTCTAATTCTGATTTTGGCGTCATGAAGATTGGGCAGCTACTTGTGCCCAGGTCCTTTTTCTTGTTCCCACATCCTGGTAAACTTTTATGTTCTGAAAACCATGCCGGAAACACCTTGTTAAAAATGTCTATGCTGGAGACCTTGTTCAAAAAGTTTTTGTTGACCCGGTGTATCTCTTTCTCTTTGGACCTAACAGACTTCTCCGGAATTCAGACTCATCCAGTTGACAGTTCTATTAAATCCATCAGTATTGGATATATCATTATTAGAGGTGTGCACCGCATAACTGGATTCCCCCATCCTTCTATCTTCTGATGTTTCTTGAGTACTATTAGAATTCATTGACACAAAGTTAAACCCTTTGTCATAGTCCTTTTTATCTCTCAGAACATTTTTTTATCTTTTCTTTTTTTTGTACTTCATTCTCAGCTAAAGCTTTTTCAGAAATATTTCCAACTTAACCTCAAAATTATCCCTTGAGGTTAGCCCTTTGAGATTGTTATATGAAGTAACAGCCACATTATTTAAAGTTCCAAAGTCCGTTTATGTTCTTCCAATAATAGTTGAACATACTGCAAACCAGTATTTTCATTCAGTGCCTTCCACACTTCAACTAAATCACTGGAAAGCTTCTCACCTACCAGTTTTTGCGACAAACAGATCCCTATAGGGACTCTTTTCACAGCTAAAGAAGCTTTGAAGAACAATGTATCTTACTGTATCTTCTTTAATTTCAACAAATTATTTTCAAAATTAATACACTCTGCCATTAGATTCAGCAGATTCTCATCTGGACTCTGTACTCCTTCAACAAAAGGGTTTGATGGCCCATGTAAACAGAGAGAATATAGAGAATATAGAGAAAATTATCTGTAGAATCAAGGTTAGCTGTATAACTGGCAGTCTGTATTGGCATTGCATGGCATGGTTTCGGCACCACTCCTAAAGAAACTCTGGCAGAGATAGCAGGTCCACCACTCAACGGCACTCCTCTGTCTGTGTGGGTTGAAAGTTTTTTGACAAGCCCATTACTATTAATTAATAATGACTACCCTGTTGTATTGTGCAATGTAAAACCAGAGGTTATAACCAAGAAGCTGGAACTCGGCTGGGAAGCCATAGTGGAGTTTGGAAAGGCCATAATGAATACACAATAAAACTTCAAAAGCCACCAACAAATGAACTTAGCCGAGCCTTAATACCAGATGAATTAATAAATACATGAACGGCTAAAAACGGAATAAAACACTAATAACATTACACTAACACAACACAGTTGGTAAGCACTTTCATTTTTTCATCAGACAATGTTGCAGTGATAAAAAGCACTTAAACTATTTAGAATTACATGACCTCCACCTTAATGAGGTAACCCTTTTCTTTTCAGCAGAATGTTGTAATTCTCCCTGTCGTTCATCCCAGGAGAACTGCAAGCATTTAGTCTGTTTTGCCAACAGTACTCTTTCCAGTCTAACTTATCTTTGGCATCCAGTCTAAAATCATAATTAAACACTTGATCAATAACTGAAAATTTAAAATACATATTCTTATCTTTCTTATGAATCTGCTACACATGTTTAGCTAAAGCATTACTAAACTTCATCTTTTCTACTGCCCGTAAGTGTTCATAAATTCTCATATGAAGCTGTTTAATAGTCCTACCAATGTAATATGCTGGGCAAACATACAGTTGATTTTGAAATGCAGTACTTTATGACTTTGTAGTCTTAATATATATATCACTTTGAAATCATTACTTTGATTAACAGCTGAATATCATTGGCCATATTTTATTGTTTATTTTTAAATATTTTTTGTTATATAAGTTTGAATTTTTTTTGTGTCTTGGAATCCTGGACAGTGTGTTGTGACTGAGGGGCCTAACTTTTTAATACATGTTTTGCTGTATTTTTGTCATTTTGTTAATTATTATTATTATTATTATTATTATTATTATTATTGCTTTGTCTTTGTTTGTATGTCCCTAGCACCTATCCTTCCTAACCTTTCCTCTTCACATTTTTCTGTCACTCTTCCCATAATTCCTTTCCTCTGCATATTAAGATAAAAGGGGCTCCAGTCCCCACATAAAAAGTGCCCTGCCTCCCCCTTACCAGGTTTTCATTTCTGTTTCCCTTATGTGTGTACTTCTGATTTCTGTCTTCCCTCATTTCCTAATATCCTTCATCTACTTCCATGGAACTGGTAGGTGCCAAACTCATGTGTATATGCTTCAGTATCATGTTGTGCTTGCTGACAACCTGCTCCACACTCTTCTGCTGTATGCCCCTTAAGCTTTTAAGTGTCATAAGATCTGCACCAGCCAGGTCACTACCTTGTTCCTAAAGTAAATGCTTGCTCTACCATTCTCTGCTTTGCTTGTTTCTTTTTAACACTGATCCGCTTTCAGCATTACAGCACAGCTAGATGCTATTCTGCAAAAGACTGTAACCATGTATATGTTCATTTCTCCTTTACACTGTAGTGCATCATAACTAAGGATTGTAATCCTTATTCAGACATATGTAGCACATCTGTTTGAGAACCAGCCTGTAGAAAATAATGGCTGGTGAACCAAATGGACTGCACCTGAATAGAAGTGCAGTCATAAATAGCTATATAATTCCTGCAGTGACTATATTCCTCTTCAGTTAGACATAATGGATTGCAAAGATTTGAACAATGAATTCACTTGTATATACAACACATATCTTGCAAGTTAATATATTTCTGTGAAAAATGAAGTAATGAGTTTCTTATGCAAGAGTTATCTGAACTTAGATTAGCTTTATCTAATAATTGCATAGTTATGAAATAACAGTGAAACCTATGACGTGTGCTCTAGGCAGTGATACTGGAAAATCCCTTTATTTGCAAATTGCATCTTCATGAGTACTTATTTTTTTCTTTTCAAAACAAATCCAGTTAGAAGACATCCAGTTTAATCTTGGCATGTTGAATTCAACACTATTATAAAAATTACTTATATAAATTTTCCTAATTATACAACTGGCTAAACGTCCTCACACAGTGTTTTTTTTTCAATTTGTATTAATTTAAATCTATTTTTTTTTTACTTTTCTGTTTTCTTTTGTATGACTGTATGCATTGTGGTTGGCTCTGAATCAGGAAATAGCTGAAAAATACTTTGGATCAATTCATTGTACCTTTTCTTCAGTAGTATTCTACATCTGTCATTATGCAGTAAGCTAAATAGGAAAATAAAGATGTAAAATGTATTCCCAAAGTTATTTATTCACCCCTTGGATTTTCAGCGCTTGACTGTAATTTAAACATATTGCCACTGACTAATACTGTATACATTAAGTATAGTTAACAATGATACATATACACTGATATTTTCTGTATAAGTAGGGGCATTTTCTTTAATTAAGTTACTTGCAGCTTGTAATGGTATATGCTAATGGATGTTAGTGACCAAATACATCTGTGTCTAAAGAGAAGAAGCCAGAATGATAGTGCAGTGGTTTTATCTTATTTAAATATTCCTAAGACTGATCTGCCAGATGCATACTTCACATTGATTTTTTTTTTTTCAGGTGATCCTCAACTATATCCTTGCCCTGCTGGCCATTATTGTGATGGTTTGAATCAAACACACCCAGGCAGTCCTGCAGGACCTCAAAAGTGCCCCATGCACACATTTTACAACCTCACAGCAGCTGCAAGTAGGAGTAAATGCCACCCTTGTCCAGCTGGATTCCATTGTAATGAGACAGGTAAGCCATGGTGTGATTCCTACCTGTTTCATGGGATGTATAATATCATTTCAAAAATATTTTGTTATGATTACTTTGATGCTTTTTTTTATAACTGTATTACCTTTATGGTTTTATAGGGTTTAGTTGTAAGTGATGAATGTAGTACACTAAAATCTGTACAAGCAACAAAGAAGACTATCATATAATGCAATGATTCCAAAAAGGGGAAACTATCCATGTGTAACATGAATCTAATAGCCATTGTAAAAATAACATATCCATGTGTTTAACGTCTCTAATAACTTTCTACTAACATAAAATTGGAAGATCATTGCATTGCATCTAATGCACCTGAGTATTAGACTTAGCTTTGTCCTAGTTCTCCTCTCCATCATCATCAACATCATTTTAACTCCTGTGAGAGGTAACTTTATCTCACTTCTAGATATGCTGTTTATATGCTATTTCCTGCAACAGGACACTCCAGAGCTTCATCCCTCTCTGTGAAGTGAAATGTCCACTTGTTAGTCATGCATCTTCCTATTACCATTTAAAAGCTATAACCTACTTTCCACCAGCGTTTTCTGTGCCAGCAGCTTTGTCTCCTGATTGTGCACTACACCCATTTGATATGCTTACTTGTTTCACTTCCAGCATGAACTTTCCAGTGCTGACAGCAGTTGCTGTTAGTCAAGCTTTTTTCTTAAGAAGTTCTCTTAGTTGCTCGCTGTCGAAAAAAAAACATGAGTCTGTTCCCAAGATAATCTCTTCTAAGAGAGTTCAGTACACTACTGAAAAGAAGCCTCAGCGCTACCCTGTGAAATAAGAGAATGAAGTTTAAATCCCTAGAGAATACAATCCTGGACACAGACTCTGTTACTTGGTGCATCATATCTATCAATTTTCATCTCATTTGGTTTCTTGTAAAGAGGTTTATACCCCTTCATGCCCCCTGTGGTATGTTTTCTTCTCCATATTTCTACAGTGAACATTTACAAAGTCTGTTTTATATCTTTTCAACACTGATTTATGTCTTTCAAAAAATGAAATTATTTTTTTCATGAGATGAAATTCAGGAATTATACCCATGATTTTTAGGTGGAATTACCAGTCTTTAGTGTGATTTCATTATATTTTTCTTGTGCATTAAGTATATATATATATATATATATATATATATATTCACTTTATATCCTCAAAATACTGAAATGTCAAAATTCAGTATTTCAAGGCAATAAAGTCGAAACCTGAAAGCAAAGAAAACTCAGAAGCACGAAATTCAAAATCTCGCACACGGGAGAGTTTGAATTAGCGCTTCCACAATACACACACACATACACACACACACGCACACACACACACACACACACACACACACACACACACACATCTTCCTCCCCACACACAAACACAAGCTCTATACTACATAAAAGCAAGGGGCAAGACCCCCTGCACACCCCCCCTACTTAAATATTCTAACTCTGAGGTCACACTACATACAAACACACACAAAACACCACCAAACAAGCTACATTCTCCTCACACACACACATCACAGCAACAAAACACATTAACACACACCACAGCCCCAACCCAAAACCCTTAACATAATAAACACTTACCTGAATCCACAACCACAGCGAAACACCGGAAGCGCTAACTCAAAATCTCCAGTGTGCGAGGTTTTGAATTTAACGCTTCTGAGGTTTCAATCTTTTCAGGATTCCACTTTATGGACTTGAAATACTGAGTTTCGATATTTCAGTATTTCGAGCTTCTAAAGTGATATATATATATATATATATATATATATATATATATATATATATATATTTGGGTCTACATTGAATGATCGAAATTTCAAAACTTCGAACTCATATCGGGACCATATGATCGAAGTTTTGTAATCTCGATCATTAAAAAAAAGAAGAAAAAAAAGAAAAACAAATTAAAACACATATATGCAGGGGGCAAGCCCCCGTGCACCCCCACACCCCTGCTATTAAAATATACATACTACAGCAAAGAAAAGGAAATATTACTGTTCCACACTGTATGGAGATCTCTGTTTATGTGTTCAGAGTTTTAAAACTTCGATCATATGGTTTCGGCCATATGAAATTCGAAGTTCTGAACTTTGATCACTTAACTAGGACCCATATATATATATATATATATATATATATATATATATATATATATATATATATATATATATATATATATATACCACACACACACACACAGTGGATATAAAAAGTGTACACACCTCTGTTAAAATGCTAGGTGTTTGTGATTCAAAAAATGAGACCACAATAAATAATTTCAAAACTTTTCCCACCTTTAATGTGACCTATAACCTGTACAATTTAATTGAAAAACAAACAAACAAATCTGTTAGGGGAATAAATATAAAAAAAATAAAAAAAAATTAAAATAAGCTGGTTGCATAAGTGCCACACCTTAAACTAATATTTTGTTGAAGCACCTTTTGATTTAATTACAGCATTCAGTCTTCTTGGGTAGACACCTGCCATAAATTAAAGAGACTCTGATTAACCCCAAATAAAGTTCAGCTGTCCTAATAGGATTTTCCTGACATTTACTCAGTTGCCTGCTACAGCAAAAGCCATGGTTCGCAGACAGTTTACAAAGCATCAAGGGGATCTCATTGTTGAAAGGTATCAGTCAGGAGAAGGGTACAAAAAATTTCCACAGCATTGGATATACCATGGAACACAGTGAAGACAGTCATCAAAAAGTGGAGAAAATATGGGATAACAGTGATGTTGCAAAGAACTGGTCATAGGTTCATAGGTTCATAGGTTTATACTAGGCTATCTGCCCTAAGGCATTTATAAGCCTAGCCCAAAGTTTTGTGGCTTACGCCACCCCTTATATTAAAAAATACTGTGCCCATTAGTTTGTTGTGCCTCTGTCCAGCAGTGACACAGAGATGATTCCCGGGGTAAACCTACGATCTCCCATCCACCGGTCAAGATTTCTCTTGAACAGAGCCAACGAGGTGCTCTGCCTCACAAAAGGTGCTTTAACAAAGTATTAGTTTAAGGGTGTGCACAGTTATGCAACCAGCTTATTGTACATTTTTTATTTGTTATATTTTTCCCCTAACAGATTTGTTTGTTTTCAATTGAATTGTGCAGGTTATAGGTCACATTAAAGGTGGGAAAAGTTTTTAAATCATTTATTGTGGTCTCATTGTTATATCACAAAAACCTGGCATGTGTGTGTGTGTGTGTGTGTGTGTGTGTGTGTGTGTGTGTGTGTGTGTGTGTGTGTGTGTGTGTGTGTGTGTGTGTATATATATATATATATATATATATATATATCTATATACAGAAAATTAAAACCAATTCTAACCACTAAAAACTCACTAAAGCAAGGTGGCAGCATTATAAAATAAATAGGAGCAGAAATGCAGCTTATTATGAATGAGTATTATGGCCTAAAATGTCAAATTCTGTGAAAATCCCATTTTTTTTCAATATTCAAACAGTCCAGATCCAGGATTATCCTATTTTCTCCGGAAATGGAAAAATCAGTGTCCTTGGTTTTCCAATTATGCTCTGTTGTGTTATGAGCCTTAATATTCAAGTGATTGACTACTAGTTTGAATTTATTGTTTTTAATTAAAATGGAAGTTCTTGGATGGATGTTTGTTTCCTAAACTTAGCTTCATCTTGATGTCATACTTCTGGTATTAGTATAAGAACTCTTCTTCATAGCAGGGTCTTAATATGTAACATGTTTACTTTCCTTTAATTTGTACTAGCTTTATATGTCCTGTTGTAATTGATATCATATGATATTGTCCTTTTCATTCTTACTCAAAGTATGGGATGCAGATTCGACCTCAAATCCAACTCAGCCACATATCACAAACTTATGGATCCAACTCTTGAGCTTCTCCCTCTAGCTATATGTCCCAGCTTGCTACAGTACCTCAAATCCCATTTGCCACCATCTCACACGAACGTGAATCCTCTCTCATGTAGTTATTGTTTTTTTGTTTTTTTTTTGAGAATTGTGAGTAGTTTTCTGCTTCTGCCATTTTATTTAAAAGCAACATTATTCTAGAAGTCCTACAACAAAATACTCCTGAGTTCGATAATGCAAAAGTAATCTTTACAAAACTTAAGATCAACTACAAAAAATATTTAAACATAGTTGGAACCTTTATACCTCCAGATAACAACTACCCTAGAACACATCCTCTGTTGGTTCTCAAACTCTCTTCCCCAGGAAACAATTATTATGGGGCAACTTCAGCATAGATTGGAATACTTGTAACTCACAAAACCCTTCAAGTCACCTAAACCTACATGCCTCCACCCAAATCATGCAAGCCCCCACTAGAATTGATAAAACATCAAATAGGCAATCCATCCTTGACTGGATATTAACAAATAGACCTATGTGTTTACAAGCTGGGTGTCTTCCAGACAGTCTCAGTGATCATCTTCCTGCTCTTTTATTTAGGCAGTGAATAAATCTAGCAAAACTCACTAGCTATCTTGAAATTAGGAACAAAAAAACTTTACCACTCAAACATTCAAATCCGCCTTAAACTCTGTCATTGGGTACCACTGGAACATCTCCCCCTGGAGGACGCTATAGAATACTTCAACTTAACTTACCTGAAGATTCTCAATAGACTAGCTCCCCCAAGAACAGTGAGAATAAAAGCTAGCTATGCTCCATGGTTAACAAAAGAAACCAGATACGTATTAAAAGAGAGAGAGAGAGAGATAGCTTTTAATCTGTATCAGAAAAGCAAAGCTTAGAAATAAAGCTAAACAAAGAAATCAAACAGGACAAGATTAATCACTACCAAGATATTCAAACTAAACATCAATACAACCCTCAGAAGTTTTGGTCCCCTGTTATTAATATCCTACAACTAGGATTGCCACCTTTTAACAAGGCCAAAGTGGGACATAGGGGTGTGGCCAACAGGGCAGGGGGTGTGACCAGTATGACACTGGCCACACCCCTACCACAACATCACCAGAGGTGTTAAAGGAAATGCAGTATTACAGTCATAGATACAAAATTGTGACATTACAGCATACTGAAAACTCAAACCATTTAAATGAAGTGAACCATTACTGCAAAAAAAACTCATTGCTCAGTTGTAACAGTAAATAAACTTTAAAGGAATAAAAAACACACTACTCATTAAACAGACACTTGTTTATTTAAAAAGTAAAAAAAATTCATAAACCAACCATGACTATTCAGAAAGAAAACTTAAAAAAAATCTATATACCACATACAAGCCAAGTATAAAATTAAGACTTTTTATTGTCAATTAAAGCTAAAGCAAAGAAAAAACACAAAACTACATACTGTACCTTAGTACTACATACTGCACACTAGCAAATTAAAGCTAAAGCAAAGAAAAACACAAAATTACAAACTGTACCCTAGTACTTTATACTGCACACTAGTACACTAAATCACTTTTTTTAAAAGTGTATTTTGAATTTGATTTTATGGCTTGAAGAAGGGCCCGATTTGAAACAATATTTGAGTAAAAGTTACAACATTTCATCCAGTAATTTACAGTCATTATTAGTTCGGCTTTTAAGAAGTCCACACTACATCGGTTTCACACATTTGTCCATATACATTCACCAAAGAAAAAACTCTTTCTGCAAATGCATTTGAGGTCAGTATAGATAAAACCCTAGCAATTACCGGATATAGTGCAGCCATTTCAGGCCCTTCTTTGAAAAGCTTCAGCCACTTTTCTCCTGGGGTCAAGCTTGTGTTACATAACTGTTCAAGAAAGGGCCTAATTACCAAGTAGTCCCTAAAAAAATAGTCTTCATCTACATCCTGCAGACTCAGGGCAGTGGTCATATTAAGTAAGTCACTGAAAGCAAAGGGCTCATTTAGAGATAATTTAGACAGTGTAAACAAGTAGTTGCTTTCAGTATAATCAAACCACTGTTCCAGGTACTTTCATGCTGTCTCCAAGAGCACAGTGAAGTCTCTTTTCAGTTTGTTAGCAGAAGTGCTGTCTAATGTGCTCATAAGTGCCCTAAGTTTCCCTCCAAAGAAAGCACCTTCAGCTTTTGCTTGCAGTTTTTGCTTCAGAGAGACCATTACACAAAAAGTTTCCATGGCAGTAAGTGCTGATTTTTCTAATGTACTTATATATTCATTGAAATCAACAAGAATAGCACAGAGAAAGTGCAAATAGTACTGGGGCAGCGTAGGCAATGCATTCTCACCATACTCATTAGCTGAAAAGTACTGCCATATCTGCCGGGGGGGTCTCCTCTTCTCCCTGGGAGAGGAAATAGGACTGGAGCACTGGGAGATTTTTCACTATTCTTTCAATGGCTAGGAGTAGTGACAGCCACCTTGTTGGCACATGTCTTAACAGACTCTCAAATTCCATGCCATAAAATTCAAAGAAGTCTTTCAAGTCTCTGGTCCTTGTGGCAGAACCTGAGAAGTGGCTGAAAAGTTTCATTACAAATACTTCCATGTCCTACGGTAGCTGTGCTGCAGCTTTTTTGGCTGCACTGTGAATGATGTGGGCAACACATTTAGCCTTCTTGATTGATGGGCACTTTTCTTTTAATCTGGTATATACACCAGATTTCTTCCCATAGTTCACACTGGCATTATCAGCCCCATAAGCTGAAATGCTGTTCCAGGGCAAGGAGTGCCTTTCCATAATGTTGGAAATTTGCTGTGAAATAGCCAGTGCAGATTCATCAGGGTCTTCATAGAAGTCCAAAAGGCTATTCACCACCCCTTCTTCTTCAGAAAAATGCCTCGCAAGAAGTGGAAATAATTTTATGTTCCCCTTGTTGGAAGCATCTGATGAAATTGCAAATGAAGTGCCTGGTTTTTGAAGGTCATGCAGGAGGCATTCCAATGAGTACGGTCCCAAAACATTTTCGTCTATAGCTTCAGCCTTGGTTCTTCCACAAGATAGTTTCTTTGCAGTGTTTGAGTCACTGTACAACTGGCTGGCCAACTTTACTGCACAGTCCAAGCTGTTATAGGAAATATTGTGCTTAACAGCATGGAACACCTCGGAGGCTTCTGCTGCAATGATCTTAAGTTCTGGTCCCTCAAGGTTTGTGTTCCTTGCCTACTTTGTCATCAGGTGACGGGATTTAGCTTGAAGAATAGCAGTCTTATGTTATTCAGTTACCTCATGTCGTGCGACATCGTGTCTTCCACCGTGGGTGACTAGAAATTCTCTCTTGCAGTACTGCAGAACGCTTTGACATCACTGCATCTCTCGATCCAGTCAAATTCTGTTTTCCAAACATCCTGCCACTTGCACATTCTCTTGCTGCTGGTTGACTGTGATGAAGCTGCTGGTCTCTTCATGCTTGAATCTGTACTTACCTGATACGCAACATAGTTACCAAAACTGTGTTAGTGGGTGCAGTAACATACTGCTGCCTGATACGCAACATAGTTACCAAAACTGTGTTAGTGGGTGCAGTAACATACTGCTGCCTGATATGCAACATATTTACCAAAACTGTGTTAGTGGGTGCAGTAACATACTGCTGCCTGATATGCAACATATTTGCCAAAACTGTGTTAGTAGGGTGCAGTAACATACTGCTGCACAGCACAAATGAACTGGCTCAAAAAACATTGGCACACGAAAGAACTGGCTCAAAAAACATTGGCACACAAAAGAACTGGCTCGAAAACATTGGCACGCAAAAGAACTGGCTTGAAAAACAACGACATGCGGATGAACTGGCTTGAAAAACATTGGCATGAGAAAGAACTGGCTTGAAAAACATTGGCACTTGAAAGAACTGGCTTGAAAAGCATTGGCATGTGAAAAAAATGGCTTGAAAAACAGTGGCACTCGAAAAAACTGGCTCGAAAAACATTGGCATGTGAAAGAACTGAGGAATGGAGCAGAAAAGAGTTAACATTACAGACAGTTTGAAAAGGGTCAAATATTAAATGAGATAATATAGAGGGCATTTTGGCCATTGAAAGCTAACATCACAGCTCGTAGAAAATGAAATGCATTATTTTTACCACTGAACATGCCCCCACCTCACCCCACCCCTCAAGAAAAAAAAGTTAACCACATTTTCACTGAACCAAAAAAACACTAAAATGAATGAGAATGCACAGCGGATACCATAGACCTGATTTGGCTTTTGACCACAGCAGTTAAAAGAAATGTATGGCACTAATTTACACAGCGCAATGATCTATTAATAAACATGCCCAACAGCAGCACTGGTCGTAATCGGATTATAATGAAAGCAGTACATTGTAAGTTTATTGAAGACATCACTAAAACACAAAATACAAACTTTGCTACTTATAATAGCAAACTACCCTGTAACAACGACATGGTATAGCACAATCTCAAATACACTGCATTAACTTCTGAGCATACATCCACAAAAAAAAAAAAAAGAAAAGAGTCCGTAAACATTTTACCTTTTAAAAATACTTCTTGCAAGAAAAGTCAAATAAACTGCAATGTACAGCAGACTCTATGGACTCCTTTTACCTCAAAAATAGCAATTAAGAGTAATTTACCCAGCACAGGGATGCAGTAAACAGGCCCAAGTAAAAGCACCACACCCATATTAACATTACAAGCAAAGCAGGATATTTTAACCTTATTAAAAACACATAAAAAATTAAATACACACATTTACAAGTATAAATGAAAACAATCTTGAAACAGCTTCGGCAAGTTGGCAACATGTACCTACTAGAATAATAAATGCACTACATTAACTGTTAACATTCCCCCTCAAAAGGTAGACTTGTACCACATACACATTGACTTGCAAGAACTAACAGTAAAATTTACCCAAACAGTATATCCTAACTTCCTGAAAACAGCATTAAATTGCACACATTTCCACACAAAAAAGTGCAAACTATGCTCAAACATTTTCTATCTACAAACAGAAAATACCCAAAAAAAGATACAGCAATAGAAATACATCACACTAAATTTATATTTCACTGCCCCCCACCAGAAATAAACAAAACTTCTATAGGCACAGTTCAGCCTTTTAAAAGTAATGCTTCCAAATCATACCCCCAAGAACAATAACAATTACATATACATACAGGTTTTATACCTTTAAAAACTACTACTCAAGAATCTCAAAATAACCACTGCACAGATTTAAATACTGCATACTACATCCCCATCTACCTCTAAACATTAAAAACTTAAATAAAGCACAATATTCCCATTTTAAATAACTAAAGCCACAAAATACTATGTTATGTACTTACCACTATCACCGTTTTTGCTGGGATAGCTTGCTTCCTTCCTTCTGGAATGGCTAGTTGGATGACTGGCTCTGTCTGCTCAAGTGGCTGGGTTGGCTGGCTAGCAGGATCCCTTGCTGGCTGGCAGGCTCCCTTGCAGGCTGGCTAGCAGGCTCCCTTGCAAGATGGCTTTTTTGCTGGCTGGCTGGCTGGCTTGCTTCTTTGCTGGCTGGTTTCATTGCTGGCTGACTGGCTTGCTTCTTCACTGGCTGGCTGGTTTCTTTGCTGGCTGACTGTTTTCTTCGCTACTGGGATTGGAAATCTCAGACCTTAAGTATTTCCTTCGCAGCTATAGAGCACTAAGACAAAACTGCTCTACAGCTACGACCTTTATGGGGCTATTCGAGGTGAATCCCCACCCCGTCCAATCCCTGCAACCACTTGCTGCTTGAATTACACCACCCGGACCTAGCAGGGAATCCCTCTAACTGCAGGTCCAGGTTGGTGACGTAGCCGCATTGTTGTGGAAAAAGTGGAAGTATTTTCATTTTTTCCACGGCAACAGCAATTCAAGAGTGCGAAAAGTGGAAAATGGGACTTTTAAAGTCCCACTGTCTGCGAATGCGGGAAACGGGATGAGAAGGCTCAACCCGTGAGTGTCCGCTGACAATGGGACGGGTGGCAACCGTACCTACAACCTTGATTACACTAGTATCCTCCACACCTACAACCACTAATAACTCAGGCGCTATAGCAATACAGTTTAACAGGTATTTCACAGAGTCTATACTAGCCCTCACAAATAATAACTGTTCCAGCACCTATACAGAAATTGCCACAGCAAGTCCAGAGAGCAGCACCTTTAATTTCCAACCTGCACAAACAGACACTATAAAAAATATGGAAAAAACTCAAACCAACAACACTAACAGTTGATAACCTACCAGTTGTATATCTCAAATTGGCTGCTGATGCCATCTCTTACTGAGTATCCATCTTAATAAACCGATCCATCTCTGAACAAAAGTTACCAGCAGTCTGGAAAATCTCACACATCTTTCCACTATATGTAGGGGTAAAGTCATTAGAACTATCCAATTACAGGCCAATAGCTATATTGTCACCTCTGTCTAAAGTTCTAGAAAGATGCATCCAATGGCAAGTTTATGCAGTATCTCCTTGATAACAACCTGGTATCATACCTCTCAATCTGGAAACATCAAAAATCTGGACAAGGCCCATGAAAAATAGGTACAAATCTGTACGCTGATTAACATAAAATTTGCATACATAATGATGTAACCCCGCCCGCCCAAATGGAACTGTGGGGTACCATCATTCAAACAAATTGAAGAACAGACAAAATTTTAAACACAAAATATAACCAGAATAGTATTTTATTTAAACATTTGAACATGTATTGAACTTGTTGTTGTTTGTCTTTCGGCTTTTTCCCAGCAAGGGGTCGCCACAGCAGAACTCCGGTCCGCTAATGATTGGCAGTAGATTTTTTACGAAACGCTGAGGTGCCAGCTCAATGCCCAACCTTCAACAAAGGCATGCCCATTTACACACGCATGTCTTTCGAATGCTACCCAACCACAGGGAGGACATGCAGACTCCACACAGAAGGCACTCCCAAGCCAAGCCGAGAATCGAATGGGAGAACCTCTTGCTGTGAGGTAACAATGCTACAGCTGTACCACCACCACGGAACTTATCGAACTTTGAACTTGTATAAAACTAAAATACAGTGTCTTTTATAAAATTTAAATTAACTGCATTGAATCGAGAGAGATGTTGAAAGCTGGCAAGCAACAGCAAATGCATCTTTTTTATAAAAATAAAATTAACTGCTACAATACTATTAAATAACACCATCTGCTAAATGTAACAAAAATGCAACATAAATATTAACTAATTATCTAGCATCCGTCTACCTGTCCAGCACTAAAAAAATGTTTTGCACAAGTTACAGTCAAGGCAAAAATGACAGAGATCCTCATACTTTACAGCGTTCAGAAAATGCATCTCGATACCTGTAAGTTAGTGTAACGTTTAAAAATCATCCCTGAATATGGGCCTGTATTCCCATCAATTATTTTGGCTTTGCCATGAAATGCTGAGCCAAGAAGTTAAGAGGCATCCTGCAAACCCATGGAAACTGAAAAGTGGGCAAGGAGTAAACAAGACACTTTGCATCACTAACAAAGGAGTTCATCAGTAAGGACTAGTTTCTCTGCAAACTGCCTTTCAAAATGTAAACATACTGAGATTAATCAAGACAGTTATACAACACATAAGTAGCTAACAAAAAATACTTAAGGAAAATTAAGAGCCAGGAAACACTGTTCCACTGCAAACTCCAAGTGACAATCCTGATGGCCTCTTCCTGACTCCTTTGTTAGTAGGCTACCTTCACTAGCAGGTTGACATACAAGTATGAAACCAAAAATACATTTGTGCATAGCAAAACTCCATACTACAGCCCTCTCCCACATAAAAGCTATTTGTTCTACAGCATACACAGTGCTCTCTTTCAGCTTTTCCCAGTTAGGGGTTGCCACAGTGGAACTCCGGTCCGCTAATGATTGGCAGTTGATTTTTACATGCCGAGTTGCCAGCCCTGATGCACAACCTTCAACGAAAGTACGCCCATTCACGCATGTCTCCACGCAGAAGATGCTCTAGCTGAGAATCAAACCGGAAAGTGTCTTACTGTGAGGCGACAACGCTACTGCAGCACCACCACTGCGGATTCTACAGCATACACAGTAAACACCAAAATTAAAGCAGCAGCATATATATGACAATACTCTCACTACAACCCATTTACCGGTTAGCTAATAACATAATATGGACACATTTATCTTCTCTGCATGATCAACTGTACCCAACTTCATGTATGCATCTGCACAATTGACACTTCATCTTCTTCAAAGTAGTGTATTTCAAGGTCGTCAACCCCCGAAACAATTTGTATACCATTACCATGGCTTACATGGGGTGTATCTAATAACAAACAAGTACGACCTACTCCTATTCCCCAGTACACTTTGTCCTCAGTGTGGTCTTTACTTCACTTTTAATGGAATATAAAGAATCACTGCATTAGTCCTCGACTTTACTTTAAAACACATGGCATGCAGAGGTTTCCTCTGCAGTAAATGATTGAATGGAATAGACTCAAGTGTAACCATCATGGCCTAATTAAGAAACATAGAAAATGGAGAACTGACAGTTTTGCATGCTCTAGTTGTAAATATTATCCATTTAAACACAATGTGTGATTTTATAACAATATAAAGTTAGCCAATATCACTAGTTGTAACCACTTGGTTCCGAATTCTACACGATTAACATTAACATACCTGTCATTCATTTAACACGTCCACTATGATGTGACTGTTAATAAGACATGCTTATTAACATCTCTATAAATGTAACAAGACTAACTTGTATAAAATCAACTGAATCTAAGCAATACCTATCTGCCTGGATGATTCATCTCCAATAAAGATATGAAACCACAGCAGCAGCAGCCTCACCTCAGAGTTTTTTTAATATGGTGAACATAGCCTGATTAACCCTTGAAGAAGAGGTTATGAAGGCATAGTGAGCAAAACCATAAGAACAGAACACATACGAACATATCAGCTAGTTAAACAACGATATATTCTACCAAGAAATTTTAAATACGTACTCCCTTGTGCACACTAAAAATGAATACAGAAACCCCACATTCTTGAAAAGCACGCACACACACACACACATACATGACCACAAACACACACACTACCTACCATTTCACGTTACTTACTTCTTAAAAAATAAATCCAGCCAGGAGCGATAATCCAGCCAGGCGAGCCTTCTAAATAAATCCTAACTCCAGAAACAGCGAGCGATAATGCATCCAGCCAGAGCCTTTTAAATAAATCCTTTCCAGCTCTGGCGAGCGATAACACATCCACAAACAGCCAGGCGAGCCTTCTAACAGACAAACAGCCAAGGCAGGAGCCTTCCCTTCTAAATTTCTGTTCCCGCTCACAAAACATTTAAAACAGAGCTGGAAATACTTGTGCACACTGTGCGAGCTCTATTCCGATAGGCTGGTAGCCCTGATGGAGCTGCCGTCATCGCACGCGATGACGTCAGCTTACAGAGTGAAAAATAAAAAAAAAAACAAAGCGAGGAAAAGAAAAAAAAATCGGAAATGAAGGGTGCCACTCAGGAATCGTGGCACCCCATTATTTGGACCCCAAAACTCTGTAAAAACCGAGTAATTCAGGACAGTTGGGAGGTATGCCTGGTATCCAAAATCCACAATGGATTTCAGCCCTACCACAGTACTACGTCCACACTAATGAGTTTCACAAACATCATTAATCAAAATAGGAACAATGGTGAAATAGTATTCTCCATCTTTCTAGATCTATCAAAAGCATTTGATACCGTCTGTCATAACAAACTTATACAAGTACTCTTAGAACTAAACCTTAGTCAATCCACACTTACTTGGTTCAAAGACTACTTAACAGTGTGCCAGCAAGCTGTAAAATGGCAATAAAGTAATCTACTCTACTGCCCATTACTCTGAGAGTACCATTATATTTCATTTTAGGTCACCTACTTTTCACACTTTTCACTAACAATTTACACACTCCTGCCCTGCATGCCTCCCTAGTACAATATGCAGATGATTCTACTAACACAGCAGTCCTTATCTGCAGTTGAAACATGGCTTTCTGAAGCTCAACTTATTCTAAACCCCAACAAGATCAAACGTATGATATTTCAACCCACTAGAGGTATACATCCCCCCTCTCTGTTTAAGATCACATCTACAAACAATACCATTTGTCCTGTTTCCTAGACAAAACTTCTGTCTGCTGTTATTGACAGTGGTATGATATTCGACCTACACAGAGCCCAGACAGTCGAGAAAGTAAATAAAAAACTTGGTACTCTTTACAGAAATCGGCAATACCTAACCAATAGCACAAAGCCACCACTGCAAGAACACACCTGATCTCCACATTCCTATATGCCTCACCCATTCCGGCAAACATAAAAAAAAAAAAAAATCAGACCTAGCAAAATTAGATGCCGGCTATAAGATCACAAAGTTTGCAACAGACTCCAACTTTAGAACACACCATTGCCTTGCACTCAAACTACTTAACTGGCTAGAACTAACTCAGCTATCAACTTACAACTAACTTACTCTGCCCCATGCACTTCTAAATCAATCTGAAAAAATAAAAGTGCTCTGCAAAACCTTCTACTCCCCTACACTAGTACCTGCTCTTTACATTCAAATAATAAATCGTTCTTAAAAGTTACCAAATCCAATAATGCTGCTGGAGACTCTGTCTGTTCCACATTCGTAGCCAAAATCTGGAACTCATTGTTGACAGATATGGACAACGACAGACGCTCTGCTATTTAAAAAATACTCAAATCCCATTTATTGAATACAAAGCAATGCTTATGCACCAATCTTGGCTAAAGAACATTTTGTAAGATTTACCATCACATGAATAGAAGGACATGTTATGAGTTCCTTCCTGCAACGCCCCCCGCTATCTAACTCCTCTAGCCTCTCTTCCTTATTCTCCTTATCTTTCCAGCCATACTTTCCGTTGCAATAATTAATCTGACTCCGTCTCTGCCCCCAAACTTCCTGCAACTTTTCTGAATTAGTAACTAGTCTATTATCATTTTACTATTATCTCTTCCTGATAATACAGTATGATTTACCATATTATCTCTCCATAGTTATGCACATACATAAAGTTTTTTAACAGACAGAAATATTAGTATCTACTATTATTAGAAATGTGTATTAACTGTAGTCTATATGTGTAAAATGGATGTATTAAGAACTCATCGTTTGTAATATTCTGTATCTGTGTGTTACTTCTGTGATGTAATGTTTTAAAATTTTGTACAATTATTCTATTGTAAATGTGGAGCTTTTCACCTTGCACCTCTGCTGAAAAAGGACCTGTGTCGAGTCAGACTTTCTTGGTAAATAAATGTAAGATAAAATAATAATAAATAAACAAATTCAGTAATATTATTTTTTATAGTGTTTTGCTATCCTCCCTATATGCTTTTCAGGTTTATCTGGGTTTTCTTCCATTAGTTCTTCTTTTTGTCTTTTTTTAACCTTGTTGGTAATCTCATGAATACCATTGTTGGTACCAGTCTATCCCTTTATACTTTGCCTTTCCTACCCTTTTAACGGCATCTTTCCTACCATTGCTGGTAGCTTTTTCTGTTTAAAAAAAAAAAAAAAAAAAAGGTAGTGATGGCTGAAAAAACATCTGGCTTTAAGAAATGCATTTCCATTTGGCACAAAATTCCAAATTCTGATGCCCACAAGGAGTGTGTTTATTGTCTAGGAGAGGCATATATTTCCATTGATTGCTCTATTGAGCTGTTTTCAACCCTAGAGCAAATTCTGACAGGAGAAACAAACTGGTTCTTTAGGGACTGCTGCCTCTGTCTTCCTGTTCTTCGTCAGGAGCTCAAAACCCCAGTAAACACTCTAAGACTTCTTTGGAGTCTTGAAAGAAATCCCCTACTCCATCTATGAGCCTCCTAAGAAGAACTTCAGATCCAGCTTCTTCAGATCCTATAAGAAGCCCATTGAATCTTAAGTCCTCAGATCAAACTGTCATATTGATAAAGTCTCCTAAACAGCTCTCAGATCAAAAGACCTCGGATGATACCAGGTTGCTGGTGAAAGCGCTCAGTCTTCACTTTTGGAATAAATTTTTACAACTTTTGTGCCTTGGTGCTCGTGCCTTCCTTGCTTACACTGTGGTGGAGTTTACACGTCCATTTTCGTGTTTGGATCCTGATTTTGGTATTCTTTTGTGGTGTTTGACCTCGGAAATGACTACTTTGTCTAAGTCTCCACAAACTGACTCATCTGGGTTCACAGTTGATCCAGTATCCTCTTGGCTCAATTTCCCCTTTCATCAAACTACACCAAGCAGAGGTTTGAGGCCACAGTCCACTACCTCATCTGTGAGATCCTCCAGAATGGTTCCGGGGCCGATGTGGATAGGAGGATGGAAATAGTCCTCAGAGCTCAAATTCAGATGGGAGTTATTTCAGCTTCGTCTGCCATTGGATCCATGAGCCCTCTCTCTACCTCCCATGTAGTCATATATCCTTTTCTGATCCATCCTGTGACTTCACATCCCTCAGATCTGAGAGCCCCGAGAGAGTCAGTGTCAGATCTGAAAACAGCCAGGTCTTCAACTCTGACAATTTTCCTGACTGGTTCTGCTCCTATCTTCTCTTCAGATTGGGATAACTCCCAGAGCCAAGGCATTGGAGTTGGACCCAGGAGACCAGTGTTGACTGTGATGTTGTCAGAGTCGCCCTTGCCTCTCGGAGCTTTGGCACTAAGATATTTCATGTCTGGCTCCTTCCTTGAGGCATGGATCAGGGCAGAGTCGATGCTTGGCTGCTTTGCATGTTTCAGCCCTGCTGCAGCCGACCATGTCTTCTCCCAGTCCATCTGCTTTCCTGGTACTGGAGAGAACCTTCTCTCACCCAAGAGATCTACTCTCTCTGTCTCTCTCTCTCTCTTCCTTGGATCCTGTACCTTTTCCTCCAGCAAGTCCAAGCTCTGATCCCATCAGTCCTATTCCACAGGGACAACCAGTACCAACTAACATGCAGACAGCTTCCCTACAGGAAATTCCCCTGTCTTCAGATATCTCTCCAGAGTATCCCACTGAGGAGGTTCCCCAGAAGAGAACATGCAAAAGGAGGCACATAGATTCCCCTGTGGAATCTCTCACAGGGGATACTGACTTTGAGGAAGGGGGAGTGGTCCCCCAGATCTCCACCAGATGATATCTTATTTGGAGACATCCTAGAGATACTTAAGCAAAAGAGTAGATGGTATTCAGATACTTCCGCCCTATAGGAGTCAGTCTTTCTGGAAGCTTTTGGTTTCGGCCCATCTATGTCTTGCGTGACTCCTCTGGCTGATGAGCTTATAGACCTAGCCTCTCACTGGGCATTGAAGAAGCCAGACTCTGTTCAACCAATTCCCCGATGTACAGATAAAATTTTGGCACCACCGAAAGACAGACCCCATTGGAGCAAAGGAGTCCCAGTTAATGGTATGGTGTGGCAGCAGCCACAAAAAAAAGTGAGCTGAATAGTGAAGGGAAATGGACAAATCTGGGAAGCACGTATTTGTTTCAGTTACCTTTGCTCTGAGGTTTCTGAATTAATTAGTGCACTTTACAAGGTTTTAGAGGGATTTGACCAAGGAGCTCTCCAAATCCTTCTCAGAGTCCATGTCTGTGGAGGACTTTAAGAGATCATCTTCTCAAATGGCCACTCCATTATCCATTTCCAGTGCGTCCATGAGGTTTATGTCCCATGCTGCAGAGGGTAGCTCTTGGGCCGCTGGTTCAGGCATTGCTGTTAGGAGACACGCCTAGATGTGGTTTTGCAATTTTGTGGAGTCTTTCAAGTCTTCTTTCATCAATGCTCCTTTTGACAGAACATCCTTGTTCAGCCATTCTGTGAAAGAAACTGTTTCCCAGAGTTAACAGGAAGGAAAGACCCTGTCTACCATAGTGATTTGCTTTTCTACCCCTCTCTGATCCTTTTACTGGAGTCAAAGAGGTGGCAAGAAAATGTGGTTCCATAAATCCCAGGGATCTTTCCATGATTCATGCGGGGACAAATCTTCCAGGGACAGCGGTGGGAGCTCAAATGGAAGATACCATCCTTGCAGCAGAGGGGGCCCAAAAAAATAGGGTTTCTGAGATTCTTTTCTGGTTAGACCCTTTTAGTTCTCCTGAAGGGTTGCTCAACTGCTCACCTGTGGAAGCAGTTGGAGGGTAGCTTGTCCCTGCAACCAGATGCCCGGGCTTCAATAACAAAAGATTCTTGGATGCTAAAAATAATATCCAGAGGTTATTTCATACAATTTTTCCAGATTCCCCCAGCCAAAAGAAGAACGCTTCCTAATATCCAGCCCAGTCAGAGAGAAGCTGCAGCTCAAGAGATTCAAAAGCTGCTGGGCAAAAGAGTCCTCCAGGAGATCACACCAGACCAAAGAGGATTTGGAACTTACTGAATGTGCTTTTTTTTGCCAAAGAAGACAGAGAACTTGCGACCAATTTTGGATCTAAGCAACCTGAACCAGTTTGTGAAGTAGTCACAAGGGTCACAGTTCAGTCTATCCTGCCCTTTTTGCTTATGGATGATTGGATATTGATCTTCAGGATGCGTACTATCATGCCAAGATGAACAGATGCTTCCAAGGATACCAGAACTTTTGGCTGGGGCCACTCACTATCAGTTCAGATCCCTGTCCTTGGATATCACTACAGCCCCCAGGATGTTTACCAAGTGTATAGCAGTGGTAGCAGCTCAAATGAGACTGCTGAGTGTTTCCATATTTAGAAGACTTGCTCCTCACCTCCTCAACCAGGCATCTTTTAGAACAGTCTCGGGACTATTTGCACCAACCTTGTCAAACACTAGGCATTTTCAGTCATCATCTCCAAATCAAAATTCCAACCAGTACAGAGCCTGGAATTCACTGGTGCCCAGTTGAATACAGGAAGTCATATTGCCACTCTTCCTGCACATCGTGTGAATACAGTCTAGTTCCAGGTACAGCAAATTCTTGTTCATCCTGCCCCTCCACCCAGACTTGTTCTCCATAACCTTAGTTTCAATGGCACTTTACTATGCGTGTTCTCCACTGAACTCTGGCTGTTCAATGGTCTATTTTGCAACATCCTGTGTCCTTCACAGTCAAACTCACTTGAGTTTGCAAAAATAGTCTCCACTGGTGGATTCAGTTGGATGTGATTTACCTTGGCCATCCCTTTATTCTGCCTCCTCTACTGGCCACTATGACCATGGACACCTCCCATTTGGGATGGTAGGACTTTTCTTGGGACAGATGGTCCAAGGCACATGGTCCCCCCCAAGAGACCAGTTTGCACATCAGTGTCCTAGAGATGAGAGTGGTTCTATTAGCATTGCAAGCGTTTCAAGATGTTCTCCTTGTAGGGACCATTGTAATACAAACCAACATCATTTGTGGTCTGGTAGATCAACAGACAAGAAGGAACCCAGTGTTACCCCCTTTGTTGAGAAACAATGAGAGTGTTTCAGGGGTGATCTCCTCAAACCACTTTCTTATGGCAAGTTATATTCTAGGGAAATCCAACATACTCGCAGACAAACTAAGAAGGTCCATTTTTTTTAACCTCATGAGTGTCTGTCAAACAATCAGTGATGGAGAAGATTTTCTGTTGTGGGGCCGGCCTTGCTATGATCTCTTTGCATCTTTCCACAACAACAAGTGCAGTAGATATTTTGCTCTAATCCCCCTTCGGGGGAGTCACTGAGAGATGCTTTAGTCCACATTTGTCGCTCCGGTCTCCATTATGCCTATCCCTCGTTACCTATTATTCCAAAATTCTTACAGAAAGCACAAAGGTTGAAGACCTCATTTATCATCATTGCTCCCTTCTAGCCTTGCCAAGTGTGGTTCCTCTTCCTTTGGTCTAATCTTCAATATCCACCATGGATACTGGACCCCAGTCCAGACCTTCTCTCACATCCCTCGGAGATGAAACATTCTAGTATTCCAGGCCTCAAACTAACCGCATGGTTTCTCCAATTCCATTAATAGCTAGACAGCTCAGGCTTTCCCTCCAGTTCAGCATATACTTTTATATTCCCAGAAAGCTTCTGCAAGGAAGATCTACAAAAGTAAATGGAAAAGATTTTCAATTTGGCTTTTAAGGAAGAAATTGACCCTTTTACTGCTCCTATTTCTTTGGTTATAAAATTCTTAGCCCCTGTTTTTTCAGGAAGTTGCTTGTTTCTCCACAATCGAAGTACATTAAGCAGCCATATCAGATTTTCATTCAGTATGAAAAGCTTTCGCTTTAGCTTATTCCAAATTGTGCAAGGCTTTTCTAAAAGGCACCTTCTTAATCAGGCTCCCAGTGAAAGATCCATCAACTTGGGAACCTTCAGCTAAAACTGATTTAGTTTTTGTCTTGGAAAACAGCTTTTCTAGTAGCAATTACATCTGCATGGGGAATTTCAGAACTCTTCACCCACATCCCCTTACATTATTTTTCACAAAAGCAGTTACACTTTATTAACCAATCCATCCTTCTTACCAAAAGTAGCCTCTGAATTGAATGCCAATCAAACAATTCATTTTCCTATATTTCTTCCCTAATTTTTCAAATATCGAAGAGTATATGCTACATCTTTTAGATGTACATAGGCAACTACATTTTTATCTGCACAGGACAAAGGATTTCAGGAAATCAGAACAGTTGTTTGTTTCTTTCTCACCAAACAGACTGGGTTTACCAGTTTCTAAAGTTACCCTAGCAAAATTGATTACTGATTGCATTTTTTTCCAATATATACTCAGCAAGACCTCTCCTTATCAAAGTCTTCTAAGGCTCATTCAACTAGATCCATGGCCAATTCTTGTGCCTTCTGGTTCAGAACTTTTATTGATGACACTTTTGCAGAAGTTACCTGGTCTAATGCTCATACCTTTATTACTCACTACAAATTAGATTTGATTTCTAGAACCAGAGCTGCTTTTTGTTCAGCAGTTCCCTGGATATCCTTTTATGAGAGCCACCCAAGATTCATGTAGCTGGGGACTTTGTCCCATATACTGAGGAAGAATGAAAAGGACAACATCAGATATTAAAGTTATGTACTCGCCATAATTGTGCATCTGTGTTGCCCATTTTCAATCTTCTTCAGCTCCCCACCCTCCTCCCCCCTTCCTGTCATCATCTGGAGTGACCTGATGGATATTTTGCAACCTTGAGTTCCAGGTTTGAGCTGTAGCTTAGTGTTACTGACTTTTTCCTACTCTGTCTTAGGATCTGTAAGGCAGCAAACTCTGTCTGAGGTATTGTAGATTAGCTGGGGCGTTGCAGATAGAGGGCGGAGCCTGAAAGTTGGATCCGTATGTCTGTGATACACAGCTGAGTCAGCTCTAAGGTCGGATCCTTAACCCATATATTGAGGAAGAATTAAAATGGACAACACAGATGCATGGTTATGATCAGTATGTAACTTTAATTTAGTATAGACTGCAGTATATGCTAGATACTTGTATGCATTTTGCTTGAACTTGATACTGTGACTGCAGATCTATACTTCTTTGTGTCCTGTTCTGTATGTCACCTATTATATATCAGTAACATTTGGACAAAGCTTTCATAATTGACTATGCACTGCTGTTTACATGCGTTTTTAAACTTTACAGTCAATATTTGTTTGCCTCTTACTTTCTGAGGTCATGGATAATATTATGCCAGTTTACTTACCCAGTTGTAAAATAAATTAAGCCCAGGTTATGATCATGCTATTCTGTTGGTATATGCCACATGTCTTTCACATTGTGCAGCTTAATTCATCTGTGAGATTCTTGTTTTATATATATATATATATATATATATATATATATATATATATATATATATTTGCATTAACTTTGCCTATAATAAAATTCATTGCCCCCCCCCCACAAATGCTTATAATAAAATTTATCATCTTCCCCCACAAACAAAAGGGCATAATCTTGCAGCTTATCACACATGAAATCCTCAAAACCACGGGTTCCATCTACATGCCTGTCTAAAAAATTAAAAATGGATCATACTGCATGCTCTCTCTGGCATCCATAGTAACTACTGCACCTTTGGTTTCATCAGAAAAATGATTTTCTTTATCACATAGGAGCAATCTAATGTCTAACACAAATATAGTCAGCAGACCTTTCAAAGGTTTCTTACTCCATTATTGCCAGCAGCTCAGTGCAATGTATCAGCTAACCAGTTCACTTTCCATACAATCATGATTCTGTCCCTCCATATCGTGCATTCAGTTCCCTCCACAGCTTTATGAGTGGCATAGCCTTTATGTCCTACCTAAGTCCAGTTATCATGCTTTTGCTTACCAAATAGCTTGTATTTAGTAGCTGTAACCATCTCTTCAGCGGAATTATTTGTATAAAATATTCTGGGAGAAAAAGGGAGAATTGCGATCAGTCTTTGTAAACCATTGTTTATTTGATTTGTTTACTGGGAAGTGGGTGGTTGAAAAACCCTTTGCAGCAATGACCCAGGCCAAAAAGCAGTGTGGTGTTACAGATATACACTAGGCATCATTTTAACATAACATAAAAATAATCATTGAGTATTTATAGAATGGTAGCTAAATTTTAAATATCAGTTGCTATGAACAAGGTATGTCAAGCAAAGTCTACAAAATTTACATTTTACTTGTACATCACTGTGATGTGCTTGAAAAACCTAGCTACTAATAATGGAAAGGAATAATAAATATATATGAAGATATATTTCAGTGTAATGAAGATGTAGTTTAAAAATCAGTGTGAGGGTCACTCTAAAAAAATGAAGAAAACGAAGAAAGTCAAATCAAATTAAATAAAGCAAATAAGAATGAAATGTTGGAAAATTTACTGAATAATGTGAATGGTTATTTCTATTATTCGTTAGTAAATACGGTCTACCTTATTTGCTAATTTATCACTGACACACTTGTAAGTAAGCCATAGGTACCTTATCTTTACTTTAACTTCTAGATAAAAATAAATGTTATCAGAAGTATAGCTTTCCTTACAAACTCTACCCATCTGCTGCAAACCCTGTGGTCTCTCATGATTTGCCATTTAGTAGTGAAGTCAAACTATGTTTAGGGTAACAACTAGTCCAATGCAAAAAAATAAAAAAGTATTAGTTGATATTCATTATTCCCACTGCTGCATTACCATTTAGCTCGTTTCACAAACATCTAGCTTCCCCCCACAACTTCATTCTAATTGCTGATTGTCAAGTCCCAAGGAGGGAAATCAGCATTCAACGTGAAGTTTCTTCGGTACTTTCTTACTTTCTTGAGGAAGAGCATCTTTAGTGTTTCATGGCATCAACAGTCGACTTAAAGTTTTGTTTCTGGCAGTATTGGAAGCTTCCTATCAGGTCCCGTTGACTTAGCTACTGGTATTGATTGACCTATACAGGGTATGATGTTGAGCTTGTGTAAACTTTACATTTTGTGATTAAAAGTTATATTTTGAAACAGTCAAGAATGTGTTTTTCAGTATAGTGCCTATATTCTCTTCGTGACAACCTACCTGACTTTTTTCTTTTTCTTGTTGTGATCTAACTTAGTAAAAAGAGTGTTGACAGGAAATCTGATTGTTGCTTGTGCTTCTACTTTCTGTAGGGGCTGAGACAAGAAGTGTGAGTGTAAATGTGCTGCTTGTGTATACTAGGTGGTAATTTAGCTTCTGACTGACTTGCTACAGTATTTGCTGTTATTGGGATCAATAACAAACATACCTTTAGGGTAGTCAAACAGGATGATCTGCTGGAATTCCTCCCTGTGTAGATCACCATAGACAAAATCCTGTACCATATCCTAGCCAGTTATAGGTCACCCTCCATGTCCCAAGAAGTTCACAATGCATACTTGGGCCTACTGGAGACACTTACCATCCAACCTACCACCCTTCTCATGGGAGATTTCGTTACTCCCCCACCTCCTCATAGATACTCTTCTGATGAGATTGAGTTTTTAGATGTGCGGCTTAAGAAATCAGATTTGAGACATGTATCCACCTGTGTATATTGGAAACCTACCAAGAAGAACAATTTCCTGCACAAAGGTAGCATGCACTCTGACACGTCACACATAATGTACTGAAAGGACAGGTTTACAGGCTAATGAGATTGTATAACAATGACTCCCAAATAATTACAGCGATTTCTTCCCTCAAACAAGAATTTTTGGATAGGGGTTACAACGAACCAGAGATTGACTCTTGTATCTCAGAAGCTTGGACACAAAGGGTAGACATATGTAGGCCTTATTTTGCAGATACAGTGGTGTCAGACATATTACAAACACAGCCAGATAGTACATACACCTTTAGGGTCTCACTACAATACTCAAGTGATATAATAGTTACTGTAGTATTATTTAGAGTAATTGGAACTTATTACACACTATACCAGAGTTAAAGGGAAAATAGATGAAACACCACATTTCTCTTTTAAGAATAATAAGTCCCTGAAGAAACACCTTTGTTATAAATCTCATCAGCATACAAATGGAGTCAAATCGAGCAGACTGGGTACTTTCTCTTGTAGGGTTTGCTTAGCTTGTAAGTACATTTATACTGGACCAGGGTATATGCACCCAAATAACGGCTTCAAAATATATTTAGATTTCTATGCAGATTGTAAGACCACCAACACTGTTTATTTTACTTTTTGTCAGACTTGCCATGCTTTCTACATAGGCAAGACCAATAGGTCTTTAAAGGAAAGACTCCTTGAGCATTACAGAGATATTAAGAACAAGAGAGAGAATAATGCTTTAGCCCAACACATTAACCAATATGGTTCTGCACACATCTTTAAATTTTTTGTACTTCAGATTTTAGATGTAGGCATGAGGGGTAGAGATTTCGTGAATCGAACTGAGGCAGCTGAACAAAAATGGATTCTGCTGTTTAATGCAGAGCAACCCCCAGGCTTAAATGGGATTTTTACACTTAAATCTTTTTTGAAAGCACGCCCCTTAAAACACTAATGGTTTATGTTTTTATTATTATTTGTTATATGGCTGCTGTATTTTTATCTCTTGTATTTTATTAACAAGACTTTCTAGTGTATTGCATCACTAGTTTGTCAAGCGCTTTTTAAATGCTGATTGTTTTGTTTTGGCAGCTGATTGACTGACCTTTCATATAAATGCTGTTTGGTTTTACAATTAGTTTGTCTGAGGAAGTGATGTGATAATCGGGAAAGTGCTCACTCTGTTTATATTTTTTGGTAATAAAGTGTGTTTGCTTTTAGCGTTGTAGGCTCACTACATTATTTTATTTCTTTACACCTCTACAGCACCCCACTGAAGAGGTCCCCCAGAAAAGGTTGTGCAAAAGGAGGCACTTAGATTCCCCTCAGGAATCTTCAACTGAAGACACCGATTTTGATGAAGGGAAGGCGTCCCCAAGATCACCACCAATAGACATCTCCTTTGGAGACATTCTAGAAATCCTACACCAAAAAGGTGACCGGTCCTCCAACCTTCTCAGGAGGAATTGCTGTCCCTAGAAGCCTTTGGGGTCTGGCCATCTACATCTTAGGTTATCCTCCCTGGTGGATGAGCTTATAGATCGTGTCTCCCACCAGGCATGGAAGGAACCAGATACCAGATTCCTTGGTGTCCAGATAAGATCCCTGAAGCACCAAAAGATAGACAGTTTTGGAGTAAAGGAGTCCCCGTAGATGCCATGGTTATTGCAGCAACAGCCAGAAAGGAGCTGGCTGAAAAGAGCTCCTCTGTCCAACCCCCAGGAGAAATTGTAGGACATTGGACAGATATGGGAAGTGAGTTTATGCCTTAGCAACCTTTGCCTTCTATCTGGCACACTTCAGTAGATTACAAAGAATCTTAGTTAAGGAACTCTCTAACTGTACCCCTGGATCCATGTCAGTAGAAGAAGAGAAGACTTAGTCCTCTTGACTGGCCACCCTACAATCTATATTTAAGGCGTCCATGAGGCTAATCTCTTATGCAGATGAAGGTTTCTCTTGGGATGCAGGTTCAGGCTTAGCCATTAGGAGACATGTCTGGATGCGGTTGTGTGGTTTTGCGGAGCCCTTTAAAGCATCATTCATCAGTTCTCCCATTTGTGGATCTTCTCTGATTGGGCCTAGTAATAGAGAGACACTTTGCTGCATGAGCAGGATGGAACAACCTTGTCTCCTATGGGAATCTGTTTTTCTACTCTGCAGAGACCTTTTTCTAGGAATCAACTTGGTGGTAAGAAGATTTGGTTCTGGAAATCTCAAGGAACTTTTCAAGACTCACATGGAGATTTTTCTCCCAGAGGCAAAGGGGGAATGGAAGACGCCACCCATGCAGAGGGGGTCTGCAAAACCAAGGATTCAGAGATTCCTTTGCGGATAGACCCTTTCAGTGCTCCTGAAGGGTTGCCCGACTGTTCTTTTCTGGAGGCAGTCAGGGGCACTTATCTTTGCACCCAAAAGCCTGGACAGTCATCACAAAAGATATGTGGATGCAAAGGATCATAGCCAGAGGATATTTCATTACCTTTTTACAACTTCCCTCAGTGAAAAGAAAACATCTCCCCAATGTTCAACCCCGTAAGAGGGAGTTAGCATTGCTAGAGATTCAATAGCTGCTAGATAAAAGGGCCATCTAAGAGGTCCCACCTTACCAAAGAGGATCTGAATTTTACTCAAGGTTCTTTTTAGTGTCAAAGAAAATAGGGGACCTGAGACCTATCTTGAATCAGTTTGTTAAGAACTCCAAGTTCCGGATGGTCATGTTTCAGTCCATTCTGTCTCTGCTACAGAAGAATGACTGGATCTGGTCTGTATAGAAATTCAGGATGCGTGCTAGCACATCAAAATGAACAGACGCGATCTAAGATACCTACGCCTCTGGCTGGAAGACAGTCATTTTCAGTTCAGAGCCCTGCCCTTCGGTCTCACCCCCCCCCCCCGGTGTTCATCAAATGCATGGCAGTGGTAACGGCCATCTCAGACTTCATGGATTCAGAGTATTTCCTTATTTAGATGACTGGCTCCTCACCATACCAGCCAGGCATCTCCTAGTAAAAGCCAGGGGTTGCTTACTCCAATTATCTCAATTCTTGGGGATTGTAATCAGTTTTTCAAAGTCCCATCTTCAACCACTTCAAGTCTTGGAGTTTATAGGGGCTCACCAAATACAGTCAGTCATCCTGCTCTTTTACCACAAAACAGAATTCTTACCTTGAGATTGCACATCAGACAGATTCTTTCTTAATTCTCTCCCCCAGCAAAAATGGTTCTTCAAGTTTTACGCTCAATGGCTCCCGCTCGTCTTCACATGCAAATCCTCCAGTGGACTCTAGGAGTTCAGTGATCCATTCTTCGTCAACCTTTACAACATCCTATAAAACTATCTCAAGTCTGAAAAGACTCCAAACTGTGTTGGCTTCATTCCAAAGAAATTTGTTCCCCAAATGCCACATTGACTATGGATGATTCCCAGTTGGGGTGGGGATTGGGGGCATTTCTTGGGACAGACTATTCAAGGCACATGGTCCCACAGAAAAGACCCGATTGCATATAAATATCTTGATGATGAGAGTGGTCCTCTTGGCATTGCAGGCCTTTCAACCCTCTTCTTCTTCTCAAGACAGTTGCTATCCAAACAAACAATACATCAGTGTTATAGTACATCAACAAACAAGGGGTTAACCAGATCATACTCCCTTTGCCAAAAAGCAATGAGAATCTAGCATACACCAGGGAAATCCAGCATTCTAGACGACAAGCTCCGCAAGGCTATTCTGATCCTTACGAGTGGTCTGTCAATCATATAGTGGCAAAAATGATCTTCTACAAATGGAGACAACCTTGCAGTCACCTATTTGCATCTCTCCTCAACAACAAGTGCAGCAGGTCTTTTGTCCTAATTCCCCCCTCAGAGGCAGTCACCAGGAGATGCTGTAGTCCACACTTGGCCCTCTGGTCTCCTTTATACTTTTCCTCCCCTACCTCTAATCCCCAAATTTCTCCAGAAAGCACTTAGGTTGAAGTGCAAATTAATCCTCAATACTCCCTTTTGGCCTCGGCAAGTTTGGTTCCCCTTCCTATGGTCTCACCTAATATGTCCCCCTTGGACACTGGACCCCATCCAGATCTACTGTCACATCCCTCAAGGATGATTCATCTGGACATTACAGGTCTCAAACTGACCCAATTGTTTCTCCAATTCCAATGGTGGCTAGACATTCCAGGCTTTCCTCTCGTGTTTGCTAAATTTTATTCTCATCTCCTGGCTTTCCTCTCGTGTTTGCTAAATGTTATTCTCATCTCAGAAACCATCTACAAGGAAGATTTATAAGAGTAAATGGAAGAGATTATGTTTTTGGGCACAACAGAGAGAGTTGGATTCTTTCACCACTCCAGTCCCTGCTGTTTTAGATTTTCTTGCTTTGATTTTTCAAAGTAGTGCTAGTTTTTCTACCATCAGAGTTCAGCTGGCAGCCATCTCCAACAATCACATCGAAGATAATGCTTCCCTTTAGCCTCATCCAAGTTATGTAAAGCATTCTCTAAAGGTACCTTTTTATTTAGGCCTCCATTAAAGTATCCAACTCCATCTTTGGATCTTACAGTTGTGTTACCGAGTTTAATATGATCCCCCTTTCATCCTTCGGCTAAGTCAGATCTCACATTTCTTTATTGGAAAACTTGTGGCTGTAACTTCTGCGTGATGAGTCTCTGAACTCCAAATACTCTCTTCAAAACCACCTTATTTGATTTTCCATAAAGATAGGTTTACTTTAGGTACTAAACCTTCCTTTTTACCCTAAACTGCCCCTGAAACAAACATCAATCAAGTGATCAACTTGCCAATTTTCTTACCAAAATTTGACAACAAAGGAGAATACATGCTTCAACTTTTAGTTGCACATAGACAACTTTGTTTTTATCATCACGGGATGAAATCATTTAGAAAAACTGACCAATTGTTTCCTTTTCCAATAAAAAAAAATTGGGAAAACTGGTATCCAAAACTAAACTAGCCAAATGGATAACATATTGTATTTCATATGTTTATACTTTGAAAGGCTAACCTTGCTAAAACATCCTAAAGCACACTCAGTTAGGTCAATGACTACATTAGCTGCTTTTTGAGCCAGAGTTTCTATTGATGATGTTTGTGCAGCTGCCACTTGGTCTAATGCTCATACATTTATTGCTCATTGCAAGCTGGTTATCATCTCCAGAAACAGGGCTGCATTGGGTACTGCGGTTCTCAGGAAGATCCTTTCATGAGGGCCATCCAAAGTTACCATAGCTGGGGACTCTTTTCCATTTGCTGAGGAATGAATGAAAATGACATCATCAGATATAAAAGTTATGTATGCGCCTTAGCTATGCATCTGTGTTGTCCATTTTCATTCTTCCTCAACTTTTCCCCAGCTTCCCCATTCATGTCTTTGGTAGTGACCTGATGAAGTTTCTTGTTAAGAGCCACAGTTCTTGTTTGAGCCCCTATTCTTTTACAATACTATTTCTCTGTATTATTATTATGCACTCTCCAAAGCTAAGAATACAGCATCCATGGGACCAGATGACATCCCAGGCTGTGTACTACATGAACTACAAAATGAACTGGCACCTCACCTAAATTTCATGTTTAATCATAGCCTCACCTCAGGCTTTGTGCCCACTGAGTGGTGCACAGCTACAGTTATCCCGCTCCACAAGGGAGGATCCGCCTTGGATCCCGGGAACTACCGTCCCATCAGTCTGACAAGCCTGATCTGCAAGGGCATGGAATGCATTATCATGGAACTTGTAAACAAAGACATTGGCAACCTTCAAACACTGAACCCCACCCAGTTTGGGTTTGTGAAGGACCGATCTTGTCTCCTGAATCTGATTGACTTCTTCGAATCAGTCTTCAGAGCTGTGGACGAGGGTAAGGTGGTCCACACAGCCTATCTGGACATCGCCAAGGCCTTTGACACCATCCCCCACTCTGGAATGATAGATAAACTTACTAAGCTGGGCATAAATCTCTACGTCACTCGATGGGTTGCCAACTGGCTTACTGACAGAACCCAGACTGTAAAAGTAGCCGACTCCAAATCCAGCTTTAGACAAGTGGAGTACCTCAGGGTTCAGTCCTGGGACCATTCTTGTTTGGCATCTACTTCTCTGAAGTACAGACCAACACTAAGGGACTGTGGCTAATAAAGTTTGCAGATGACTACAAACTGGGAGCCATTATTGAATCCCCAAATGATGTGGATATTCTACAAAAGGGCCTTACAGAAACAGATGCCTGGTGCCAGAGCCATGGGCTCAAGCTTAATGCCAAGAAATGTATAGTTATCCCCTTTGGAAAAAAACATGTACCCATGAATTACCACATAGGTGGCAGGACACTAAACATTGAAAGTGTGATGAGAGACTTAGGGACACAGGTGGACAGTGGTCTCACTTTCAATAACCACATCGCCACAACAGTCAGGAAATCCTTCTATGTGGCACACCTCATCACTAATGGCTTTTCATCCAGAAAAAAGGAGGTCATTGTCCCACTGTACTCATCCCTCATTAGACCAATTATAGAGTATAATGCCCAGTTTGGTATGTAACTCACAAGACACCTGCAACAGCTGGAAAGGCCACAGAAATACCTCACTAAAAGAATCACAGGCCTAAAGCAGATGCCATATGCTGACTGTCTAAAAAAACTCCAGCTATACTCTGTGGCATATCGTCTACTCAGAGGCGATCTCTGCTAACATACAAGGCCATGTCAAACCCTGAGCTGTTGGACATGCTCCACTTAAAGAAATCCCAATCCCTCAGAGCCACACACTCCAGGGATCTAAACCTTATCATCACAATGAACAAAACATGCTGGAGGGATAGGTTCCTGACCCAGAGACTCCCCATACTCTGGAATAGACTGCCCATACATGTCAAGCAGAGCGCCTCATTGGCCCTCTTCAAAAAGAACCTCGATGATTGGATGGGAGATAGGAAATTCACCCCTGGGATCATGTCAGTCGCCCTGCCCTACTAGACAGGGGCCCAGAGAAGTAAATATTGTGGGAAGAAATATCCAGTGAATTGTTATGGCTAGGCTTGCACAGGCCTTAGAGCCGATAGCCTAGTACCAACCTATGAACCTATGCCTTATATTCAGGTGGCTATATTGCAGCAGCAAACCCGATCTGAAGTAATGCACTGTCAGGGTCATTATGAGTAAAGTGAGTAGCTTGAGAGCTGGATCCTAGAATCTAGAGAAAATTGGTCAAGTCAGATCCGAGGGTTGGATCCAAGAGCCATTCAATGAGGAAGAATGAAAACGGACAACACTGATGCATAGTGAGTGCATAACATTTATTTTGTCAAAGCTCAGTACGCCACCAAACTGCAAGATCACATCAGCCTATGCTGAACTGCTCTCAGAAACTCTGTGCAACCATGTCAATGGCTGCATAGATTCTGCTGTACCTACCAGAAGTAAACCCAGAACTAGCCCCAGAAACAAACCACCCTGGTGGCATCCCAAATTAGGCAGGATATGCAAAAAAAGGAAAAGAAATATGGCAAAATCAGGAAGGGTAATTCCCATAAAGATAAAAACTCTCTCATCAAGGTAAATAGGCATGTAAGAGGGCTAATTAAGTCAAGCAAAGCCAACCTTGAGGTTAAAAATATCCTCCCAGGTGAAAGATAACCAGAAGGACTTCTACAGCTATGTCAAAAAATTCAAGGGTAGCACACAGCAGTGTGCTGAACTGGTGGTTAATGGTGCCGCATTCACCATGTCTGATGATGCAGCCAACCTGTTAGCAGACAAATTCAGTTATTACTTTACCCCCCTCATGCCCAACCATCCCCCCAACAACACTCTCAAACATAACCCTTCCAACTATAACTAGGGAGCATGCAATGGCTTTACTCACTAAAGCCAAGAACATGGTCTCAGTGGGCCCCAATAACATCCCAGGATGCCTTCTGAATAGTCTAAAATGCAACTTATCAGAATCCCTGGAGTCATTGTTTAACTATAGTCTTAGAACAGGCTTTGTGCCATGTGAATGGAGGACTCCAGTAGTCATCACTCTTCATAAAAGAGGACTTTTAACAGATCCTGTAAACTAAAGACACATTAGTCTGACTGGTCTTATTTGCAAACCCATGGAAAGAATTATCATGAGCATTATCAGCAAGGACATAGGAGACCTCCAAACACTGGATCCATTCCAGTCTGACATTGTTGAAGGAATGTCATGCTTACTGAAGCTGGTAGACCTTTTTAAGAGGTCACTAAGGCAATAGATGAGAGGAAAATGGCACACTGCCTACCTAGGTCTGGTTAAGGCATTTGATACAATACCCTACTCAGGCATTGTTAACAGACATACATGTTATAAAACTCTTTATAACACACTGACTAGCCATCTGGCTGACTGATAGGGCCCAAGAGGTTAAAACTGGTGAGGCCACTTCCACAAATAAACTTGTCATCAGTGGTGTCTCCCATGGCTCAGTGCTAGGCCCAATCCTCTTTGGTATTCAATTCTGAGATGTCAAAGCCAATGTCAAAGGCCTCTGTCTAACCAAATTTTCAGATGATTGCAAATTGGGAGCAGTCACTGAATTCCCTCAAAATGAGAACACCTTTCAGAAAGGTCTAATACAGACAAATGCTTGGTGCCAAAGCCATGGCTTAAACCTCAATAGCAAGAAAGGCATTATTGCTGGTTTTGGGAAGTCTGCCATCCCAGGTAACTATGTCATCAATAAAACACCATTAAAAGTTGATTCACTAATCCGGGATCTGGGAATGTTGCTCAACATACAAGCAAAGGCATGGCATTTAGATCTAGAGAGGTCATCATACAACTGCACTTGGCCCTCATCAGCATCATAGATTATAATGTCCCCTTTGGTATGTACCTGCACAGACACATGCAGCAACTGGAATGTCCACAAAGGTTCCTTACAAAGAGAATATAGGGAGTAAATGCAGTGCCCTACTCCTCAAAGCCATGTCTATTTACTCTGTGTCTGATACAGTCTCTAATACAGTCTGATACAGTCTTCTGGAATGTGATCTTTGCCTGGCCTGCAAGGCATCACTGGACTGCTTTTGACAGCATCAGGTCTACTAAATTAAAAGGGCTAAATTTTTCTTGCAACATAAATAGGACATGTTGGAGAGGCAGATATATTTCTCAGAGAATTTGCATTCTCTGGAACAGGCTTCCCATCCATGTGAAGCAGAGTCCCTCCTCCCTTTTTAAGTGCAATTCAAAGCAATGGATGGGTATTTAGAAATTCATCCCTGATCTGGCTCCTATGTCTTTGATGGACAGATACAATCACTCTCCATAAATCAAATATAAGTGAAATTTGTGGGTTACAACTGGCTTGCACACCTAGAATTTTAAGAGCATTAATAGGCGTTAGCCTAGTATACCCCTATGAAACTGTGAACCTCTGAACCAATGTCTGATACAGGCATGGAAGAACTGGTATTAACAGGGCTGGGAGACATTCTCAGAGAGTCTTCATGGGGTAACAGAGGAAAGAGACCATTAGAATGATCAGATATCTCTTCTTCAAGTTGGTCTTCTTCTACAGGGACTGCTGTAAAAATAAAGCAAATGATTAAATATTGTGTATTTCAATATGTAATTACAGTTAAGAAAGTTGACTTTCTTACCTTATCAAGGCTGGCATTACATGGCTTTGAATCTTGTTGGTCAGAAGCCATTACAGTTAAGCATTCCCTGTAAAGAAATTCTTGAAGAAACAAGGTCTGCTGACTTTGATTTTTGACATAGCTAGGGCATCTTCTTCAGATTCACAAGCCCAACTTTTTGACTTTTTGTAAAGAATATATTAACTTTTATCCTCATGTGGGGGAATTTTCTTTTACTCACATCATAGCAAGAATGAATGAGGTATTTTTGTAAGAGCAGATAGATGCTGAAGTAAGGAGATATTATGATATGTTACACATGGATATTCCTCATTCCTCCCCCTATTTTGCCAGCCTTGGAGGATTAGTTGAATGCTACCAAACCTTTCCCTAAAAATCAGATAAAATATATAAAGTGCCTCAGACTAATATATTTCTTTTCTCTCACCTCAGATCAGACCCAGCAGCCGTATCTACTGGTTCCCCTACTGGCAGTAGTCTGGTATTGAACACTAACCCTTTACCTGGTGAGTGACAAGGAAGGTAAGATGCTGGATCACCTGGGTAAGAGAATTTTTTTTTCTTTCACTTTAGCTTTTAGAATTCTCAGTTATTGGGCATATACGTGGAAGTTTATGTTTCATTATATGAGTAGTCTGAGGGACTTTGCTACCTCACTTGTAACAGAAGAAAGTTCTGCTTTACATCTGTGTCTACCTTGTCCTAGGTATCCAAACATGCTTCGAGGAGTGTACGTGATTAGGCAGATACTGTGTGGGGCCACTGCTATTGCTTTGGTGCTATGAAGGTATGCTTGAGTCCGTAACCAAAGTTTGCTGATGAGGTAAAGTCTGAAATTGTGGTTTCAGCTATAGAGAAGAAAGTATTGTGTGACAGCAACCCGATCTTCAGTATTGAAGTGGACTGACCCAATAGTGTAAGATCTAGAATTTAACCCTTCTAACAGAAGGCTAAAAGACAGCTTTCAGTCCCACAGCAGAATGAGTGAATGACTATAAAAAGTTTCCCATACATGTCTGAAATGATGCAGAGACTATATGTTGAAGTCACAGTGTGCATAGGTAGACTCTCCAGTGAGAATTTTGGACCAAAGAGATGATCTACATTCTCAATGAAAAAGTGTGATTGCAGAAGATTTGGAGATTTTCTAGTATTACTTTCACTCCCTGTGAATTGGCACTGTAGGCTGAAGCAAAGATCTGACTTAATCCATTTTTTTTTTAATAATTGTGGATATGGTCTTTCTCTATGGGTGTCTCCTGAATATAGGCAACATCAATTTTGCTATTAAAACGGAAGTGCCAAAAAAATTTACATTTACTTATTGACTGCAGACTCTTAAATTTTTTAAGAAGGAAATTTGGTATTTGTCATGTAAAGGACAATACAATGGATTAAAGATGACAATAGCTATAACAAAAGAAAAATTAAAATCTGGGATAAAGAAGTTTTTGGGTAGGTCCAGCCAGTGACTAATAACTAACAAAGTGAGTGGGTGACACAGAAAGCAGAGGAATCTCATTATTTGGATCCCATGCCCTCACTGGTTTGCATTTGTCAATGGTTCGAGACACCCCAGTACCGACCTATTTGTTTACCAGAAACTGTACATTCTACAAACAATAAGCTCCAAAAGCGCAGTTAGCTAGAACAATATTATCAGTGCTGACATCCCTAAATTCAGCAAACTAACAGCAAAAAATGGCACTTATGGTTTAGAAGTTTAGTTAGAGGGGGAAGATGTTCACGATGTTCATCTTATCATTCAGCTGGAAGGACAAGTCATACAAACTACTAGACATGCAGACATCTTTCTGATAGTTCTCTTACAATGTTTAGTGATGGGTGACCACTTAAGTGTTATATAATTTAGACAGATAATAGTTTTTCACCCTTAGTGCTGTTGTTGTTGTCTTTCGGCTTTTCCCGGTTAGGGGTCGCCACAGCGAAACTCCAGTCCGCTAATGATTGGTAGTAGATTTTCACGAACACCGAGGTGCAAGCTCGACGTCCAACCTTCAACAAAGGCACGCCCATTTACGCATGTCTTTCGAACTCCCACCCAACCACAGGGAGGACATGCGGACTCCACACAGAAGGCACTCCCTGCACTCCAGCCAATAATCGAACGGGAGAACCTCTTGCTGTGAGGCAACAATGCTACCGCTGCACCACACCCTTAGTGTAAAGCTCCAAATTTGATTTTATTTGGATTTCATTTGCAGGCTGTTTAGGTGGCCTGATAAAGTTAATAGTCATATCTGTATATTGAAGATGCCATGTGTTCCATGCTTTATACTTATGTATTTACCTTTTAGTTACTCAGTACACACAGTTTATCCACGTTGTTGAGCTCTATCAGTATGAGGGGATATTGGTTGTGGGCTGTTAGTCAGCAATTAATTTAGGTTCATGACTTGTTTTTGTTATAAGCCTTGTTAGCTTTAATTATATTCTTGTCTTGCACCAGATGTAAGGTCTCACTAACCTTTGCTTCACTTCACTGCATCTCTGCTGCTCTGTAATTACAGCAGTATGCAAAGTTAGGGTGAGAAGTTAGAGAAGTGAGACTAGTGTAACAGAAAGAACAGTTGTTGATTCCACTTTTATTTATTGGTTCTTGGATGTTCAAGGTAGTAATACGTTGATTTTTTTATTTTGTGCTCATCTCTTGACTTGAGGCATCTTTTGTGGGAACCATAGAATGTGTAGAAGAATCTGTATTACTGGCTGTGATGCCCCAGCACTGGCCCAGTAATGATGGTGTCTCAATCCTCACCACTGGCAACAGCTAGGGGACTTTCACTCTGGGAGGATGACAAGTACACACCCAATAAAGTACAATTTCCCTTAAGAGCACACAGAGATGGCAGTCAGTCTGGGGCTGGTTTCTCCCTCTTTCTCCAGATCCCCAATAAGATTCCCTACTGGCACAGCTATAGAGTTGAGATCTCAGCTGAGTGGCCAAGCTAAGACCTCCAGCACCCTCTCTGTCCAACCAGTGCTTCGTGTCCCTGCCCAAGTAGCTGACACTTTGAGAATTGATTGATATACAAACACACACACACACCCACACACACCTGGGGAAGGCTGACACAGGTTTACTAGTTATCCCCCCTTCTTCCCATGCTATAAGGTAGTTCCAGCTGAAACCAGCCACTTGTTATCAACTACTTTAAGGCTCTTAACAAAGGGTGTCCAATCCTATTGTGTGGTGTTACTGTTATCCAAATGGAAGTCTGAACAGGACATGCAAGGCTATTTAGAAGTGGCCTGTACAGTGTCACCAAATACATGCAAGTTCTCTAATAGCTTAAATATGTCTCACAAATATCACCCACAAAGATAGGTTTAAATATATTTTATAATAGTAAAAGAACAAGATAATACTCAGTAAATCAACACAGTAACTTCAGAGTTTAAAATCACAGGAAATATTTTAAAACAACATTGCAGGACAGTCTCAGATAAATACAGAAAACATCTAAACTAATGTTTACTATGTTCGTATCTATATCTAAAAGAGATATTATGCCCTAAATGTTACATACAGCATGACAAGTGCAGATGGTGATGATGAGTGGATGTTCTTGCTAGGTCCAAGACAAAATACAGAATGCACAGTCTCTCTCTCTGAGAGAGTTCTTAAATTAATATCAAATATTACTGCTGGGTTAGCTGGGATGACATCACTTTTTGTCACCTGACATCAGTTCCCAGGCTAAAAGAGAAACTGACAGAATTTAACATCTCTGTGTTAAAAATAGTATCTCTAAGAAGTTTGCAGATCTTGAAAGTCATAAAACAATAAAATACTTACAAAACAATGCAGAAGGCACTCTAATTCTTGACATCCTGTCTATTTTCTGCATTGAAACTAACTTTTATAACACAATTGTAAAACAATTTAATTTCAACTTATTTTGTTGAAGTTTTGTAAGTTAATCTTCTATGTTCCAGCAGGGTATGTTGTGGTTACATTCTTGAAGCTCAGAACTGTATAAACCTTGTTCAACACATACTTCTGTATCTGGCATAGAATTATTTACAAAATTCCAAATAGCTGGGCTGCCACTGTCACAGCGACATGTCTTTTTTCTATCTTCCTCTTCCTATTTCTAAGGCTGTGCAGTCTTACTTACCAAATGACAGAATTGCTTGGAGTTGTGTTAAAGTGGTAATTCATCTAACTGTTTAGGGGAACCTGGAATTGTTTTGCTGTCCTGGCGAAGATATATTTATCATGATATTTTACATTAATGATACATATTCATTAACAACTGCAGAGTCTGGTTGTTACAGCCCTGTTCAGATCTGTTGTCTACCTACCACAGCAGCAGTTTTCTTGCACATTTTACTGTGGTGTGTTCCTCCTGTTCACTCTGTGTTGTCCATGTTGTCATGCTGTTAAAGTGTGAATTTGCTGGATAACAAATGCATTGCTCAATATTGCTAAGTTTATTTACAGCCTTACTGTTTCCCTGGGTTGTTAGTGGTAAAAACAGGAGAGTATTAACTTGGCTTTGCTTTTTACTTTTAGTCTGTCATCAGTTTATTTGTCAAAATAATATAAGATATATCAGCAGGATGTTTACTAAGTGTAAATTGTGTTTGTTCTCCTTGCTTATCAGCTTATGGCGATTATGTCTGCTCTTCACGGTTATGACAATTTTGAATTTACCGTTACAGTAGAGATTTTCAAATGAGTTTCTGTGTCTGCATTCTTTTTTTTTTTTTTTTTTTCCATTTGATCGGTGTTCCTGACCCTTCTTATGTAGGCCAGTATGCTTGTATCTTGTCATGGCCACAGATATTTTCTTTCTCTTGCAAGGCAGTCATTTTGCCTTGGGATACAGTACTGATTGTTAGTAAATACACCTGTCACAATGTATGTGCCACAGTGAACAGCATATACAAATTTTTATGTTAATCTCTTCATTATATGTCCAAGGTCATGGTTGTTTAGATGTGTTTTCAATGCCTGGCTCATATGAATATGTGTTTTCTGGTTTCCCCTTCTGCTTTACTGTGATAAGTGAAAAAGTAAGACACTGATCCTCTTTTAACTTTGCCAAGAATTATGTTTACCAGCTTTTTCCAATATCTTTGGTTTCAGTGGCTGTGGTTATGTATATACTATATGCAACAACTTTATCATGCTGAACCATTTAAATTTCTGTATGTTCTCAAATTGTATGTAGAGCTGTTATATGTTTTTACTAGTAGTTTTAGACTAGATATAATTTCCAGAGAAGGTAACCAAAAAATTGTGTCAATCTCTTCTAATTTTAGGTACAAGAAACAAATGCTGACAGACTGGCTTATCAAAATGTGTCTTTAGCTTGTTATTTATTTATCTTTTCTTTCTTTAAGAAGAGCAATAATAATAGCTGGTATACAGATATTATGATTTTATTATGCAACTTTGAAAAGTTTTACACATAAATATATATATATATATATATATATATATATATATATATATATATATAGGCATGGGAAAGCAAAAAACACCATAAACTCCACACCCAGAATGGACCGTTACTAATCTCTGAAAATTGCAAGCTGAAATAAAAGAACTTTTTATCCATTACATTAAAAAAAGTTTTATTCATAACGTTAAGCTCTTTCGTCCCCGCACACTGCTTTGACTTCTTCAGAACAAAAGAACTTGCATACTAGGATCATTTATATAAAACCATAATTAAATAATCAAATCGTTCAAATAAACTCTAACACAAGATTTAAAGAAACAGTATTAGAAACTCACAACAAATATAATAAAACTATAAATACAATTTGTGTAAAAGAGAAAAGAACATTTATCATAAAAAATAGCCAGTAATACATAATCAAAATATACCCTTACTTGTCAAAATGTGTTAGCTTCAAAAATTCTTCTTTTAATACATTTTATATCCCTTATCCTAAAATCTATTTGTAAATTATATATCTGAAAGCCTCTTTCTTATTATGGGCAGAAGCGATAAATTCTCATTAATTCCTGCTGCACAGATGGAATTTAATTGATAATCCAAAATAATTCCTTAATTTCAATTTCAAGTTCCCACCCCCCCCCCCTTTGGTTTTATGGCCCTACTTCTAATATCCCAAACTTGAATTTAGTGAAATCCTGGCATTCTAAAGTATGCTTGTAATTGTTAATGTTTGCTCTTGAAATAGCGTATTGACTATTTTTTTATGATAAATGTTCTTTTCTCTTTTACATAAATTGTATTTATACTTTTATCATATTTGTTGTGAGTTTCCAATACTGTTTCTTTAAATCTTGTATTAGGGTTTAATTGACTGATTTGATTGTTTAATTATGGTTTCATATAAATGATCTTAGTGTGCAAGTTCTTTTATTCTGAAGAAGTCCCAGCAATGTGTAGGGATGAAAGTGCTTAACATTATGAATAAAACGTTTTTTAATGTAATGGATAAAAAATTATTTTATTTCAACTTGTAATTTTCGGAGATTAGTAACTGTCCCTTCTGGGTGTGGAGCT